>NC_134356.1:615488118-615788118 GCF_048569485.1 Anomaloglossus baeobatrachus | reverse complement strand
GTTTTCCCTCATCCTGGCATGTCTGTTTTCCCTCATCCTGGCATGTCTGTTTTCCCCCATCCTGGCATGTCTGTTTTCCCCCATCCTGGCATGTCTGTTTTCCCTCATCCTTGCATGTCTGTTTTCCCTCATCCTTGCATGTCTGTTTTCCCTCATCCTGGCATGTCTGTTTTCCCCCATCCTGGCATGTCTGTTTTCCCCCATCCTGGCATGTCTGTTTTCCCCCATCCTGGCATGTCTGTTTTCCCTCATCCTTGCATGTCTGTTTTCCCTCATCCTTGCATGTCTGTTTTCCCTCATCCTTGCATGTCTGTTTTCCCCCATCCTGGCATGTCTGTTTTCCCTCATCCTGGCATGTCTGTTTTCCCTCATCCTGGCATGTCTGTTTTCCCTCATCCTTGCATGCATGTTTTCCCCATCCTGGGAATGCATGTTTCCTCCATCCTGGCATCCATGTGTGCCGCCCCCGCGTCAGCAGCCAGGCTGCTCAGATCTGGATCCGCGGTGGATCGAGGGGTTTCCGGACCCAGGGGTCGTGCGGCCACTCGAATAAAAGGGGGGTTATGTACAGGGGATGGTATGGACATACCATACGTCACCGTTTGTGACGCCACCCGTGGTGTGTGGTAAGGGTAAAGTACCACCGCTGATGCAGAAGGGCAGATTGCACAATACCTTGTGACGACCTGATAGGCCAGGGCGTCACACATGTTTCCTTCTGATGGACGCGTGGCTTCCACTGATGGACCCATGGAAGCCTAATTGACAGGTGAAACGGTCGTCGTCCTCGTGTAGGAGCCAGCTCACTGGCCGCGTCCAGCCTTTTACCCTGCACTTACGATTAAATGAGTTGTCCTACACAGCGGATGGAATGTGGTCTTTTTCTTCTCATCTTGTTCTTAGCAACACCAAAGGTCAGGGACCCATAACCAAGGAGCAGGTGGATATCATGCAGAAGGGAAGATTGCACAATACCCTGTGACGACCTGATGGGCCAGGGCGTCACACGTTTCCTCCATCCTTGCATGTCTGTTTCCCCCATCCTTGCATGTCTGTTTTCCCCCATCCTTGCATGTCTGTTTTCCCCCATCCTTGCATGTCTGTTTTCCCCCATCCTTGCATGTCTGTTTTCCCCCATCCTTGCATGTCTGTTTTCCACCATCCTTGCATGCATGTTTCTTCCATCCTGGCATGCATGTTTCCCCCATCCTGGGAATGCATGTTTCCTCCATCCTGGCATGCATGTGTGCCGCCCCCACGTCAGCAGCCAGGCTGCTCAGATCCGTATCCGCGGTGGATCGAGGGGTTTCCGGACCCGGGGGTTGTGCGGCCACTCGAATAAAAGGGGGGTTATGTACAGGGGATGGTATGGACAGTTTGTGACGCCACCCGTGGTGTGTGGTAAGGGTAAAGTACCACCGCTGATGCAGAAGGGCATATTGCATAATACCCTGTGACGCCCTGATAGGCCAGGGCGTCACACATGTTTCCTCCATCCTGGCATGTCTGTTTCCCCCATCCTGGCATGTCTGGTTTCCCCCATCCTGGCACGTCTGGTTTTCCCCATCCTGGCACGTCTGGTTTTCCCCATCCTGGCACGTCTGGTTTTCCCCATCCTGGCATGTCTGTTTTTCCCCATCCTGGCATGCATGTTTTTCCCCTTTCTGGCATGCATGTTTCCTCTATGCTGGCACTGGCCCCCCCATTCCCACCTTGGCACAGCAGCACACAAGTTAAAAAAGCAAACAAACAAAAAATACACAACAACTCACCTTCCAGCACCCGCTCCACCGCTGCGCGCTGCTGGGTCCTCAGTTCCCGCGCAGCCAGAAGACGTCATTACACCGGCGCCGCTTACTGACGCTCCTCCGTCTCCTAGGCAACAGACCTGCGGCCTAGGAGAGGAGTAGTAGTGTCAGAGCGAGAAGAAATATCTCTCTGCTCCAACACAACTTTGAACTGTCGGCGCGATCACACCAGCAGTTCAAAGCGGCAGGATGAAACAACAGCGCGCGTGCTGACAGAAAGGGCTCTGCGTGCCCCAGCTGGCACGCGTGCCATAGGTTCGCCATCACTGTCCTATGCTAAACAGCCGCCCCTTCCCTTTAGTGTGAAGGTTAGAGTTGCTGTATCATCAGCATCGTGCACCTGGGCTGTGGCCATCTTTATTAGGAGGGTTTGCCACATTCTGTGTGTGCGTACATCAGCTGAATTGGCTCCTATGGTCTGTGATTTTTTTTTTATATAGTTCTGTGGTTTTTTCAAATGCTTGAAAGAATGGGAATTCTTGCAGCTTAGAAACGGTCCGAAAGATCAAGAAAGCGGGGGCCTTTGGCCCACAAGTGAGTACCATGCACCACATGTCCCTAGAAATTATCCCTCACACTGTGGAGGTGGCCGTGGTGTGGACTGATACTGCAGGGCTGCTTAGCAGGTGGGGTTCGCCCTTGCTTGTGTAGCACCCTACAAAAAACCTAACAGAAAACCAGGTAGCTGTACATGTAGGCCCCTGCACAACACCAATCCCATGAAGGGTTAAATCAGCCGACCTGAAACCCTAGTCACCTCCCCTCAGGGAAGGACAGACACACCAGTGGGCGGGACCAGGCAGATAGGGAACGCCCACCTAGGGGTCTGGAGAGCCCGGGGTGGGAAAACAGTCAGTTAGTTGGAGGTTAAGTTTGGAGTGGAGATCCCAAGCTGACAGGTGCCAGGGTCTGACACCTTGGCTAGGTGGCAGATGGTGGCCAGAGTCTGCAGGAGACAGGAAGACGGCTAGGTGGATCCGAGGTGGACCGGGACAGGGTTGGAGCCCGCCGGTACCGACAACTGAGAACTGACCTGGAAACCGTGTGCACAGAGGGGGTCCCTGTGGGGGACCCTGAAGCCAGGACCGGCACCGACGGCCTAGCTAATTAACCAATTGAGGGCAGGATTTTAGGTCCTGTCCCAACCTAAGTCCCGAAAAGTAGACAACCACCCATCGAGAGGGATAGGGCTACCGCCAGTGCCCGTAGATCCCAAGGGTCAGCGTCAGATGGGCACGGCTCTCAACCAAAGGACCGGGAGCGGACTCCCGCGTTTCAGACCGGGAAGTCTTATCTACAAAACACTGAGCGCAGAAGAGAGAGACTTTGACTAGCAGCCCAGGTGTAGGATCAGATACACCCGTCTGCGGCAGCCGGCCACCATCACCTTGGTTTACCACAAGACTTGTGTGCTTTATTTGACCATGAGTAACATCCCCGGCCTGGCCGGGTGCGCCAGCCCCTGCAATCACTCTCCTCAGCATAGAAACACTGGGCCCCGGGACTTCCATCCCTACCCACGGAGGGGTTAACATCCAGCTGCCAGCCCAGCGTCCCCGGGAGCCCCGCAACGGCAGCGGTGGTGCTACATCTCACCACACACCTTGGGTGGCGTCACAGACATTTTCCAACCAATCCCGTATAAATACTTCCCTTTTAATCGGAGTGCCCGTGTGACCCCCGGGTCTGGAGGACCCTCGAGCCGCACCGTAGATCCAGATTAGAGCAGCACCAGCTGCTGGCACGGGGGCAGCACACTTGCGACTATAACTGCCCAGTGCCACCGCTATACATGGGTTTGTCGTAGAACCTGGAGGTATCCTCTAAAGGTCCAGAGCCTATGGATCACCTTGGAAAGAGCTTGGAAGAGTTTCAGGGACCAGTCGGCCGTCGGGGTAAAGAGAGTCTTTGGCTGGAAGGCATCCGAGGCAGTGGAGCGGACCAGGGTTGGCGAGGAGGCAGGAAGGAACTGGGAAGAGCAGCATAGTTCCGGCAGCTGGTGGACTAGGTCACAGGTAGCGGGATAGGAGGTCAGGAAGTAGTACCCCCTGAAGAGAGTGGTAGCAGAACTGGTGAAGTGTACTGGGCGATGACTATCCTGAAGGGTAAAGAGCACATAAAGAGTTTATGTTCTAAAGAGACTTTGTGTACATCATGCGGCTCCACTAAGTCCACAACAAAGAGGAGTGATGGACGCTACCCTGAAGACCCAAGTAAGTATCGCACACCCTGTCCAGAGAGGGCCGCAAACACAAGTTCTTTCTGGAGTATTACCTGAGAACAAATGGTCTGTCACCCTCGAGATGTTCCTATATTAGATAGTTGGCTGGTCCTGCTAAAATCTGCAGGTTTGGGCAACAATAATGGATTGTTGATGGCTAGATTAGGAGTTGTCTCTAAACTCTGCGCCTTTGATGACTATTCCTGTATGAGATCCTGTGCCCATATCTGTTGGCATAAATGATCCAATCGCCTGCAGAAAGATCTTTTTGGTGGTTTCTTGGCAGGTTGGCCGCATAATTTCATGGGTCCATGATCAGGACAGGCTGAATATCTGACTCTGACAGGTGTGGTGGCTGCCTGACTCTCCCCCAACTCAATTATGTCAGAGCAGAAGGAATTATCTGGCCCAATCCTTTTGTTTTCACAGGAGATAAGCTGTGGATTTTGCTTGGCCCAGGGTATTTTGTTCAACACGGCTCTCGTGTATGAAGGAGGTGAGAGATGTGGCTCAGCTATGTCCAACAGCTATGTACGGTCACCTTTTAAATCTGACATTGCAGCATGGATTACATATGAGATCCTTAACTTACGTCAACACAGAAATGGACATCTCCTTCAAGTACACTCTAAAGGGCCATTTACACGCTGCGACATCGCTAACGATATATCGTCGGGGTCACGGTGTTTGTGTCGCACATCCGGCGTTGTTAGCGACATTGCAGCGTGTGACAGGCTGGAGCGACCTTAAACGATCGCAAAAGAGACAAAAATCGTTGGTATATGAGAGGTCGTTCATATACCAAAAATCGTTGTCTGGTAAGTAGCGATGTTGTTCGTTGTTCCTGCGGCAGCACACATCACTACGTGTGACACCGCAGGAACGACGAACATTTCCTTACCTGCCTCCACCGGCAATGCGGAAGGAAGGAGGTGGCCGGACGCTCATCTCCGCCCCTCCTCTGCTATTGGACGGCTGCCGTGTGAGGTCGCTGTGACACCGCACGAACCGCCCCCTTAGAAAGGAGGCGGTTCGCCGGCCAGAGCGACGTCGCAGGGAAGGTAAGTCCGTGTGACGGGTGTTAGTGATGTGCGCCACGGGCAGCAATTTGCCCCCAACACCGGTCTCACAAAGTTTGACGACCAGCCCGAAAACTACAGAGGGTGGCTTCAAAACCGCAACGCGTGACCTCGGCATTACAGCTGCTGAAGAGCTGGACTTGCTAATCAGGTGGCTAGGGCCACGGTCTACTGAGAGAATCAAGAGACTCAGATCCGTCTACATCAGCGACCCAACAACTGGTCTTCCAACCGCATGGGACAGGCTAGAGAAAGGCTTCGGCAGTCCTGAAGCAATTGAAGATGCATTACTGAAACAACTATACGACCTCCCCAAAATATCTGGCAAAGATGCTTCAAAGTACCAGGAACTCAGCGACCTGCTGTCCGAGCTCCAGCTGGCCAAAACAGACACACACCTACCTGGCCTCAGCTACCTGGACACCGCTCGTGGGGTGAAACCCATAGTCGCCAAGTTACCTTACAACTTGCAGGAAAGGTGGACTACGGTAGGAACAAACTATAAAAAAGAGCACCAAGTCTCCTTCCCTCCATTCTCCTACTTCTGTGAGTTCATCAACGGCATCGTGGAACGTAAGGCAGACCCCAGCTTCACCTGTGGAGAACCCACCGGCTCCACTTCACCGGCTCCCAGATATGAGAGCCCTCATCAAAATGACAGGAAATGTAGGGGCCCAGTATCAGTCAAAAAGACCGATGTTCTACCACCTACACCATCAGCACCAGACAATGGCACTGAAGGCGGGAAGGCGGAAAATCCGAACCGCCAATGTCCTATTCACAAACTGCCACACCCCCTGAAGAAGTGCATTGGCTTCAGGAAGAAACCCCTTCAAGAACGAAAGGAACTCTTGAAAAGGTTTGGGGTATGTTTTAGGTGTTGTGCCTCTACAGAACACCTTGCCAAGGACTGTAATGTTACAATTAAGTGTATGGAGTGTGACAGCACAGATCACGTACAAGCGCTGCACCCATCTCAGCCTGATCCTGCACCTACACCTTCTCCTACCACAAGTCATGGCGGTGAGAGTACAGGCCAAGCTGCAAACCACCTCACAGTATCCTCCTCGTGCACCGCAGTCTGCGGAGAAGATCTCTGGGACAAGTCTTGCGCGAAAATATGCCTAGTAAGGGTATATCCCAAAGGTCACCCAGAAAGGGCCGTGAAGGTGTACAGCATCCTGGACGACCAGAGTAACAGGTCACTTGCCAGGTCTGAACTCTTCGACTTGTTCGGCTTAAAAGGAAATGCCTACCCTTACACACTAGGTACTTGCAGCGGCATCTCAGAAGCTTGCGGAAGAAGAGCCAGTGGTCTCGTGGTAACATCTCTTGAAAATACCGTAGAGATACCTCTACCGACACTCGTCGAGTGCAACCAGATACCGGCTAACCGGGAAGAGATTCCGACACCAGAGGCAGCTCTTCACCACCCTCACCTGAGAACTATCGCCAGCAAGATCCCACCTCTTGATCATAGTGCAAAAATCCTGATTCTGATTGGAAGGGACATCCTCCGGCTACACAAAGTACGCCAACACATCAACGGGCCACACGATGCGCCATTCGCTCAGCGCTACGACTTAGGCTGGGTGATCATAGGAAACGTCTGCGTAGGCAAAATGAAGAGTCCCGACGCGATCTCCTCCTACAAGACGCACATCCTCCCAAACGGTCGCGGCACTCACTTTCAACCATGTCCGCATCACTACGGGGTGAAAGAGAGGCTGAGTGACACCAGGTGGCGACAGCAGCCTCCCGACTGCACGGACGCATATCATCTCTGGGATGACTACTTCGGGTCAACAGCGTTCGAGTCTACAAACGAAGACAACAAATTGGCTCCGATGAGAGAAGACAAAGAATTCATAAAGATTATGGATAAAGAGTTCTCTCAAAATGACTCTAACAGTTGGGTAGCCCCATTACCCTTTCGGTCTCCGAGGCCAAGGTTGCCAAACAACTCCCAGCAAGCAACCGCAAGGTCCTCCTCTCTACAATGCACTTTGGAAAGACAACCAGAGATGGAGAAATGCTTTGTCGAGATTACGCAAAATATCCTCGACAGAGATCATGCTGAACAGTGGCACCACATTCCCACCGAACAAAATCCAGCTGACCGAGGAACGAGACTCACTGCTGCGTCCAAACTCGGCGACAAAATGTGGCTGACACCTCCAAGTATCTTATACGAGGAGACCTGCAATAACTACGCCAGCAACATGTACGAGCTGGTGGAACCAGAATCCGACCAGGAAATTAGACCGGTCGTCTCCGCTCGCTACACTTCAGTGACATCAGAACAGAAGTTGAGACCTCATCGCTTCGAACGCTTCTCAAGTTGGTCATCTGAGGTACGAATCGTAGCTTGTCTTATTCACATTGCTCACTGTTTCACCGACTACAAGTCTTCAACGTGCCACGGCTGGCACATGTGTGTGATTCGTCCAGTCACCGAACTCGTGCTACCTTTACCAAAGGAGGACGTTACATGAACTAGCTTTGTCGTTGGACACTGCCACGGCGGGGAGCGTACCTTTCCTTACCCCTGCTGTACGGAGACACAACTGTCCGTGTCCAATTGAACCTTGAAATTTTCCTTTTGGATTAAAACTTTACCGTTGGATTATTGGGTTGGAGGAAGAGTTGGCATGTTTGCGGCTTCCCCAATCTGAAGATGGGTTTGTTGAACTTGGATTCATTTTTTTACATTTTTCTACTTTTTCATTTTTTACGCAAGGACAATGCGTCATCAACAAACATGGACTTGAATTCAGTGCATTACGTTGCGTTTTTTGTGTTTGTCTCTTTTCTCGTTACAGGTTTCGCGACATCGAGGGACAGGATCGACTCTTATGTCGTAAAAGGACTTGTGAAATCATATGATTTCAGACGGGGAGTGTTGTGTCCCATGAATGGGAACAACCTGTTGTATATAATTCTTGCATTGCATATTTTTCCTCCTATTCAGGAAATCCCTTATTGTTACTAGGTAGATTAGACTGTATGAAGTTTGTCCCTATGTACCTCCCTTAGTTGGCTTCTGTATAGAATGCTCCTCCCTTCTCCTTCAGTTTAGTCTAGAGGAACCATTACTGAAGAGACATGACTAAAACCCTGTACAGATTATTCCTTTTCACCTGCCTTTACTTTGAATTTAATACAAGATTCTAGAAGAAAACTACAGCGTTTCTCCTTGTCTTCCTACAAGTCATCGTTGGGTTGAGTTGAGCTATCTGTGGAAGCCGGTCGAGTGAGTAAACCATACAGTTATCTAAGGGACTGATAATTAGAGCGGTTGGATTCATTGCTACCAGGAAGAGACAGAATAGGATGTATTGCAGCATTGCTAGGATATATTGCAGCATTGCTAGGATATATTGCAGCACTGCTAGGGTATATTGCAGCATAGGATATATTACAGCACCCATCTAGCTAATCGTTACTCGGACGCTTCCACTCTGTGCCAGTCATTGCACTGGCTGCCCATATATCATAGGATCGAATTCAAATTGCTTGTTATCACCCACAAAGCTCTTCACAGCACTACATTCCACTACATCTCCACCCTCATTTCTATCTATCACCCTATTTGTTCTCTATGCTCCGCAAATGTCTTTCAATTAACATCCGCATTAATCCTAACCTTACACTCCCTGCGACTTCTCTTGAGCTGCACCAATCTTCTGGACTACTCTGCCCTAAGAAACATTGCCGTGAGTAAAGGAACCAGTTCCACTGCAAACCCTTGTGTGGCCTACCTTCTTTCAACACCAATCTACATCACCTATCCCCTGGGGCCTGGCCCTGCTTGCGGAGGGCCTAACATCCAGGCTGCCACTAACACCAGCCCCAGTAGTGAGAACTGTGCAGCGGCAGCTTCATCCACATAGCCGCAAACTGCAAGTGGCGTGACATGATAAACTTTCATTTATTTCCCCTGCAAATATACCCCTTTTAAAAAGCACCCACGGCACGGGACCGGGCAACGGCCACCAAGTGACATTCCCCAGTTATACACCGCCCGGGACCAAGTACCCCATAACCCTGGGTGACACATGGGGACCACTATACACATTAGACTGTTGGGCGAGCTAGTTGCTGTCAATATTTGGAGTTATTAACATCACACAGTATTATTCAGTGTTATTAGCATTATTTAGAGACTATTTGGGCATCTATGGGTGGTATTCTGTTGGTTGGAAATGACAGTGTTATCTTGGTACTACATAGCAGTATTATAGTGGCTGTCAATAGTTGTCGGAAGTGCACTTTTGGACAGCAGTTATTCTTACTGATCTCTCCGTACACAATTATGTTTAGTTCAGTCAAACTACGAGAGCAGAATAAGCCGCTCAGGTGGCAGCTTTTCTTCCTTAAGATTGGGCATGTTGAAATTCAATATGCCCCATCACCCTCCTCCTCCAACTGAATAAACATCTGTAAAACACCTAATACATATTAGATGGTCACCAGTTCTGCTAGAATTGATGAGCTTTGCACACACTGGTATAATGTATGTGGCCATGTTTAGGTTGTGGAATACGTAGTATAGTTGTGTCATGTAAAAAAATGTTACACATCCTGCAGCCTGCACATAAAATGATCTTACAAAAGTGAGCATACACCATACACACATCATTTTTTTTTTAAATACAAGTGCGTCTCACTAAATTAGAATGTCATCAAAAAGTTAATTTATTTCAGTAATTCAATACAAAAAGGAAAACATATATTATAGAGTCATTACACACAGAGTGATCTATTCCTATATATTATATAGAGTCATGACACACAGAGATCTATTCCTATATATTATATAGAGTCATTACACACAGAGGGATCTATTCCTATATATTATATAGAGTCATTGCACACAGAGGGATCTATGCCTATATATTATATAGATTCAATACACACAGAGGGATCTATTCCTATATATTATATAGATTCAATACACACAGAGGGATTTATTCCTATATATTATATAGTCATTACACACAGAGGGATCTATTCCTATATATTATATAGAGTCATTACACACAGAGGGATCTATTCCTATATATTATATAGATTCATTATACACAGAGGGATCTATTCCTATATATTATATAGATTCATTACACACAGAGCTCCGTGTGCTCTATCTGCTCGGTGTGCTCCGTCTGCTCCGTGCATCTAGGATGCAATGAGTGACTGTTCAGTATTCTATGGAATTAGGGCCTGCTGAGCTGTCAGTTTGGTGAGTGACAGCTAAGTCCAATCTGATACTGGAAAGTTCTGGGCTTCTTCAGCTGCTCACTTTTCTTTTTGATTGCCCAGCTACTTAGCTGAGCAGTTAATCCCAGAACACTTCCAGACGTAGCTGAGTGATGCTTGTTGGCCTAGTTTATCTGCACCCTGTGTTCTGATCTATCTATTGCTGTCAAACCTTGGACCTCATCTGACCTTCGTTTTGCCTTGTCCCTTTGCTCTGATCCGTTATCCTCCAGATATTCTGACTCCAGATCGTTACCTGACTATGCCTTTGTCTATCCCCTTAATCCTTGACGTGTTCTCCTGGTATCTGACCACGGATTTTTTTACTACTATGCTTCACGGACTTTTCGTGTTGTGACTACCATCATATTAGAGACTAGTGTCACAGTGTTCCAATAAGTTGATGCACTGAGGAGCAAAAGGGTAAAACTGTTTTGAACTTTTGGCTTTCAGGCTCCATATCTCAGCATCCACTACAGCTTCTTTGTGAGGCTACCTTCATTTTATAGACAATCATCTTGGCTAGCTTATACATAAATTTGACTTCAAATATTAGGCATATGATTAGTTATTCAGATTCTTCATGTCATGTACCTGCATTGTTACTGTTTCACTCCTAAAAGTCTAACTTTTAAATTTTATTTTGTTAGTATTTAGTTAATCCACCTTTCACTTTCAACATTCTTCTGGGCATGGTCTAGATCAGATTCAAGCGTGTCTCGACCAAAATCTGATCTACACTTTCCAATGTTGGTGCTTTCAGGTCCACTCACTGGTGTATGTTTACAGCTTTTTCTTCAACTCTTCCCAAAAATATTCGATTGGTTTGAGCTCTGGTGATTGTGGCAGCCAATCCAGCGCCTCTACTTCTTTGTCATTGATTCATTTCTTCACCAATCTTGACGTATGCTTCGGGTCTATGTCGTCCTTTTCATACCCATAGTACTTGTACAAAGTAACTCGTCTTGTAGGATACTCACATATAGCTCAGCATTGAGACCACCATCGATCTTGGTCGCATATCCAACGTCTTTGGCTGTGAAACAACCCGACATCATCAGGCTTCCTCCACCAAACTTGACAGTTCCTTCAGTTTCTCAATCCATTAGCCCGCTTTTCCTTAGTTTCTTCCGGACCCATTTGCGCCCATCAGAGCCTAGTCTATTGACTTTTGTCTCATTTCTCCAAATCACCCGTTTCCAATCTTCTACTGTCCAGTTTTCATACTTTTTTATTAACTCAACCTGACACTTCTTATGACAATATTGAAGTCAAGGTTTCTTCATCTTTTTTCAGGCCACCATTCCAGACTTGTGTAACGTGTGTTTCATGGTTCTTACATTGGACGTTTGCAATCTCATTAATATGAATTATACAAGCACCTCGACTGCCATTTTTGTCGAGCCAGAACTGATAGACCTTGTAATGAGCTGACTTCTCGATGATATTGTCACAGTACAGTGATGGAGGCAGGGAGAAAGACATGGACCAACTGTTCCCAGAATCAGGCTTACCTTGTGAGGGGCTTGACTAAGTGCCTACCCAGTCTTTTCTCTAGAGCCTGTTGTGGATGGACTTGTCTGACTAGCCTCAGGCACCACTCCATGGCAGCTCCTGGTTGTTGCACACCCCTAAGGTTGACGTAAGGTGAGACAGGAGAAGGGAAATACTGCCACTAGGGGAGGATAGGAAGGGGCAACCCCTGACACGTGCACTGAGCTCCCTAACGTCCCTAGACAGGGTTTTTTCACCCTGTGTGGCGATCATTTTCCTATCCTTGTCTTTATTAAACACAACCCTGTCTAGTGCGCAGGGCAGCAGGAACGCTAGTCCAACTTTATGGTTAAAGACATAGAGAGGATAAGACGGACAGCGGTAAAAGAAACAGCAATCGTACAAGGCACTCCAAATAACAGGAAGGAGCAAAGGGGAACGGACAAGTAAGAAGTGAGACAAAGTGAAATTGGAATAAGTGAATACACTACACAACTTTCATGCAGCAATCTCCATCTATGGCTCCCAGAAGTGACTTCCTGATCCTCAGCTCAGTCAATCTTGAGTTCAATCTTGAGGCTAGCAACAGCAGAGCTATCACTGGCAATTACCTGAGCTGAGAGGGCAGTATTGATAGCAGAGGTGAATGGGAACTCAGAACAGCTGAGGCTCGACTTTACATCCAGAGTTAGGAGGCCATAAAAACTATGTAACCCTTGCAGCACCAGACCCAGAGGTATCTGCACAGCCAGCAGTTTTAAGATGCGCAAGTGTGCGTGTAGCCATGCTCTGCGATCTCCTGACTCCAGAAATAGAGTGGACCACTCCCCAATGTACCCTCGTGATAGATATTCTGCCTGGTTGTTCACTTCTTTGCTTTTGAATGGATGGAAGGATTTAATTTCGTATTTTTCCAACTACCATGGCACTCACATGATGCAGTTTGGCAATTTTTGGCTATCGATGAGCTGGATGATGCTGTTTCTGTTTTCTTGGGAAATCTTCTTCATGACTGCTCCTCGATTCGATCCAGTGACCTTACATTTGGGAACCAACCTAATAATACACTGAGCTATTAAAGCATGTGTTTTACAGGTTGTAATTTGTAGTATACAGTAAGAAAAAGATTATTTCACAACCAAGAGCAAAACAGTAACAATGCAGTGACATAACAAGAATCTGCATAATTAATCATATGATAAATAGTTGTAAGTCACATTTATGTATGGGCCAAGATGATTATCTATAAAATGAAGGTAGTCTCATGCTCAAAGCTGCAGAGGATGGTGAGATATGGAGCCTGAAAGTCAAAAGTTCAAAACATTGTTACCCTTTTGCTCGTTGGTGTATATGTAATAATATTTTGATAAAATGGGGATGATTTTCTATGGAAATGTATTCCTAATTTCCTTAAGATCCTTTGGTTAGCTCTATTGGAGAATGGTACCATAATTGATTAGGACTCCAAAAAATTAGGTAGAGCAGGGAGAGGCTCCAAAAAAGCATCTTTTGCTCTGGAAGAACCAAAGTGTTTAAGTATTAATCAGATAACTCTCCTAATTTAACAGTCTGTCAGCACAAGATGACTGTTCGAACCAAGCACAGCCACCTTGATCTCATTCATCCCCAGGCTACTGTATATATAGAGGTATCAATGAAGAAACATAGGATCCAGGGCAAACCAGTAGAAAGGTGCACCATACTGTCAGGCCACACCAAGGGTGCACTTATGTTACAGGTGTGTCAACTGTGACAGACAGTCATGTGGTTTTTGGCTATAGTAGGTCACAGCATTTGGCTGGGCAAAATGCTCACTGACTTTCCATTGTTCCTGCATTCAGTATTCATTGTATTAGGTAGCTTTCCTGCCGGATTCATCTCTACTACTTTTGGACCCAGCAGGAGCTCGACTTCCACCCTGCTGCTAATCATCAGTATTCTCTTGGTGTTGAAATACCCCTTCCTTTCTTGGACTGGTGCTGGTGATATTCTTCAGTTCAATCAAGACCTGGGTGCAAGCAGGTGGCTTGTACTCCTCTGTGGTATCGCTGCTGAAAACTTTGCTGAACTGCTACCGGTGTCATCTTTGGATAGGTAGTTCATACATTTTCCCCGAGTGTCCTTCTTGTGTCCTCTGTAGTGTTTAGTGGGGTTGACGAAGAGCTTATCCCAACTGTTAGGGCCCAGCACTAGGGATACCTAGGGTCAGGTATCTGGCTCGGCGCATAGGTGTGGAACCTATCTAGGGTGGTGAGGGACCCCAGGGTCCAGCGGTAGGTCTGGTCAGGGGTCACCATCTTCCCCTTCCCTAGACACAGGGTTTCCTTTCCCTTCCCCTTCGCCACTTGCTTGGTACTTCCCTGTACCTAGCGTGACAACTTGCCATCTGTGCTTGTTTTTAACAGTCAATTTATTCTGACAGACTCCTTTTAAAAGAGAACAGTGTATTGCAGTATTTTCCCCTGTGGTGGCGCTGCAGGAATGGAACACTGGCATGTAGTTTTCCCCATACATCTGCTCGCTGAGCTACACCGCGCAAGAAATCTTACCAATGAGACCCTTGAAACAAAAAGTGAGGAACCTTTGAAGTGCATCCCAGAAAGTGTTCCGATCAGTGGAAAAGGTTTCCTCCATTCAGTCCAATCGCTCTGGATATAATGGTTGCTAATAAAAATTGCTGAGGATTGTAACTTTTTCAAAAAGTAAAAAAAAGGCTACCTTTTAGGGTTCATTAAGATCAAGCCACCCATATCCATCACACCAAAATAAGTGCACCTTTCTTTCGTTAGGTCCCAAAAATCCATATTGATGTATTAGTATTCATTAGTTGTTTTTGACCAATATCTTTATTTTTTTGGGGAAAGAAAAGATAGAAGGCAGGGAATGTATAGAAATGGTCTAGTTCTAAAGGTCCCCATATATATTAGATAAAAGTCAGCTGAACCCACTAATTATAAAATCCCTAACATCCCTAGACAGGTCCTTCCCTCCATGCGCTGTCACATGCCTAGGCCCTCACTGACACTGAACTTACTTTGGCTAGTAAGTAGGTAAGCAGGACACTAGTCTCACAGCTACAATAAAAGGTAATACAAATGAGTGGGGAAAGACACAACAAGCACTCCTTGGTATCTTCAACAGGAAACTTTGCAGCTACAACTGAAACAACACCACAGCTATGCAGAGCCGAGCTTCTTCAAAATGGTCAGAATAGAGAATATCTATCACCAGCATGGAGTGAAGCCAGGACTGGGTATATATAGTGGAAGGGCATGATTTCAAAATGCTGCAGCTTTGCTTAAAGCTAAGAGTAATCTCAGTCAACAGGTTCCTTCAACACTTCATCATCAAAAGAAAGCAAGTTCACTCCAATACAAGATGTAACCTGTAAATGCGACACTCGTGACAGGTGCATAGTATGCTGGAGTCAGGCAGTCCTTACTGATGTAATGAGCTTAGCACTACTTGGACTCAAAAATACCCATTTTAATATCAAAAAGGAAAAAGGGAAATAATTATACAGGCAGTAAGTACACAAGCCTCATCAGGTCTAAGAGATACCTTTGCTAATATATAAGGTTTGCATTGGATAATATGATGATGACATATCTCTTTTTAAATCTCCTGTTTTGTGTATACAGATCTTATGCAGAGCTTTGTGTCTCCATGACAGCAGACTGCAAACTCTGTGTTATCTGATCTTACGACTATATATTACTCCTCCCATCCTGTCTCCTCTACTATTGCTGTACTGTCTGAAAAGCTGGTCATGCACAATATATTGCTGTCATCCAAACAATGCATCGGCCGTCAGCCATCTCAGCTTTCTCATCCTATGTTGTCTATGAGAAAGTCGCCAGTTGACTTTTCGTCTAGCGGGTTGTCTCTGTGAGAACATTGAGATCGGAAGTTCGAAATTGAACATGTATGATCGACATCGCTCCCGACCATCATCCATAAAACTGCTTTCACACTGTGGTCCTCTCCCTGTTCAGTGGTCTTCTGTCCGAACCCCTCACAAAAGGATTTCGGATGTATCCGCCGACGAGGCCACTGACCATAATGGTCCAGATGGAATCACCATGTGCACCATTTTTGGGAGTACAGTGGAACCTCGCTTAACGAGTAACCCAGTTAGCGAGTATTTTGCCTAACGAGCAAAGCTTGCTGTAAATTTGTAACTCGGTTAACGAGCAAGCTTTGCTGTACGAGCAAAATACTCACCGCACACACTTCCAGTTCCATACATCCACCGCGCATTAAGATGCGCGACAGTAATCAGCCGGCTTAGAAGCAGCAGGGAGAACGGGCTGCAGAGGACATCGCTGGACGCCGGGTGAGTTAAAATGTTTATTATTTTACATGCACGTTTTTTTCTGGCACGTGTTTCACGGACCACACCACTGCGTGGTCCGTGGAACATCAGTGATGCCAGAAAAAAATGGACATGTCTCCGCGCGGCAATCACGCACACGCGGGTACGCTGCACGGAGACATGGTCAGTGATAAATCACTGAAGTGTGAGCAGACCCATTCATTATAATGGGTCTGCGTATGTCAGTGATTCTGGTACGTTTAAAAAAAAGCACAAACGTCCCAGAATCACTGACGTGTGAAAGGGGCCTTAAGCTATGGAGACACAAATGTCTACATAGGAGCTGCATACTCAATACGATAGGTCACTTCTGAGAAATTATTTACAAATTTAGGGGTCTTTTTGTTTTTTTAGTTTTTTTTTCAATTTTTGATGCATTGGAACTCTAAAAAATAATGGCCTTCGATGTTGATTCTACCTTTATGTGTTAAAACAATGCTGTATACATGTGACCCTCATCTGTGTCTATGGACAGCAAAGAGAATCACAAGTATGTTTAACAGGACAGAGGGAAATAAAGGACAAAGGAGAGGTAAAACAATTAGTGCTCACTAGGGCAGGTTACACAATGACTTACATGTCTGATTGGGCGCTGTACACATTGGAATTTGGTTAGTAACTAACCCCAATGAGATGAAATCAGAAAGGAGGAATCACAAGTGTTAGCACAAAGGATCCTACCGTCAGTGCATGAAACTGCGAGAAACAATAATGGCTTATTCCTTATGTGTCGCCCTGGACAAGCCAGGGGCCACAGAGCACAACACCTACACACCCCACACTCCCTGCAGGCACACCAAGGTCAGACACAAAACCCTTGTTGCCTTCCTCCAGGGGCTGATGTTCACACCAGGGGTGTGGGCCAGGCAGTTGGTCTCCGCCCACCGAGGAGTTCACAGTCCTGGAGGCGGGAAAGACAGGCAGTCTAGTCGAGTTTGGAGGAGGAAGTGGAAGGAGGTGAAGTAGAGAGATAGAGTTTGGAGAGGAAACAGTTCAGTTTTGACAGTGAAAGTGGAAAGAGTAAAGTGACAGCTAAAGAGCCTGAAGTTGGTCCGGGTGTGTGGCCCGGACAGAGCAGCAAGGTTGGCAGACGGTGGTGACCGTCTGCAGGAGTAGCCTATCGGAGTTTGCCGTAAGGACCGTGGACGGGCGGTGGCCCGGCGGTACCGGACCGGTACACAAGGAGAAGCCAGCACCATTGGCAGGGGCTTTTCGGACCCCGGCAAGGCTAGGAGTCGCCGTGAAGTTGCCGAATCCGTTAGTGAAGGGGACCTCCGGGTTTCCAAACAGTCAAGTCCCGACAGAAGGCAACCGTCCAACCGTGAAGGGGAGACACCGCCACCGCCAAGGGCAACCGTTTCCCAGGGCCAGCGCCTGCGGGCAAAAGGGGCTCCTCCGGCCCACATCCAGGTCGGGGAGCGGGTTACCGGTGGGAACCCATCGGAATCAACATAGAACATAGGTGCAGGGAGAGACAGTCATCACTAACCTGCAGGGAACAACAACACCGCAGCCGTCCGAGGGACCCGTCCATCCAGCCGCTTGTTTTACCGTGAACTGTGTCATCATCATTGAGCTGAGTGAGTACCTCCGTGCCGTGCGGCACAGCGCTGCCCCTGCGACCCTGCACCTCACCAGGCCCCGCAACCCGCCTGCCATCCACTCCTACCCCATCATCGGGCCCCGGGACAACCAACCCCCTACCCACGGAGGGGAGAAATAACAACAAAGCTGCTCCCTGTCACCGCTCCCGGGATCCCCGTCCAGAGCAGCGGTGGTGTCCACACAATCACCACAACCGTGGGTGGCGTCACGGACAATATCCCCAAAACCAAACCACCCCTTTTCACTCACGGGCGAGGAGTGCCGCTCGAGTCCCTGGGATCTGGCCCATCGCTCGAGCCACCGAGCAGCAGTAGCCGCAGAGCAGCGGCAGCCGGACCCGAGCAGTGGGAGAGCGCAGCGTCCCCTCCTCCGCCCGCGACACTTATATAAGAGATTATACGCAAGTAAAGAGTCTAATCTACGGTAAAACCTAAACCCAAATCTCTGCTGTTAGAACATTAGTGAATTATAAGTGTATGTTCACAAAAATAATGAGGGAACTGTAATTGTCGCGCCCAGGGATATGGGGTACTCGGTCCCGGGCAGTATATATCTTGGGAATATCACGGTGGTGGCCGTTGCCCGGTTCCGTGCCCTGGGCCCTTTTTGTAATGGGGTGTATTTACAGGGGATTTGGGTTAGTGTTCATACGTGACGCCACTTGGGGTGTTGCGGCAGAATGTCACTACTAGGGCTGGTGGTAATTGCATCCTAGATGGTAGGCCCTCTGCAAGCAGGACTGGGCCCCAGAGGATGGGTGATGTGACGGGCGTCGGAAGAAGGTTGTCCACACAGAGGTATAGTGCCACTGGTTTTTATTCACTGCTTGTAGGTGGTAACTAGTTACCCGAGGCCGGCTGGTTTCACTTCCAGGTCCCCTTTGTCCCAGTGCCAGTTCAGCACTCTGGTACCTTCTTGCCCTCACCTGTCTCTGGTGAAGGGGTCCCCGTGGCGTAGAGCAACTGGGGGTCCCCGTCCGGTGGTTTGTCCACTTCTGTCCGCCTGACGGTAGCGTGAATCCTGTGGGGTTGGAGTCTCTGGTCCTGTCCCCGGATCTCCCTTTGCTACTGAGTCTTCGGATTTTTAGGGTCAGCGAGGTCCTTGATGGTCCCCTCGCTGTGCAGGTGTTAACAGGTCGGCTTTGAGCTCTTTCCTGTCCTAGGGTCCTGTACCCCATTGGTGCGTAGTTCCGGAAGTACTCCACCGGCAGCTACTCTCCTGGGTACCAGGTCACCATTAACCCGGGTCACAACGTCTCCTCACGTCCACCTTCACTCCTAGGGGCACTTTGCACACTATGACATCGCAAGCCGATGCTGCGATGCCGAGCGCGATAGTCCCCGCCCCCGTCGCAGCGATGTCATGGTGATAGCTGCCGTAGTGAACATCATCGCTACAGAAGCTTCACACACACTCACCTGCCCTGCGACGTCGCTCTGGCCGGTGAACCGCCTCCTTATTAAGGGGGCTGGTCGTGCGGCGTCACAGCGACGTCACACGGCAGGCGGCAAATAGCAGCGGAGGGGCGGAGCAGAGCGGGACTTAAACATCCCACCCACCTCCTTCCTTCAGCATAGTCGGCATGAGCTGCGGGTAGCAGGTAAGGTGATGTTCCTCGCTCCTACGTCTTCACACACAGCGATGTGTGCTGCCGCAGGAGCGAGGAACAACATTGTACCGTCGCAGCAGCGTAATTATGGAATTCCCCGACACTACACCTATAATACGATTACGACAATTTTGCGCTCGTTAGTCTTATCATCTAGGATTTACACACTATGATGTCGAGAGCGACGCAGGAAGTGCGTCACTTTCGACATGACCCCACTGACATCGCACATGCGATGTCGTAGTGTGCAAAGTACCCCTTAGACTTTCTCTGATTACTCTCCTCAGTCTGCCCCTTCCACCTGGTCAACTAGTGGACTGGAGTGGCTCCACCTCTAGGCGGCCATCTACTGGTCCGACCTTAGCTATGTACCATTGTATGGGGGATTGTGGGGAAAAACTGGGATTCCCTGGGTTTTTGTTGTTACTGGCACTGGTCTCCTGGGGCCCTAGGGGGTAGGCCCTGCATCCTTGTGGGGATGCAGAACCTTGTAGCACCCTGATGGCTTCAGGGGCGCTACATAATCCCCTAAAGAAATATGATTGAAACGTGTTGCCAGCTTTTATGAGGTCAATATCTGCCGACAAGAGGCACAGGTCCAATCCCAATAGTAACACAATGTTAAGATAGATAGATATTTTTGGATTTCGTAACTTGCTGCTTATTCAAATTTTGAGATTTTAAGACTTTTCTTTTGTTTACTGCTCATCGCCTAGGAAACCGACCACAGGTGATGTCTAGCTAGTAAGCAAAGCCCTAAAACTGGCTGGGATTAGGAGATGGCGCGCTACAGAGATCCTGGCCGGCTTCAAAACTGTGCTTACAAGCTGAATAGAAAAGCACTTCTAGCTAAGCCCGGTGCCTAGTCTGCCGTCTAACAAAGGTGGTCTGTCTCCAAGGCAACAAACTGTAAACAAAAGAAATATAATATCTCAAGAACAGCTGGTAATTGTAATAAGTTGCAAAATTACTTGTATCTCAGAAGCACTATCTGATAATATCCATTTATGAATAGAGGAATAACCCCTAATGGGAATCTGTCACCAGGTTTTTGCCATCTTATTTGAGAGCAGCATATTGTAGGATCAGAGATCCTGATTCCAGCGATGTGTCACTCACTGGGCTGCTTAGTATAGCTTTGATAAAATCACCATTTAATCAGCAGTAGATTATCATTACAGGACTACTTGGTGTGCTGCAGGTAGTCCAGCATATTCATGAGCTCTGTATAACGGCTAGATCTACAGCAGAGAAAACAGTGATTTTATCAAAATGACAGCAAACAGCTCAGTAAGTGACACATCGCTGGAATCAGGGTCTCTGTCTGTACATTATGCTGCCCTTAGATGGGGAGCAAAAACCTGGTGACAGATTCCCTTTCAGTTAATTCTTTGTACGCTGGTGGACACTGTGAGTTTCAGTATATAATTTAAGTTATAGCCGCATGGCTATAGCATTTGCACCAGTATTTTGCACTTAAAAATGGTGTATTTCATGACTTCTTTTAGCGACAAGCCTTCATCTTGATTTATGAGTGTGTTCTCAGTGAAAATAAATCATTCTCTTTTACTACACTATATACTGGCAAGGTAAATGTTTAGGAAAGCCTCATGTATAATAGGAAAGAACTATCAACATGAAGTCCTAAATTCCTCATGAAATAGGGTCAGGCTGTATGGGCACATAAATGGGATTTAAGAAGGATTTGTCCACCCTTGGGTATCATTTATTTTTCTTCCTTAAGCTCACATATTTTTCTCTTTTTGCAATAGGGTGTCATTAAAAACTTTGTACTGTTTGCCTTCACAGCCTGTGTGCTGCGCTGTCTATTGCTGGCTGCAGAATGAGTTAACTGAGAATTATTCGAATGGTCCAATGAAGACTTTCTAACTTTCTTTTATCTGTCTTTTTGAGTACTTCTCAGCTGATTTATTGCCAAAAATGACATCAAAGTTGAACGTGTCGTGAAACAAAAAAAAAACAAACTATTCCTTCCCGCAGAATGAGTAAACTGAAAATAGATCAGTGAGCGCCAATGGGAAAGATTCTAATTCTTCTCTCTGCCTTTTTTCAGGTCCTCTGATCTGATTTATGACCAAAAAAATGACATCAAAGTTGAATGTGCCGGGAAACAAAAAGCCAAACCATGCCTTCCTGCAGAATGGGTTAACTGAGAATCGATCAGTGAGCTCCAATGGGAGAGATTCTAATTCTCTTCCCTGAATGTTTTCAGGTCCTCTGCTCTTATTTATGACCAAAAATCAAAGACATCAAAGTTGAATGTGTTGGTAAACTAAAAACCAAACTATTTGTTTCCTGCAAAATGAGTTAACTGAGAATCGATCAGTTAGCTACAGTGGAAGAGATTCGAATTCTTCTCTCTTTCTAACTTTATAACTTTCTTTTATCTGTTTTTCTGAGTTCTTTTCAGCTGATTTATTGCCAAAAATCACATTAAAGTTGAACGTGTTGTGAAACAAAAAAACAAACTATTCATTCCCGCAGAGTGAGTAAACTGAGAATAGATCAGTGAGCTCCAATTGGAAAGATTATAATTCTTCTCTATGCCTTTTTTCAGGTCCTCTGATCTGATTTATGACCAAAAAAAATTACATCAAAGTTGAATGTGTCGGGAAACAAAACCCCAAACTATTCCTTTCTCCAGAATGAGTTAACTGAGAATCGATCAGTGAGCTCCAATGGGAAAGATTCTAACTCTTCTCTCTGCCTTTTTTCAGGTCATCTGATCTGATTTATGACCAAAAAAGTGACATCAAAGTTGAACGTGTTGGTAAACTAAAGGCCACACTATTCCTTCCTGCAGAATGAGTTAACTGAGATCGATCAGTGAGCTCCAATGGGAGAGATTCTAAATCTTCTCTCTGCCTTCTTTCAGGTCATCTCATCTGTTTTATGACCAAAGACCACATCAAAGTTAAATGTGCCAAAAGCTTATAAAAGAAAACCGGTGCAAAATTTTTGATGAAACAAAAATTATTTTTTATACATGCATTTAAGTAATATAAATAAGCTGGGCAATCCTGGAGTAAAATACACTAACCCAAAGGGTACTAGTGGAGAACTGACCCTACAAACATTGCATTAATATTTGCTGGGGTTTTTTAATAGGAGGTCGGTGGAAATGAACTTCCATGATTTGTTTGATGAGATTGTCTTACGGAGAGCAAGAAATGGGCATTTTAGTGAAGAAATGGCCAAGAAATCTAGGGAGAAATCTTTAACTGGGGCTGTCCTTGAAAATAAGTGACAATTGTCCTCTCTATATACACATGTAATTCTGTACAGGGAGTTGTATCAGTTCTTTCCCAGTTTCATTCAACCCTACAAAACAAATAATTCGATCAGAAGAACCTGGACATGTCATTCGTGGTGTTTGGCTCTGTTCACATGGCCGTTTTATACTTCTGTTTTTATGATCTGTTTGGGAAGCGTAAAAACAGGAATAAAATATTCAGCGACAGAAATGTTTGCTTTAATGGGTTTTTATGTTCTTTTTGCCTGCGTTTCGCTTTTCATCCATTTCTTGGACGGATCAAAAAATGCGTAACTTTTTTGTCCGTGCACAAAGGGATAGCAGACGGGTTTATTTTTAGAATACTAAAACCTAAGGGAAATGGATTATTTTTACGGATGGTTGATCGTTATATCATCCATTTAACAAATCCGTTTTTAGCATTGAGCATGCCCAGAGCAAAAGCAGGTGAAAATGGAGCAAAACTGGGTGAAAATGGCGCAAAAGCAGGTGAAAATGGAGCAAAAGCAGATGAAAATGGAGCAAAAGCGGATGAAAATGGAGTGAAAACAGATGAATATGGAACAAAAGCAGATGAAAATGGAGCAAAAATGTATGAAAATGGAGCAAAAACAGATGAAAATGGAGCAAAAGCAGACAAAAATGGAGCAAAAGCAGACAAAAATGGAGCAAAAGCAGATGAAAATGGAGCAAAAGCAGATGAAAATGGAGCAAAAAAGGATGAAAATGGAGCAAAAGTGAATGAAAATGGAGCAAAAACGGATGAAAATGAAGCAAAAGCGGATGAAAACGAAGCAAAAACAAAAGAAAATGGAGCAAAAGCGGATGAAAATGGAGCAAAAGTGGATGAAAATGGAGCAAAAACGGTTTAAAATGGAGCAAACGTGGATTAAAATGGAGTAAAAACTGATGAAAATGGAGCAAAAGCAGATGAAAATGAAGCATAAGAGGGTGAAAATGGAACAAAAACAGATGAAAATTAAGCAAAAACAAGAAAATGAAGCAAAAGTGGATTCAAATTGAGCAAAAACGGATGAAAATGGAGCAAAAGTGAATGAAAATGGAGCAGAAACAGATGAAAATGGAGCAGAAACAGATGAAAAAGGAGCAAAAATGGATGAAAATGGAGCAAAAGCGGAAGAAAATGGAGCAAAAGAGGAAACCCATGTTTGAAGGATCAGTTTAAAAATGCAAACTTAGGCTGAGTTCACATGTCCAGTAATCCTCCGAGAGAACAGATCCAGCAGCAATCCACTGGAAAAAAAACTGCAACTTTTTTATCCATTTAAAAAAAAAAAAAATGATTTTTGCAAGAACGTTTTTTTTTTTTTGTTTTTTTAACATTGGAGCCAATGGAAAACTGATTGCTATTTAGGTGTCCGTTTTTCCTTCATTTGTAAAAGGATCTGTTTTTTTCTTACTGGATCCATTTCAAATGGAAGATAAATGGATCCATTTTCTATAGACTCAATACAAAAAAATGGATCTTGCAGAAATCAATTTTTTTAAAATGAACAAGAAAGTTTTTTGCCAGCGGATTTGTGCTGGATCCGTTTTAACGGCTGATTACCGGACATGTGAATTTAGCCTTATATTTTCTGCTTCACGGCTTGACTCATTGTAAGATCACAATGTTATCTGGTTTCGCACGGGACTGCAGGTAAATCCCTATCACGATGCACTGTGATAAATCTATAAAGTGTTAAATGACAATATCAGCTCTGCTACATTTGTGGATCAATAACATTGGACAACACAACAAACTTGTCATGGTTTGCGATACTTACTCCGTGGACGAGGGGCTTGAGTTGCATTCGGTGAAGCAATGCAAACGTCCTCCCGTGGGTACTGGTCACACCGAAGCATATCTGGCCATGGAAACCCAAAGTACTGCATGACTGGCTCGCAAGCATCTCTGACCTCCTCACATAGCCAACGGCATGGGTAGAGGGGCTGCTCCAGGCAAACGGGGGCAAAGAGAGAGCACAGAAACACCTGTGTCCCCGGATGGCAGTTCTTGCTCAGCAGAGGCACCCAACTGCTGGCTTGGTACTTGACCTCTACCATGGTCTCATGGTCGAGAAGGTTTGGCAGGACCATCTTGTTGTACCCAACTCCGTGGCACAGTGCTAAATCCTGGGGAATGTCCACGCACTGTGGGGTTCGGGCATAAAACCGTCCACTCTGGTAGTGCCGAACCATTTCTGGCTGGAAGCCTACATAGTCATATTCACTTGGTTGAGGTTCTCGGGAGAGGAGCCCAGGTGTGACCCAAAGCAGTAGCCATGGCCAAACGCCACCCCTTGGTGACATTGTGCACTAAGTCTTAGACAAAAAATAAGAAATAGAAAAAGTTTGTAAAAGTTTTTGGAGGAATCCCAATGATAGGCGTATGTAGTCCGAGCTCCTGGTGGAGGTAAATGGTGCTGACTGTGCGGTGGCGCAGTACAATGGGCTGCAGGGTTGCTGGAGCTTCTTGCTGGATCTGAACAGTTTGATATTGGAGAACAGAGAGCAGTAACTGTTAGCCAAGAAAGACTCAGGCAGCTCCAATGAGAGCGGCGCAGCCCTCCTCCTCTCCTCCCTCTCTCCTCCTTGTGTCACCCTCTCTCTGTTACTTTCCTCTCACATTGGTGGTGTCCAGCCCACCCCAGTGATGTCCAGTCTTGCACACTTTCCTCACACGCTGCCCATTAACAGTCCCTCTCACTTCTCCCATCCTCCCAGATTTCTCCTCTTCTCCTCTACACCTCCCTCTGTCACTTTGCCGCAAGGCACAATTCATTTACAAGTGTCACTCACACAAGTGCGGACCTAACATCATGGCTACCTGCAAGGCCACCCCCTAGTGTGAATACAGGGGTCTTTATAACACTCGGAGCAGATGCCATCTATTACTGGGGCTAAACATAAGTTAGACTGAAAATGCTGGATCGCAATTCACGCATATGGTTAATTTGATATTTAAGTTTATTTAGTTTCCCGTTGTTAATGTAGCACCAACATATTCCGTAGCGCAGTACAGAGATCATCACTGAATCCAATTATTAGCCTGTGATATACTGACACATAATATTAATTTGTGTTCACCACTGAGCTGCCTGTGCCAGATATCATTCAGGAGGTTGAAGGGAACCTGACCGCGGATACATGCTGCTTCGACCCTTGGCTGCCATTATTAGACAACACCGGTATCAGGGTATCATTCCAGCCAAATATTTTAAAGCCAACTGTGTGTGTATAGAGAGACCTGTCACTCGAAGGGAGTGGACATGAAGAAGCTATCAGGGTCTCGCCTTTTGGACTAGTCACCTGTCCAACATGTCCCCTGGCCAGCTTTTAAATGCATGTTTGTCCCTGAAGTCAGTGTCTGATATATGCTGTCCATGGTCCAGGCAGTATGTGACAGAAATTGGGTTCCCTTTCACCCTTTAATATCACTAACTAAATGCAAGAACAAGTTTAGCTCCATCTAATCAAATTAAATATTGATTAAACCCCTAATCCAGACAGTGTTCATCCACAGGTATTAAGGGAGCTTAGCTTGGTAATTGATTGCTGAATCTTATCTTCTGAAGGTTCCCATGCACATTTAATTCAGCCAACAGCTAGCGTGCCTTGCGAAAGTATTTGGCCCCCTTGAATTTTTCAACCTTCTCCCACATTTCAGGCTTCAAACATAAAGATAAAAATTTTAATATTATGGTGAAGAATCAACAACAAGTTGACACAATTGTGAAGTTGAATGATACTTATTGCTTATTTTAAACTTTTGTAAAAAAGAATAAACAGAAAATTGGGGCGTGCAATATTAATCATCCCCTTTATTTTCAGTGCAGCAAACTCACTCCAGACGTTCATTGAGGATCTCTGAATGATCCAATGTTGTCCTAAATGACTGATGATGATAAATATAATCCACCTGTGTGTAATCAAGTCTCCGTATAAATGCACCTGCTCTGTGATCATCTGTGTTCTGTTTAAAGCACAAAGAGCATCATGAAGACCAAGGAACACAACAGGCAGGTCCGTGATACTGTTGTGGAGAAGTTTAAAGCAGGATTTGGTTACAAAAAGATTTCCACAACTTTAAACATCCCAAGGAGCACTGTGCAAGCGATCATATTGAAATGGAAGGAGTATCATACTACTGCAAATCTACCAAGACCCGGCCGCCCCTCAAAAATATCATCTCAAACAAGGAGAAGACTGATCAGAGATGCAGCCAAGAGGCCCATGATCACTCTGGATGAACTGCAGAGATCTACAGCTGAGATGGGAGAGTCTGTCCATAGGACAATAATCAGTCATACACTGCATAAATCTGGCCTATGTGGAAGAGTGGCAAGAAGAAAGACATTTCTCAAAGATATCCATAAAAAGTGTCATTTACAGTTTGCCACAAACCACCTGGGAGACACCAAACATGTGGAAGAAGGTGCTCTGGTCAGATGAAACCATAATCGAACTTTTTCGGCACAATGCCAAATGATATGTTTGGCATCAAAGTAACACAGCTCATTACCCTGAACACACCATCCCCACTGTCAAACATGGTGGGTGGCAGCATCATAATTTGGGCCTTCTTTTCTTCAGCAGAAACATGGAAGATGGATAAAATTGATGGGAAGATGGATGGAACCAAATACAGGACTATTGTTGAAGAAAACCTGTTGGAGTCTGCAAAAGACCTGAGACTGGGACGGAGATTTGTCTTTCAACAAGACAATGATCCCAAACAAAGCAAAATCTACAACGGAATGGATCACAAATAAACGTATCCAGGTGTTAGAATGGCCAAGTCACAGTCCAGACCTGAATCCAATCGAGAATCTGTGGAAAGAGCTGAAAACTGCTGTTCACAAACGCTCTCCATCCAACCTCACTCAGCTCCAGCTGTTTGCAAAGGAAGAATGGGCAAGAATTTCAGTCTCTCGATGTGCAAAACTGATAGACACATACCCCAAGCGACTGCAGCTGTAATCGCAGCAAAAGGTGGCGCTACAAAGTATTAACTTAAAGGGGATGAATAATATTGCACACCCCAATTTTCAGTTTATTTTTTATAAAAGTTTAAAATAAGGAATACATTTCGTTCAACTTCACAATTGTGTCCCACTTGTTGATTCTTAACCATAATATTAATTTTTTTTATCTTTGTTTGAAGGCTGAAATGTGGGAAAAGGTTGAAAAATTCAAAGGGGCCTAATACTTTCGCAAGGCACTGTATCTCTGACAACTCCTCCATATGCAGGAATGCCCAGTTTAGTCGAGAACTCCTGAGTTGCTTTGTAAAGAGCTGCTGCCAGACTCCACTGGGGAGCGGGCAAGAAGAAGCTATCAGACTCTTGCCTTTTAGACTAGTCACCAGTCCAACATGGCCCCTGTCCAGCTTTTAAATCCATGTTTATCTCTGAAGCTAATGTCTGGTATATGCTGCCCATGATTCAGGCAGTATGTGTCAGGAATCGGGTTCCCTTTCACTAACTAAATTTAAAAAAAGTATAGCTGCATCTAAGCAAATTAAATATTGATTAAACCTCTAATCCAGATGGTATTCATCCACAGGTATTAAGGGAGCTGAGTTTGGTAATTGATAGATTGCTGAATCTTATCTTCTGAAGGTCCCCATACACATTTAATTCAGCCAACAGCTATCTCTGACAACTGCCCCATATGCAGGAATGCCCACTTTAGTTGAGAGCTTCTGTCTTGCCTTTTAAGCAGCTGCTACCAGACTCCACTGTGGAGCGGGCATGAAGAAGCTATCAGGGTCTTACTTTTTGGACTAGTCACCTTTCCAACATGGCCGCTGTCCAGCTTTTAAATCCATGTTTGTCCCTGAAGCCAGTGTCTGATATATGCTGCCCATGGTTCAGGCAGCATGTGTCATGAGTCATGTACCCTTTCACCCTCCAATATCACTAATTAAATTCAAGAAAAACTATAGCTGCATCTAAGCAATGAAATATTGATTAAACCCCTAGTTGAAACGGTATTCATCCATGGGTATTAAGGGAGCGGAGTTTGGTAATTGATAGATTGCTGAATCTTATCTTCTAGAGGTCTTCATTCACATTTAATTTAACTGACAGCTATCTCTGACAACCCCCCATATGCAGAATGCTCTGCTTTGTCGAGGGCTTCTGTGTTGTCCTTTAAAGAGCTGCTGCCAGACTCCACTGGCAGTGGCTTATTTCATGGCCAAACAAAAGGCAGTCTTTCTCTTCCCTGACATTATTTATCATAGAAGAGTTAGGGGGATCCCTTACACTTGAGATGGTCATTAAGCTTTTATTAAATGAGTATTAGGGCCTTTAGACTCTCTTATAACATGGTCTTTGTCACAGCATTGGAGCCTGGCTTATTAGTTACTGATATTCAAGTAAAAGAATGCTGCTCCATACTAAGTTGGATATCAGAAGTGTGTAAAATCAAGTTTCTCACACAAGGAAAATCACAGCAGAGTTCGAGAAAATTAAATATTGATAAATTCCCAGGGCGATCGAGCATTCATCCACTGGTATTTAGGGAGTTGAGCTGAGAAACTGATAGCCTTTCTAGTTAAAGGTTTAACGCTACATGATTGGAGGATGGCTGATATGGTACCAATCTTCAAAAAGGATAAGAAGATAGATTTGTGTAACCAGAGTTTTTCTTCTATGGTTTGGACATTTTTTTAATGCATTAGAAGAGATGACCTGCGAATGTGTATAGAAAAGAACAATATAATAACTGAGAGCCTGCAAGGATTCATGAAAGGCAAATCATTTCTAAGGCCTGAAACACACATCCGTGAAACACGTGCGTGTTTGGTCCGTTTCCGTGTATACTGGAGACACGGCCAAACGTGCACCAATGTTATTGTATGATAAAAGCTCCACGTGCGTTTTTGATGCATGTTCGTTTGTCCATGTCCGTGATCCGTACCTGTGTGCGTTTTGCACGGAAGCATGTCCGTTTTCTGCACGCAACACGCAGCATGGACCCAATGAAAGTCAATGGGTCTGTGCGCACGTCCGAGTGACATGGACGCATCTCTGTTTGTTCCCTGTACGTTTTGTGCTTTTTTCATGTGATGTCGGTCTTTTTTCTTTTTCTGTTTCGTTCTCTCCCTCAGTCCGTCGGTCTCTATGTCTGTCGGTCGGTCTCTCTGTCTTATCTGTCACTCTCGCTGTCTGTCGGTCAGTTCCCCCCCTCTCTCATACTTACCGTTCCCCGATCTCTGGCGCGGCGCTGCACGGCTGTTATAAAAACTCCGGCGGCTTTTACTATTTTGAAAAAGCCGGCCGCCCATTAATCAATCTCGTATTCCCTGCTTTACCCGCCCACCGGCGCCTGTGATTTGTTGCAGTCACACACGCCCACCACACTGAGTGACAGCTGTGTCACTGCACCCAATCACAGCAGCCGGTGGGCGTGTCTATACTGTGCAGTAAAATAAATAAATAAATAATTAAAAAAAACGGCGTGCGGTCCCCCCCTATTTTAATACCAGCCAGATAAAGCCATACGGCTGAAGGCTGGTATTCTCAGGATGGGGAGCTCCACGTTATGGGGAGCCCCCCAGCCTAACAATATCAGTCAGCAGCCGCCCAGAATTGCCGCATACATTATATGCGACAGTTCTGGGACTGTACCCGGCTCTTCCCGATTTGCCCTGGTGCGTTGGCAAATCGGGGTAATAAGGAGTTATTGGCAGCCCATAGCTGCCAATAAGTCCTAGATTAATCATGTCAGGCGTCTCCCCGAGATACCTTCCATGATTAATCTGTAAGTGACAGTTAAAAAAACACACACACACCCGAAAAAATAATTTATTAGAAATAAAAAACACTAACAAAGTCCCTCATCACCAATTTATTAACCCCGACAAAGCCCTCCATGTCCGGCGTAATCCACGGACCTCCAGCGTCGCTTCCAGCTCTGCTGCATGCAGTTGACAGGAGCAGCAGAATACACCGCTGCTCCTGTCACCTCTACGCAACAAATGAGGTGAGTAGCGCGATCAGCTGCTGTCAGTCAGGTAACTCGCGGCCACCGCTGGATCCAGCGGTGGCCGCGGGTAACCTCAGTGACAGCTCAGCTGATCGTGCTACTCACCTCATTTGCTGCGTGGAAGTGACAGGAGCGGCGGTGTATTCTGCTGCTCCTGTCACCTGCATGCAGCAGAGCTGTAAGCGACGCTGGAGGTCCGTGGATTACGCCGGACATGGAGGTCTTTGTCGGGGTTAATAAATTGGTGATGAGGGACTTTGTTAGTGTTTTTTATTTCTAATAAATTATTTTTTCGGGTGTGTGTGTGTTTTTTAACTGTCACTTACAGATTAATCATGGAAGGTATCTCGGGGAGACGCCTGACATGATTAATCTAGGACTTATTGGCAGCTATGGGCTGCCAATAACTCCTTATTACTCCGATTTGCCAACGCACCAGGGCAAATCGGGAAGAGCCGGGTACAGTCCCAGAACTGTCGCATATAATGTATGCGGCAATTCTGGGCGTCTGCTGACTGATATTGTTAGGCTGGGGGGCTCCCCATAACGTGGAGCTCCCCATCCTGAGAATACCAGCCTTCAGCCGTATGGCTTTATCTGGCTGGTATTAAAATGGGGGGGGACCGCACGCCGTTTTTTTTAATTATTTATTTATTTATTTTACTGCACAGTATAGACACGCCCACCGGCTGCTGTGATTGGGTGCAGTGACACAGCTGTCACTCAGCGTGGTGGGCGTGTGTGACTGCAACCAATCACAGGCGCCGGTGGGGGGAGAAAGCAGGGAATACAAGATTGTTTAATGAGCGGCCGGCTTTTTCAAATTAGAAAAAGCCGCCGGAGCAGTGTGAACGCCGTGCAGCGCAGGTGATCGGGGATCGGTGAGTATGAGAGAGGGGGGGACACTTCAGTCACTCGGGGGATTAGCGGTCACCGGTGAATCCTTCACAGGTGACCGCTAATCAGTACACGGCACACAGACAGAGCCGCGGCATGACAATGAAGTCGGGTGAAGTTCACCCGAGTTCATTATCATCCCGCTACTCTGTCTTCCGACATGTAGTAACGACATTTTGCATCACACACGGACAACACACACACATGTCAGTTATTTCACTCACGCACACACGGACATTCCACACGCACATACGGCTAGCATACGGGATACACACGCAGGCCACACATACCATAATAACGGACCTAAAAAAACGGAAAACGGACCCGAAAAACGGCCCGTATCACACGTGCGTGGTTTTAACGGATGTGTGTTGGAGCCCTAACAAACATGTTGGGTTTCTATGAGGAGGTAAGTGCAAATAATACAGCTGATATGATTTATCTGGACTTTATATAGTAAATCTGAGTTTACATGTCCTATTGTCATCCATTAAAACGGATCCTGCAGAGATATGTTGGGAAACGGATTTCTGACAGATCCTTTTTAACATCGGAGTGTATGGAGGACGGCTCCGTTAACGGACTGCTGCCAGACATCCGTTATTTAACATAAGATGTCTGTATGACCGAACACATGGTAGGTGAGGTTTAATGTTGATAAATGTAAAGTAATACACCTAGGACGGAGTAATCCTATAGCTGCGTATACATTAAATGGAAGTAAACTCGGGACTACAGAACAGGAGAAGGACTTGGAGATTCTGGTTACAAGTAGTGTTGAGCGGACCCGAAATGTAAAAATCCGGATCCGCGCGGTTTCAGCGTCCAATCCGGATCCGACAGGGACGCGGGAATCCGGCTCCATGATCCGGGTTCTCTCTTTCTCTCTCTCTCTCTCTTTCTCTCTCTTTCTCTCTCTCTCTCTCTCTCTCTCTCTCTCTCTCTCTCTTTCTCTCTCTTTCTCTCTCTTTCTCTCTCTTTCTCTCTCTTTCTCTCTCTTTCTCTCTCTTTCTCTCTCTTTCTCTCTCTTTCTCTCTCTTTCTCTCTCTTTTCCAACCCGCGACGGATCCGCCGGACCCGGATTATTAGAAGTCCGCTCAACTCCAGTTACAAGTAAAGGACCATGTAAAGGGAACCTGTCAAGTCCAACCACGAGCAGTTCTGTATGCATATTGCTAAACCCAGCCTAATGGTCCCTGTATCTAGTAGCATAGCTAAAGAAATCTTTAGTGAAAGTGTTTGTAAAGATCCTTTATGATATTCTAATGAGCGCAGGGACTAGTCGCAAGGACTTTAGGTACCTTGGCTAGTCGGCCCCCTTAGCATGTAAGCACGCGCCCGCTGTGACGAGCAGTGAAGAGCTTCAGAGCACTTGCTGCTGAGAACGGAGCATCAGGGGAAAGAGGAGAGGTGACTATTTATCGTTTTATTGTGGGCCACATAATATTATGTGAAGGACTTTATAGGGCCCATAATACTATATAGCAATGGTGGACATATCAGTGGTGCAACCTGTGCAGCTACACAGGGGCCCAAGAGGTAAGGCGGCCCATTTCTACCTCCAAACCAAGTTAAGCAGTGCATTTTGATGAGTTATTGGACTGAAATGGGCCCATATATTGTTCTTGCACAGGGGCCCTCTTGTATCTGTGTTCACCAGGGATGACTATATGGGGCCAATAATACCATATAGAGGCCTATGTGGGGCCATTATACTCCATGGAGGGCTATGTGGGGCACATTTTTCTATATGGAGGGCTATGTGGGGCCCATTATTCTGTATGGAGAACTATGTGGGGCACATTATTCTGTATGGAGGGCTATGTGGGGCCCATTATTCTGTATGGAGGGCTATGTGGGGCCATTATTCTGTATGGAGGACTATGTGGGGCCCATTATTCTGTATGGAGGGCTATGTGGGGCCATTCTGTATGGATGACTATGTGGGGCACATTATTCTGTATAGTGGACGCTGTGGGGCCATTATTCTATATGGAGGGCTATGTGGGGCCATTAGTCTGTATGGAGGACTATGTGGGGCCATTATTCTGTATGGAGGGCTAAGCGGGGCACATTATTCTGTATAGTGGACTATGTGGGGCCATTATTCTATATGGAAGGCTATGTGGGGCCCATTATTCTGTATAGTGGACTATGTGGGGCCCATTATTCTGTATGGAGGGCTGTGTGGGGCCCATTATTTTGTATGGAGGGCTATGTGGGGCCCATTATTCTGTATAGTGGACTTTGTGGGGCCATTATTCTGCATGGAGGACTATGTGGGACCATTAGTCTTTATGGAGGTCTATGTGGGGCCATTAGTCTGTATGGAGGACTATGTGGGGCCATTAGTCTGTATGGAGGACTATGTGGAGCACATTATTCTGTATGGATAACTATGTGGGGCACATTATTCTGTATAGTGCACTCTGTGGGGCCATTATTCTGTACAGAGGGCTATGTGAGGCACAATATTTTGTATGGAGGCTATGTGAGGTCCAATATTCTATATGAAGGGCTATGTGGGTCCATTATTCTGTATGGAGGGCTATGTGGGGCAATTATTCTGTATAGAGGGCTATGTGGGGTCCATTATTCTGTATTGAAGTCTGTGTGGGGCCCAGTATTCTGTATGGAGGGCCATGTGGAGCCCATACTATATGGAAGACTAAGTGAGGCCCATTAATCTGTATGGAGGATGATGTGGGACCCAGTATTCTTTATGGAGGCATATATGGGGTCCACGTCTAGGTTGGCCCTCGACTTTGTCAAAATTTTTTATTTTGACCCTCTTGTGTATTTAAGATTGACATCCCTGCTCTACATGAACTGATTGTTGTAAAAAAAAAAGATTAATCTGTGACTTGGATAACCTTCCTGGGTCCAGCGCTGTGTCTCCACTGCTGCCTATCTCAGTTGTTTGTCTGCAGTGCTGATGTCACATTGACATTGCTGCAGTCAATCACTGAGCTCAACGATTCATGCTGGCTACATCGGCAATGCTGCTGAGCTCACTCATTAGCTGTAATGCAGCCAAACAAGAGACTGTGGCAGCGCTGGATTTGATTCTATAATAACTGTGCACCAACCACTAATGAGAACTATCTGCATATAGATTTATACTGCACATCCATGGTTGCTGCATACAATCTGTACCCCATGAGCTCCCCTTAGTGGTGGCTGCAGGTATTCATTGTCACAGAATATCAGAAAAGGAGCCCGGTTAAGTGCTGGCTTCTTAGTAAGACTGAAATTAGCATATTATTGCAAGAAGCATTTTTTTTATAAGCAGATTTGTCAAGACTTTTTACAATGAAATTTTCACCCATTATTAAATAGATCTCTTAGGCCTGATGAGGATGGTGTATTTATTTTAAAGGACATCTGTCAGCCCTAAAATGTGATTTAAACTACTTATACAGTATTTAGGAGAATTAATCTTCTATAAAACACACATAATCCATACTTCAATGAGATTTATAGGAGCTGTAACACTGTAAAAGTAATTTAAATTAAGTTTTAGAGGTGACAAACTGCCTAAAGAAAAAAAGAAAAAGTCAGAATAAATAATGATATTAAGTGCACTTTATAGTGCTAGAAAGCTCATAAGTTTAAATGTATTCAGTCTCAATCCACCCAACCTGACCCACAATTGCAGCTTGTCCAGAAGACAGTCATTGACACTCCACAAGGAGGGTAAGCCACAAAAGGTCATTGCTAAAGAAGCTGGCTGTTCACAGAGTGCTGTATCCAAGCATATTAAAGGAAAGTTTAGTGGAAGGAAAGTGTGGTAGAAAAAGGTGTACAAGCAACTGGGATAACCCCAGCCTTGATAGGATTGTTAAGAAAAAGCCATTCAAAAATTTGGGGGAGGTTCACAAGGAGTGGACACTGCTGGAGTCAGTGCTTCAAGAGCCACCACACACAGACGTATCCAGGACATGGGCTACAAGTGTCGCATTCCTTGTGTGAAGCCACGCATGACCAATAGACAACGCCAGAAGTGTCTTACCTGGGCCAAGGAGAAAAAGAACTGGACTGTGCTCAGTGGTCCAAGGTGTTGTTTTCAGATGAAAATAAATTTTGCATTTAATTTGGAAATCGCGGTCCATGAGTCTGGAGGAAGAGTGGAGAGGCCACAATCCAAGCTGCTTGAGGTCTAGTGTGAGGTTTCCACAATCAGTGATGGTTTGGGGAGCCATGTCATCTGCTGGTGTAGCAAGACGAAAGTCAGCGCAGCCGTCTACCAGGAAATTTTAGAGCACTTCATGCTTCCCTCTGCCAACAAGCTTTTTGTTCATGGAAATTTCATTTTCCAGCAGGACTTGGCCCCTGTCCACACTGTCAAAAGTACCAATACCTGGTTTACTAACCACAGTATCACTGTGCTTGATTGGCTACCAAACATGCCTGACCTAAACCCCATAGATAATCTATGGGGTATTGTCAAGAGGAAGATGAGACACCAGACCCAACAATGCAGACGAGCTGAAGGCTGCTATCAAAGCAACCTGGCCTTCCATAACACCTCAGCAGTGCCACAGGCTGATCGCCTCCATGCCACCCGCATTGATGCAGTAATTCATGTAAAAGGAGCCCCGACCAAGTATTGAGGCATTTACTCTACAGAATTTTCCGTAGGCGCCAACATTTCTGAGTGTAACCATTTTTTCAGTTGGTCTTATATAATATTCTAATTTTCTGGGATAATGACTTTTGGGTTTTCATCGGCTGTAAGCCATAATCATCAACATTAACAGAAATAAACATGAAATAGATCCCTCTGTGTGTAATGACTCTATGTAATATATAGGAATAGATCCCTCTACGTGTAATGACTATATAATATATAGTAATAGATCCCTCTGCGTGTAATGACTCTATATAATATATAGAAATAGATCCCGCTGTGTGTAATGACTCTATATACACTGTGTGCAGAATTATTAGGCAAATGAGTATTTTGATCACATGATCATTTTTGTACATGTTGGCCAACTTCCAATTAAGTAACTCCGGTGATGTGCATCTCTGTAATGAGGAGGGGTGTGGTGTAATGACATCAACACCCTATATAAGGGGTGCATACTTATTAGGCAACTTCCTTTCCTTTGGTAAAATGGGTCAGAAGAGAGATTTTATGGGCTCTGAAAAGTCCAAAATTGTGAGATGTCTTGCAGAGGGATGCAGCAGTTTTGAAATTGCCAAACTTTGAAGCAAGGTCACCGAACAATCAAGCGTTTCATGGCAAATAGCCAACAGGGTCGCAAGAAGCGTGTTGGCCAAAAAAAAGCGCAAAATAACTGCCCATGAATTGAGGAAAATCAAGAGTGAAGCTGCCAAGATGCCATTTGCCACCAGTTTGGCCATGTTTCAGAGCTGCAACGTTACTGGAGTATCAAAAAGCACAAGGTGTGCCATACTCAGGGACATGGCCAAGGTAAGGAAGGCTAAAAAACCACCACCTTTGAACAAGAATCATAAGATAAAACGTCAAGACTGGGCCAAGAAATATCTTAAGACTGATTTTTCTCAGGTTTTATGGACTGATGAAATGAGAGTGCCTCTTGATGGACCAGATGGATGGGCCAGAGGCTGGATCAGTAAAGGGCAGAGAGCTCCACTCCGACTCAGACACCAGCAAGGTGGAGGTGGGGTACTGGTATGGGCTGGTATCATCAAAAATGAACTTGTGGGACCTTTTCGGGTTGAGGATGGAGAGAAGCTCAACTCCCAGACCTACTGCCAGTTTCTGGAAGACAACTTCTTCAAGCAGTGCTACAGGAAGAAGTCGGTATCGTTCAAAAAAATATGATTTTCATGCAGGACAATGCTCCATCACATGCATCTGTTAGGACCAGGATGACGGGTAGGCCCAGGAGGTGGATCCACTGGACTGAGCACCCCACCGAGGGCAAGGTGCCCGGTAGCCGAAGCACTACGGTTAGCAGGACAGTCCGTTCAGAGGAGTGGGTGTAGAAGTCCCTGGAACCACGGAGTCTCTGAAGGTAGTCCGGGTGACGGAGCGCAGGTTCGGAGGCCGAGATGATGTCAGGCAGGGTCCGGAACCAGCGGAACGGGGAGATCGGTCACCACACGGATCCAGGGATCGGAGACGGTAGGAACTGGGAAGATGGCGGACAGTCCGTTCGGGGTTCTGGTACCGTCAGGACCGATTGGCGAGACAGGAGCGGCTCTACAAGAGAGATAGGCAAGTACGAGACAATGGCACAGGGAGACCTGACTCCTAGCTTAGCAAACACGAAGAACAGGCCCCGCCCACTTGGAGAGGAACCCCCTATATACCCTGCACCTGAATCTTCAATATCCTGTTGGAGGACGCTGGCCCTTTAAGAGAGGGTCAATGACCGCGCGCGCGCCCTAATGCGCATGAGCGAGGCCCGGGTGCCAGAAGCCAGAGCAGGGAGCGGTGCACAGGAGGCAGGAGCACTCAGCATCGCAGATGGGCGCCTGGACCGGAGACCGGGTTGCCTGGAGGACGCAGGTGAGGGAGTATGGAGGCCGTGGAGCGGGGGACACCTGGCAAAGGAGCCTGGGAGCGTGGCAGGGGAGCCTGGGAGCGTGGCAGGGGAGCCGGGGAGCGTGACAGTACCCCCTCCCCCACGCCCCCCTCCCCGCAACCGAGACAGGAAGGCACGTATCAGGGGAGTACCCACATTCTCCCGGGGTTCCCAGGACCTATCCTCAGGACCATACCCAGCCCAGTCCACCAGGAAGAACTGTCGGCTCCGCACGGTCTTCATGGCCACGATATCCCTTACCGCATAGATGTCATCGTCAGCAATAGGAGGAGGAGCAGAACTTGCACTAGCGGAGAAGGGACAAAGGACAACTAGTTGAGCAGGGAGACATGGAAGGAGTTGGGTATCCTCATCGTGGCCGGGAGCTGCAGCTTGTAGGAGACCTCATTTATTTTGCCGATGACTTTAAACGGCCCGATGTAGCGAGGGCCCAGCTTGTATGATGGTAGCTTCAATCGGACATATTTGGAAGCAAGCCAGACCAGACCTCCCGGAGAGAAACACGGAGGATCCAGACGCCTCTTGTCTGCATGTCACTTCATCCGCAGGGAAGCACGTCCAAGGGACGTCTTGACAGAGTCCCAAATCGTTGAAAAGTCACGGACTACGGTATCAGCAGCAGGGACATCCGAGGAAGAATATACAGGCAATGGGACGGAAGGCTGAAGTCCGTAAACGACATGGAAGGGAGAGCTGGAGGAGGACTCACTGACGTGATGGTTATGGGAGAATTCAGCCCAAGGAAGAAGCGTGGACCAGTCGTCGTGATGGGCGTTAACGTAGTGACGTAAGAAGGTCAGGATCTGATTGACTCGTTCTTCTTGGCCATTCGACTGAGGATGGTAGGCTGAAGAAAAGTCCAGAGTCACTCCCAGATGTTTGCAGAGAGACCTCCAGAAGCGGAAGGTAAACTGAGTTCCTCTGTCGGACACAATGTGTGAGGGAAAGCCATGCAACCGGAAGATGTGCTGTATGTAGGCGTCAGCGAGTTCCTGGGCAGAGGGGAGTCCAGCCATAGGGACGAAATGAGCCATTTTGGAGAAACGGTCCACCATGACCCATATGACTGTGTCCGGAGGACAAGGGCAAGTCTGTAATAAAGTCCATTGCAATGTGTTGCCACGGAACGGAGGGAATTGGCAGCGGCAGAAGACGACCATATGGCAGGTGTTTAGGCGTCTTGTTCCGGGCACAAGAGGAGCAGGCTGAGACAAAGGACGCGACGTCCGTGCAAAGGGATGGCCACCAATAGTGACGTACAATTGTACTCCATGTTCTCTTCTGACCAGCATGGCCGGCTATTTTCGAGGCATGGCCCCAGTGCAACACTTTTTGTCTGTCAGTTTCAGAGACATAGGTCTTCCCGGGCGAAATCTGGGCCAGAGTGACAGGAGCCACCGGAATGATTTTACTTGGGCAGATGATGGGCTGGGATGTCTCCTCTTGTTCCATGGGCACGAATGACCTGGACAAGGCATCTGCTCGCACGTTCTTATCCGCGGGCCGAAAATGGAGCTGAAAATCGAACCTGGCAAAGAACAAGGACCACCTGGCTTGTCGTGGGTTCAGTCGCTGAGCAGACCGCAGGTATTCCAGGTTCTTGTGGTCCGTGTAAATGATCACGGGGTACACTGCTCCCTCCAGAAGGTAGCGCCATTCCTCCAGAGCCAGTTTGACTGCTAATAGCTCTCGGTCACCGATGGTATAGTTGCGTTCAGACGCTGAGAAGCTCTTGGAGAAGAAACCGCAGGTGACCATCTTCCCGGTGGAGGACTTCAGCATGAGCACTGCCCCGGCCCCAGAGGAGGAGGCATCCACCTCCAAGGTGAACTGTCGGTTTAACTCAGGACGGTGGAGCACAGGAGATGAAGCAAATGCCCGCTTCAGGGAGCCAAACGCGGCGTCGGCCGCAGGTGACCAGTCCTTCGGATTAGCCCCCTTCTTGGTCAAGGCAGAGAGAGGCGCAGTCAGGGCAGAGAAGTGAGGGATGAACTGACGGTAATAGTTCGCAAACCCGAGAAAACGTTGAATTGCCTTCAGTCCGGAAGGAGGAGGCCAGTTGAGAACGGAAGAGACCTTCTCCGGATCCATCTGCAGGCCGGTATCGGAGATTACGTAACCCAGGAAGGGAAGAGAAGACTGCTCGAAGACACACTTCTCATACTTGGCGTACAGGCGATTCTCTCTCAGCCTTTGTAGTACCAGCTGCACGTTCTCTCTGTGGGTCTGGAGGTCCGGAGAGAAGACCAGGATGTCATCCAAATATACCACCACATAGACGTAGAGAAGGTCCCGCAACACGTCGTTCACTAGTTCTTGAAAGACTGCCGGTGCGATTCACAGGCCGAAGGGCATCACACAATACTCGTAGTGCCCATCGCGAGTATTGAATGCGGTCTTCCATTCGTCCCCAGAGCGGATGCGGACCAGGTTGTAGGCACCACGAAGATCCAACTTGGTAAACAAACGAGCTCCTCTAAGCCGATCAAACAATTCGGGGATGAGCGGCAGGTGGTATTTATTCTTTACGGTGATTTGATTCAATCCCCGGTAGTCAATGGAGGGGCGCAGGTCGCCCTCTTTCTTCTTAACGAAGAAGAAGCCTGCTCCAGCAGGAGAGGAGGATCTCCGGATGAATCCCCTTGCCAGGTTCTCAGTGATGTAGGCAGACATGGCCCTTGTTTCAGCAGGGGACAAAGGATATATCCGTCCTCGAGGTGGTGTGGTTCCCGGGAGTAGGTCGATGGCACAGTCGTAAGGACGATGTGGCGGCAGTACCTCTGACTCCTTTTTATCAAAGACGTCCGCGAAGGACCAATAGGCCGAAGGCAGTCCTGGTAGGGACTCCGGGACCGGAGGTCGTCGGATGGGCTGTATGGACCTCAAGCAGTTCTCGTGGCAAGAGGGGCCCCATTGGGTAATTTCGCCAGCACGCCAGCTGACCGACGGTTCGTGTGTCCGTAACCAGGGGAGTCCCAGCAGGATTTGATGAGACATATGCGGAAGGACGTAGAAGGTGATTTTCTCGGTGTGCAGTGCACCGATGCGTAGTACTACAGGCTTGGTGATCCAAGAGATGGTGTCAGAGAGGGGTCTCCCGTCTACAGAGGCAATCACGAAGGGTTTGTCGAGTAGAGTAACAGGCACCTGGTACTTGTCCACCGTGGCCTGCTGGATGAAATTGCCTGCTGCCCCGGAATCGAGATACGCTTCCGCCGTGAACCGCGTCTCTCCTGCTGTCACTTCAACCGTCCACGTAACCGGGTCTGAGAGAGTTCCAGTACCTAGGGTGGCCTCTCCTAACAGCCCTAGGCTTTGGAGTTTCCCGGCCTCTCTGGACAGGAACGTAGCAGGTGTGTGCCCTCTCCGCAGTAGAAGCAGAGGCCCTTGGCGAGTCGTTCTGCTCGGCGTTGTTCGGACTGCCGCAAACGGTCAATCTGCATGGGCTCGTGGACAGAGACACCAGACGACGCCGACTGAAGTATGGCGGGCTTCTGCGGAGAAGAGGAATGCCGTATTGGACGTCTCTCGCGGGACACCTCTTTGGATCGTTCCTGGAATTTGAGGTCCACGCGGGTGGCTAGTGCGATCAGGGCATCCAGGGTGGAAGGAACATCGCGGCCGGCCAGCTCGTCCTTTAATACGACCGGAGAGTCCTTCCCAGAAGGCGGCGGTTAGGGCCTCATTATTCCACCCTAATTCAGAGGCCAAGGTGCGAAAGCGGATGGCGTATTGACCCACCGTCAAGGTCCCCTGGCGTAGTTTGAGGAGTGATGAGGTGGACGCGGCGGCACGTCCGGGTTCATCAAAGGTGGTTCTAAACGCCTGCAGGAACTCCTGGATGTCAGTGGTTACAGGGTCCTCCTTCTCCCACAAGCGGTTCATCCAGGCCAGTGCCTCACCCTCTAGATGGGACATCACAAACGCCACCTTGGCTTGATCGGAGGCAAACAGATGCGGAAGCAGTTTAAAGTGGAGGGAGCACTGGTTCAAGAATCCTCTGCAGGTCTTAGGATCTCCGGCATATCAGGGTGGAGAGGCCAAGCGGAGTTTAGAGGCTTCTGAGGAGGCTGCCACGGAAGGTGTGGACGTGGACGTGGACGGGGACTGTGATGCCAGGGACGTAGCTGTGGCTTGCAGCGTATTCAGACGGGTGTCCACTGAGGTCATGAAGGCTAACATGCGGGATTGGGTCTCGCGTTGTCGTACGAGTTCCTGCTGCAATCCAGCCAGCTGGGACGCTAGGGCATCGGCGGGATCCATGGCCTGTTCTTACTGATAGGACCAGGATGACGGGTAGGCCCAGGAGGTGGATCCACTGGACTGAGCACCCCACCGAGGGCAAGGTGCCCGGTAGCCGAAGCACTACGGTTAGCAGGACAGTCCGTTCAGAGGAGTGGGTGTAGAAGTCCCTGGGACCACGGAGTCTCTGAAGGTAGTCCGGGTGACGGAGCGCAGGTTCGGAGGCCGAGATGATGTCAGGCAGGGTCCGGAACCAGCGGAACGGGGAGGTCGGTCACCACACGGATCCATCGATCGGAGACGGTAGGAACTGGGAAGATGGCGGACAGTCCGTTCGGGGTTCTGGTACCGTCAGGACCGATTGGCGAGACAGGAGCGGCTCTACAAGAGAGATAGGTAAGTACGAGACAATGGCACAGGGAGACCTGACTCCTATGAGAAGGAAAAAAAAGTGATCCAGCTCAACTGGGGCAAAGTCGAGATGTCATGTTTCATTATTAAATCTTGGTAGATAATGTTTGCATGTACATTTCGGATGATAGAGTTTGTTTTTTTTTGTTTTTTTTATGTGGAATTTTAATATAAAAATCTTTTCTGTATATATAAAAAAATCTGTTCACTTATTGTTGAATTTTTGTATTGTTGTTTTGTATGTTATCTACCCCATGCTGGCACATGTGCTTTCTAATTAAACACACTCCTCCCATTGGTAGGAGTGAGTTTAAATGCTTGTGAGCAAGACATGTTCACTCAGGCTTGACAAAGAACGCAGGCAGCGTTCGAAACGCGTAGGCTTATGCTGCATATGGGCTCCCTATTTTTGTCATCACATTAATTTTTACGTCCTTTAATAAAATTGCATCAGTTTTACTACTACTCCGGAAGCTGGATTTTTCTTTCTTCTATTAGACCTGACTCTTAACTTAGCAAACACGAAGAACAGGCCCCGCCCACTTGGAGAGGAACCCCCTATATACCCTGCACCTGAATCTTCAATATCCTGTTGGAGGACGCTGACCCTTTAAGAGAGGGTCAATGACCGCGCGCGCGCCCTAATGCGCATGCGCGAGGCCCGGGTGCCAGAAGCCAGAGCAGGGAGCGGTGCACAGGAGGCAGGAGCGCTCAGCATCGCAGATGGGCGCCGGGACCGGGGACCGGGTTGCCTGGAGGACGCATGTGAGGGAGCATGGAGGCCGTGGAGCGGGGGATGCCTGGCAAAGGAGCCGGGGAGCGTGGCAGGGGAGCCGGGAGCGTTACAGCATCCAACTACACCACAGCGTGGCTGGCCAGTAAAGGTCTAAAAGATGAAAAAATAATGACATGGATGCCTTGTTCACCTGATCTGAACCCCATAGAGAACCTGTGGTCCCTCATAAAATGTAAGATCTACAGGGAGGGAAATCAGTACACCTCTCGGAACAGTGTCTGGAGGCTGTGGTGGCTGCTGCACGCAATGTTGATCATAAACAGATCAAACAACTGACAGAATCTATGGATGGTATGCTGTTGAGTGTCATCATAAAGAAAAGTGGCTATATTGGTCACTAATTTTTTGGGGTTTTGGTTTTGCATGTCAGAAAGGTTTATTTCTAAATTTTGTGCAGTTATATTGGTTTACCTGGTGGAAATAAACAAGTGAGATGGGAATATATTTGGTTTTTATTAAGTTGCCTAATAATTCTGCACAGTAATAGTTACCTGCACAAACAGATATCCTCCTAAGATAGCCAAATCTAAAAAAACCCACTCCAACTTCTAAAAATATTAAGCTTTGATATTTATGAGTCTTTTGGGTTGATTGACAACATAGTTGTTGATCAATAATAAAAAATACAAAAAATACAACTTGCCTAATAATTCTGCACTCAGTGTAATATATAGGAATAAATCCCTCTATGTGTAATGACTCTATATAATATATAGGAATAGATCCCTCTGTGTGTAATGAATCTATATAATATATAGGAATAGATCCCTCTGTGTGTGTGTAATGACTCTATATAATATATAGGAATAGATCCCTCTGTGTGCGTAATGACTATATATAATCTATATATAATATATAGGAATAGATGCCTCTGTGTGTAATGAGTCTATATAATATATAGGAATAGATCCCTCTGTGTGTAATGACTCTATATATATATATACTAGCTGTACTACCCGGCTTCGCCCGGGTTAATAACTGTTGTTAACAAAATAGAAGGTATTAACAAAAATGTATTCTGCACACAAAAACCACAAAACAAATAGATAGAAATGTAATTATTAAAAGGCAAAAACTAAGCTAATAGAAGCATTTCACAACATATATTTCAACACCACAGATATTCCACACATATTTAACTAAATTGGCCAAGTAATGTGCTCTGTCTGTCTCTTTCCCCGTCTGTCTCTTTCCCCATATGCCTGTCTCTGTCTGTCTCTTTTTTTCTCTGTATCTATCTCTCTGTTTCTTTCCCCATCTGTCTCTTTCTAGGTCTGTCTCTTTCCCAGGTCTGTCTTTTTCCCCGTCTGTCTCCCCGTCTTTGTCTGTGTCTTTTCCTGTCTGCCTGTCTCTGTCTGTCTCTTTCCTTGTCTGTCTCTATTTCTCTGTCTCTTTCCCCGTCTGTCTCTATCAAGGTCTGTGTCTTTCCCCATCTATCTTTGTCTGTCTCTCTGGCTGTCTCCTCTTTCCCTGTCTGCCTGTCTCTTTCCCCATCTTTCTCTTTCCAGGTCTGTCTCTTTCCAGGTCTGTCTCTGTCTGTCTTTTTCCAATTCTGTCTCTGTCTGTCTCTTTCTAGGTCTGTCTCTTTCCAGGTCTGTCTCTGTGTGTCTCTTTCACCGTCTGTCTCTATCTCTCTGTGTCTCTGTCCGTCTCTCTGTCTGTCTCTCGCTATCCGTCTCGCCACCGACAACTTATTACCTCACATATAAGCTTCTTATACTATGAATGTCTTTTGTTCCTATAGCAACCAATCACAGCTCCTACTAATAACCTGTAGTTCCAGGCTCCATTTACTTTAATGGAGGCATGTTTTTTGGAGAGTAACTGTAAAGCGCGGGGTAAAATTTTCCTGTCAAAACATAGTTTACGACATTCCCTGGGTCACATGAGGTGTCTGTGCAAAATATCGTGATTGTAAATGAGACGGTGTGATTGGTAAATTGGAACGCGCGGGGTTAAAATTTCGCCTCACAATATAGCCTATAACGCTCTCGGGGTCCAGACGTGTGAGTGTGCAAAATTTTGTGGCTGTAGATGCACTTGTACTGTGTTTGTCTGCTAATTAAGTCTGTGTGTGCACAGTGCAGTTTTTTGTAGCAGATTTGGGGCAGTTTATCATGCAGTTTGTTGCCCAAATCTGCATGTCTTTTCCTATACCAGCCAAGTCATTGAGAATTCTGAAGTGCTGTGCACACGCTGCTTCTTCTTTCCTTGCAGTTTTGAGTGCAAAAAAAAAAAAAGCAGCAAGTCAACTGATGGTGTGTTTTTCCTGACTTTTTCAGCCCTTTCAGCCAATGATTTCACTAAGAAATGCATGGCACAAAAAATGCGTAAAAAAAACTGCATGCGTATTTTGGTGCGTTTTTCTGGCACAAGGTGCATTTTTTGGTGCAGAAAATTTCTGCAGTGTGCAAAAACAGCCTAAGGCGCTGTGCGCACACTTTGGTTTTTGCCGCGGATTTGCCACAGTTTTCACGGCAGAAAAGGTGTGGGGTTTTTTCCTAACCTTGCTGCCGTCCTTCCCCAGCAAAACCTATGGTGAAAAAAAAATGCTGTTAGCTTAGCACACTGCCTGTTTTTTACCTCTAGGTTTTGTTGCGGAAAAAAGAATGAGCATGTCACTTTTTTTCCACAGAAATGTGAAAAAAAACGCAGATACCAACCCACGGCAAAACCGCGGCAAAACCGCGGGTGCGTTATTACCGCGGGTGCGGTATTCTGCCAGAGGGTGCGGATTTTTCTTAAGAAAAAGTTATTTCCCAGTTTGCAGAGGGCTTAAACCTCTCTTGGCAATGAGAGAATAAAAGGGTACATGTGTTTTTGTGTTTTTTGTTCTTTAAGTTGCAATTCTCACTTTGGTATTAGGTGGTACAAAAATTTGAGATAAAACTATATACAAGTTTTTGTTTAAAGAAGCATTAATTTATTCAGCAACAAAATGCCGCCTTCCAGCAGATAGCAGGAAATTCATAGGGCTCTGGTTTGCCATCTATGGACGACTTACGAGGACAGTTGACTATGGTTTATTGAATCTTTTTGCTCAGATGTAAAAACCTCAACCTCAACCTTTGCGCAATGTAAAACCATTGTCAGAGGTATATTATACAGAACTGGGGGGATTGTATATCACAGTAAGTAGTATATATCTAATATATAAAGTTGTGTGTATGTATGTGACGCCCTGGCCTATCAGGTCGTCATAGGGTATTGTGCAATCTGCCCTTCTGCACAGTATCCACTCCTCCTTGGTTACAGATCCTGGTCCTTTGGTGTTGCTAACAGCTTAGCCAATTAAAATCCTAGGAACACTTTACACTGTACCCACCAGACACACCATTGGGGGGCCTGAAGGGAATAGGGCCGCCCACTTGGGGGGGGTTGGTGAAGGGGTACAGTGGAAAAGTGACAGTTGAGCAAAAAGGAGTTGAGTAAGAAAGAGGCTGAGGTGACTCTCCGAGAGGGAGAGGTCACCGGTCCGGAGCAGGGCTCCTGTAGTTACTAGGTGGCAGACGTTGGTCTGGGCCTGGTAGGAGCTGGAACCCCAATCGCAGGGGATTGTGTCAAGGGGCACGGACTGCCGAGGAGGGCAGCTGGCGGCCTTGAGCTATCACCGGGCAGGGGCCAGGGCACGACTGGGTACGTGGTCCCCAGGCCGAAAAGTAGCTTCACGCATTCCGGTAATTTACCCGACGGGGGTGAATACTTCAAGATTCATCCCCAACCCGCTCCAAAATCAGGGTACTAGCGCACCGATGGGATAGGACTTTCCCAATACAGTCCAAAGAAATCCTACGCTTGAACCCTGAGAGCAAGCTTACTCCGTTAGCCATACAGGTTAGCGGGACCCAAAGAGTTCCATACTTTAGGGTCCAAATAGATACAAAGGTGCCAAGGAAAGGGCCACAGGCTAACAGCAACACCAAGGGCACGGACCCAAGCGTGCTCCCTACAAGCTGCAGTGGTGCTCAGAACTCTGGTTTACAAGCTGTCAATGTTGTTATTCCTGGACTGAGTGAGTACACTGAAAGACCCTTTTCCTATCCCCCAATGGCATCCCAAGCACCAACAATCCAACGGCCCCTGGGACACAAACCCCCCTAAATAAACATCCTGCTGCTACATTATCGTCACCGGGCTCCCCAACAGCAGCGGTGGTCCCTCACATTGCCACGCACCGTGGGTGACGTCACAAACTTTCTAATCCCCTGTACATACTCTTTTAATTTGAGTGTCCAACGGACCCCTCATGATCCGGAGACCCCTCGAGCCACCGCGGCTCCGGATCTGAGCGGCTCGAGGGGTATGTATGTATGTATGTATGTATGTATGTATGTATGTCCACTAAAGGAATCCGCACCGTTGTATTTATAATCACGAAATTTTGCACAGACACCCCATGTGACTCAGGGAACATCATACACTATGTATTGATGAGAAAATTTAACCCCACACTTTACAGTTACACTCCAAAAAACCTGCCTCCATTAAAGTCAATGTAGCTGTGAGCTACAGGTCATTAATAGGAGCTGTGAGTGGTTGCTATAGGAACAAAATAAATTGTTAGTATAAGAAGCTTTTGTGTGAGGTAATAAGATGTCAGTGGGGAGACGGATAGAGAGAGACAGAAAGAGACAGACAGACATAGGCACAGAGAGAGTAAGAGGCAGACAGGGAAACAGACAGACACACAGAGACAGACAGGGAAAGACAGAAAGACAGACAGTAAAAGACACAGACAGACAGGGAAAGAGACTGTAATACTGCCACCAGGGGGAGCCAGAGCTCTGCAGCAGACAACACTACACAGAGCAATGAGAACCAGGAAGGAAAAGCACAGCGTTCTCATGCACTGCCTAATCAGCACAGCTGAGAGGCAGAACTGCAGGGTATGTGAGGAATAGTCAGACAGGCTGGGTCAAACACCGTACGGGCAGAAGCAGGACCGGAGGAGCAAGCAGAAGCGAAGTCAAAGTCAGGCTAAGGTCAGTACCGGAGGAAGCAACCGAGTGGGGAATAGGAGGGGGGACACAGGACAGGAGGGACGACCAGGGGACAGAACACAGACAAGGGCACGGGGGCACAGGAACAGACAGATCAGGATATCACTCACAGGACCAGCAATCACAGGCAAAGCAGAGCTAAGCTTATAGCCGGCGCTGGTTCACTGGAAGTGTCAGCTTTTAAGGCATCCAGGGGCCAGAAGTGAGGCCCGAGAGAAGGCTCCGCACCCTAGCCATGTGGATAGGGAGGAGAATCATGACAGAGACAGACAGGGAAAGTGACAGAGATAGGGAAAGAAACAGGGAAAGAGACAAAGACAGGGAAAGAGAAAGAGACAACAGGGAAAGAGACAGAGACAAGGAAAAAGACAAGGACAAAGACAGGGAAAGAGACAAGGAAAAAGACAGGGAAAGAGACGGGGAACGAGACTGACAGACACAGATAGAGAAACAGAGAGAGAAACAGAAAGACAGAGACAGACACAGAGAGAGAGACAGACAAAGAGACTAATACAGAGGCAATTAGAAAGTTAGACATAGACAGACATGGATAGAGACAGAGACACACATGGATAGAGACAGACACACAGACAGACAGATACAGACAGGGAAAGAAAGACACACAGAGGCAGACAGGGAAAGAGACAGACAAAGAGACAGACACACAGAGACAGACAGAAAGAGACAGACAGACAGGCAGACACACAGAGACTTGGAGAGAGACAGAAAGACAGTTACTATCATGGGCAACGCCGGGAACTACAGCTAGTGTATATATATTTGACAGCCTACCCATCTGCACCGTTGGTTTTTGTAAGATACAATATGTCACATCTGCACTGTGCGCCACACTGCATTTACTGTATGTTTGCCTATATTCTTCTATATCTTACTCCCCACCATGGAAAATGTTATTTTTACTGGAAACAAAAGTTAAGCTCGGAGCAATAAACAGATCAGTTTCACATAAACAGCGGCATTATTAGAAACACATGTTCATTTAATACTTATCTAACCAACCAGGCTGCAGATTAACCTGATCTCTGCTGGGTGCAACAATCCGGGGTCAGTACATAGGTTACACTTTAGAAAACATGAATTGTGCGATGGTGCAAAGTCTTACATTCAAGTGAAAAATGGCTGATATTTTGGCTGATGGGGCTGGCCTCCTCATCTAAAATGATACTGGGATAGAAAGATATACAGTACCTGCAAAATAAGATTTCCAGTGCCCTAATATTCTAAAATATAATAGTACCATAAAGTGCCCAAACAGCACTGCCATACTACATGGCCAGCCATATAACACCGACAATCCATACATCTCGGCCAGGACTTGCGCAACGTAGAAGCCGTGGCACGATGAAGCTTGCTCTTTCCTCTGGACCCAGACACTGAAAGTCAATGCCCCCATTGGACAGGCCAAACATCAGAAGTGTGATGGCATAGTAATAAAAAAAAGATTAAAAAAACCTAAAAAACAGAAACACCTCCTATACCATTTCACAGAGAAAAAGGTATAATTGCTCTACCAGGAAAGATTTCGGCAAAGCAGGCAAATATGTAGCAACGGGTGCCTCAAAAAAGAACATATTTCCAAGTAAAATACAGGCATCCGGTGGTATGTTTTTCTCTCCAAATTCTGCAAACTGATGCACACAGGTTAGTGACTTTTGGTCAAAGATGCTCTTTTGTTTCTTGTCGTTTACTTTTTTGTACCCTTTTAGTGCAAAAAAAAAAATGACATAATCCTTTAAAGTGAACCTGTCAGGTGTAAAATGCACCCATAACCACGAGCAGTTCTGGGTGTATATTGCTAATCCCTGCCTAACCATCCCTGTATCTAGTAGCATAGATAAAGAGATCTTTATAAAAAGTATTTCTAAAGATCCTTTATCATATGCAAATGAGGCCAGTGACTAGTCACAAGGGTGTTATATCCCCCGACTAGTCTGCCCTCTTAGCATCTTAGCACGCCCAAAGGGATCTTCCCATTGCCCAGCACCATCAATGGTGACGGGTGCACCCGTGTGTATTGTCACCGCCTCAGATGCCGGGTTTAGGGTCAGTGCGCGTGATCAGAATGCCATGCATTTCCGGTCATGCGCAGTATTAAGCTCGGTGTATGTGTCCCGGCTTCAGAGAGGTCAAGTGTGCATGACCGGAAGTAGCAGGGACTTCTGATCAGACACACTGAGCCTAAACCCGGCGTCTGAGGCGGTGACAACACACATCAGACGAATCAGGGCCATAATGTCCTAAAAGTGAATAAATATTCATACTAGAAAACTATTATATTGGTATGTTAAAGGAAATTGTGTAAGTCATTTTTGTTTATAAACATATTTTGTTATGCATTTTGGTGATTCTTTTTATTTAATAAATGCCAAAATCGACAGCTTTTACCCTGGTCGCTAAGATTAATACTTCCTGTACTGGAGAGATCACTTCTCAGTAGTCATTGAGTGACAGATAACACACTGTACATTAAAAAAAAAAAAAATATATTTTTATATAGCGCTAACATATTCCGCAGCGCTTTACATACATCGGGAACACTGTCCCCATTGGGGCTCACAATCTAAGGTCCCTATCTGTATGTTTTTGGAGTGTGGGAGGAAACCCACGCAAGCATGGGGAGAACATACAAACTCCTTGCAGATGGTGTCCTTGGTGGGATTTGAACCCAGGACCCCAGCACTGCAAGGCTAACCACTGGGCCATATTCCAGGTAACACAGGATCCGCCAGTAAAGGGAAATTTAATTTAATCTGAGAACAGCATAATGTAGGGGCAGAGACCCTGATTCTGGAAATGTGGAAATGTAGGAGCTGCTTGCTGTAGTTTTCCTAAAAACACTGTTTTATCAACAGATTATCACTAGAAGACAAGTAAACCTGCTGCCATGTAATCCTCCATATTTATAAGCTCTATGAAACCCCGCCCTACCACTGATTGGCAGCTTTCTGTCTATGCAGTGTTCACGGAAAGCTGACAATCAATGGTGTGGGAGGGGTTATACAGAGCTCAGCATTCAGAGAACTGGTAGATCTGTAGCTGATAAAAAAAATAGATTTTTTTCAAAACTAAAGTGCAGTGAGTGACACATCGCTGGAATCAGGGTCTCTGCTTTCTGCTTCTACATCTTGCTGCTCTCAGGTGAGGTAGAAAAAATGTTGTGACAGATTCCCTTTAACAATAGGTGATGCTCACAGCTCACCTCCTTCTCCATGCATTGTAACCTTTACACAAAGCATGTCTAAAATCTTACCACTGATGTTAATGAACCATCTTTAGACTATTTCCAAGTGTGAGGGATATCTTCATCCATATTCATATAATAAAATATATTTAAAAGAATTCAGAGCTTTTGTGTAAAGTCACCACTAGGGGGAGCCGGAACACTGGTGTGTGTAACAGGACTATGGACAAGGTGTCACAGGAATAATCACAATTGATTACTCAGAAAAGTCGTACAAGCAGGGTCAGAACCGGGAGGTTACGCAGTACAAGGGAGTAGGCGGAGACAGTGTCAACAGCGAGCCGTAGGTCGTGAACCGGGAGAGCATACCGAAGGAGGGGGGCACAGGGACAGAACAATAAACAGGGAGCAGGAGAGGAAGGCCGGAAGGTAAGACAAGACTGAGGAGATGGGAGTCAGGGAGGTTGGACTGAACGGGGAGGATGGAAGTCTGGGAGGTCGGACAAGGTAGCGGGCAAAATCAAGAGAACTTACAGGGACCAGGCACGCATGCTGCAGAACAGGGCTATAACTGGCACTGCACCAATAGAGGAGACATCTTGATAAAGTGGCGTGATCCCGAGAATGAGACATGGAAGAATACGCTCCTCCCACTGGCCAAGCGCATGAAACATTGACCACAGGACAAGGTGACTAATACAACTCTGCACAGCTGAGTCCAAACTGCATCATGACAATTTGTTTTTCTAATACCAAGCTCCAAATCTTCTGAGTAGACCTATAGTAAGATGGGGGCTGGTATGTATCTCAGAGGTGGTGTAAACCTGGATGTCTGCTTTGGCACCTGAAGTGCCATGACACTTATTAAGGTGTTTCAGGGATAGGTTTTACAGACAGCCACAGCAGTAGGCATGTCTGGCTATCCCTATACCTCCGCCCATGGGTGTGTCTCATATCTTAAAATAGTGTCTGTTTGTTTGACACATGGTCAGTGTGTGGAGGTTGTTATATCTCCAGTAAGGAACCTCAGAGAGAGGATTCACTTGTCCTGACCAGAGCTGCTGAGACCTACATGGGATACTTCTAGGGAGAAATGGTATCCGAACCTGTGCGTTTGTACCGCAAGTGAAACAGACTGTATACTGTGTTTGTGTATCTTCGAAGTCAGAAAAGGGCTTCTGTTATGTTCCTGGAGAGCAGTTTTTGTGGTGCTGAAAAAACCTGTTGTACTTTTTAAGTGAAAGTGTTCTTGTCGTTATTTGGAGAAGCAAGCAGAGTGAGTAACTCCATCACAGTACCGTATGTATTGTTTGATTTAGTTTGTATTTAATAAAAATGTTTGGTTAGTTTTAAAGCAAAAATAAGCCTTTATTTTTAGTGCAAGGTTTTTATTAAAGTACGGTATATTATTAAACCATTAATTTTTGTGTGTGTGACATATATTTATATACCTTGGAATTAATTTAAATGGTGAAAACATATTGGGAATCAAACCCTATTTTACTGGAACAGCGGTCGCACATGTCCGCTGCCTACTCATTCATTATCTATAAATCTTATGCTGTAATCAGATCTGTAAAGCCAGACTTTCTTTTAAACATTGCATCATGTATAAATACTGTTTAAAAACTACTCAGTCCCTGACATTTAAAGGGAATCTGTCAGCAGGTTCTTGCTATGTAATCTGAAGACAGCATGCTGCAGGGGTTAAAATGAAGAATTCAGGGATGCCTGTCTTGTCACAGTCCAATCTGTTGCTTATTTAATATAAAAAACACCAAAAAGGAGCCAAGACAAATGATATGTGCACACACAGAATGTGGTGAGCCTTCCTCATAAAGATGGCTGCAGCCGAGGTGCAAGATGCTGATGTCACAGCCACTCAACCTCCACATTAGGGGGGAGGGGCAGCTGCTTAGCATAAGACATGCACACTAATAAGGCTTGCACTGGGAGCCCATCATATAATGAGTGAAATGCACAGTGTCTGAACTGTGACCTATAAATGACGCCAGAAACCCAGGTCAGGCGGGCAAAACAGCACTATATAAGTGCATCTCGCACGGATACACGAGACGCACAGTGTCTGAATAATGGCCTATAAATGACGCACAACACCAGGTCCAGGCGGGTCAGTTAGCACTATGAGTACATAACACATGACAGGCTCACCATTTAACCACCTGAATTCAAAAGGTCCACACACATCCTGCAAAAATGGATAAAATGTGCCATACCTCAAATAGTGAGATATTAGTTTATATTTTGGCCCAAAATATGTAAGCTCGCAATCCGTTCGTCAAGGATTCTCACACTTGCGAGTCCCTACACTGAATTAGTTAGAAAAACCACAAAAAACTACATCAAAAAAACACCAAAAAGGAGCCAAGACAAATGATATGTGCACACACAGAATGTGGTGAGCCTTCCTCATAAAGATGGCTGCAGCCGAGGTGCAAGATGCTGATGTCACAGCCACTCAACCTCCACATTAGGGGGGAGGGGCGGCTGCTTAGCATAAGACATGCACACTAATAAGGCTTGCACTGGGAGCCCATCATATAATGAGTGAAATGCACAGTGTCTGAACTGTGACCTATAAATGACGCCAGAAACCCAGGTCAGGCGGGTAAAACAGCACTATATAAGTGCATCTCGCACGGATACACGAGACGCACAGTGTCTGAATAATGGCCTATAAATGACGCACAACACCAGGTCCAGGCGGGTCAGTTAGCACTATGAGTACATAACACATGACAGGCTCACCATTTAACCACCTGAATTCAAAAGGTCCACACACATCCTGCAAAAATGGATAATGCTAACTGACCCGCCTGGACCTGGTGTTGTGCGTCATTTATAGGCCATTATTCAGACACTGTGCGTCTCGTGTATCCGTGCGAGATGCACTTATATAGTGCTGTTTTGCCCGCCTGACCTGGGTTTCTGGCGTCATTTATAGGTCACAGTTCAGACACTGTGCATTTCACTCATTATATGATGGGCTCCCAGTGCAAGCCTTATTAGTGTGCATGTCTTATGCTAAGCAGCCGCCCCTCCCCCCTAATGTGGAGGTTGAGTGGCTGTGACATCAGCATCTTGCACCTCGGCTGCAGCCATCTTTATGAGGAAGGCTCACCACATTCTGTGTGTGCACATATCATTTGTCTTGGCTCCTTTTTGGTGTTTTTTTGATGTAGTTTTTTGTGGTTTTCCTGCTTATTTAATATGTTTGTTTAAGCAGCACGACCCTTATCATTGCTGGATTACAAAGTCACGCACAGAGCAGTCTGACACGCCCCCTCCTGATTGACATCTAACTGTCAATGTACAATCTCCATAGAGAGCCTGGTGTGGACGGTGGCAAATTTCTCAGCTCTGCTACATCACTAAAGCTAAATTTTTTCAATGTGTCAGAAAGGCTGCACCCAGTAATCTAAGTGATACATCGTTGGATTCAGGATCTCATTGCCTACATCATGCTGCTCTCAGATGAGTTAGCAAAAGCCTGCTGACAAATTCCCTTTGAATTGCATAAACCATGGTGAGGGATCCATGTTGGCGCCCAACACAGGGACTTTCATAGCCACCTTTGTACTCCTTTGAAGTCCATACTGAAGCATTGCATTACATATCCAAATACAACAGGTTCAAGCACCCTAGGGGAACTTAAGAAATAAAGTGAACATCAAATGTATATATATATATATATATTTTTTATATATATATATTTAAATCCCCTTTTCCCAATTCAAAAAGAAAAATCATCTATGTCTATAAATGTCTAATCTATCAAAATATAAAATGATTGAACCAATAAGGTAGCCATCGCAGACACTCCAAATACATACTGATAGGGGACTTAGATTAGCAGCACCAATGAGGACAGAGAAAATAGCAGTATACAAGGCCTCTTTTACACGTCTATGCATTTAACGCACGTGTGTGATGGTGCATGGGGCAGGTCAGTATGTGTGTCCGTGTGCTGTTTGTGTGCTAGGCGTCTGCCATCCGGAAAGCAAACGGACAGCATGAGCTGGTATACTTACCTGTTTCCGGCGCTGCTGTTACTTCTGGGTCTGCAGTCAGTGCAGTGAATATGCATGAGCATAATGAGCGGGACCCAATTCTTTAATTTTAAGGGAGAGGTGTTTTCTTTTGTACGTTGTACGTGTCACACTAATGTCACACAGATCACATCAGTGTGCAGTCCATGTGACACCCGTGCTGCCGGCAGAAAACGGACATGTCGCCGCGTGGAGCACATGGCACTCGTGTGCTGTGTGCTCCACATGGACACATGGTCCATGTGAAAACATGGACATATGAGCAAGCCCATTGATTTTAATGGGTCTACGTGTGTCCGTGTCTCCAGTACGTGTGGAAACAGATGTCACATGTTTCGGAAACACGGTGTGAAGGGGGCCTAAGAGAGTAAGATAAAAGAAAAAAAATAAAAGAAAAAAGCATTAAAAAGTCAGAATTTACTTTTTTCAATTGCCGAACCTATCTCTAAAAATGCAATAAAAAGCAACAGTGTAGAAATAGAAAGACAGCTTAGCAGGCAAAAAGTAAACAAAAAGTTATTGGTCCTGAAAAATGATGACAGAAAACAAATTACTGTGTACAAAGTTAAACATTTTTTTAAGCCACTAAGAAAAGTAGAAAACGAAACAAATAATATATTACGGCCTCATTAATCAAAAGTGTCTCCGGCAACCAATCACTGACTGCATTCTGGACATCTGTCAAGTCAGCAGTCTTCCCTAGGATTGTGTAGCCTACTGAACCAGACTAAGAGACCATTTTAAACATTTAATAAGCCTTTGCAGGTGTTTTGTAGTAATTATTCTAATTTACTGAGATAATGACTTTTGGGTTTTCATTGGCTGTAAGCCAAAATCATCAACATTAACAGAAATAAACACTGGAAATAGATCCCTCTGTGTGTAATGACTCTATATAATATATAGGAATAGATCACTCTGTGTGTAATGACTATATAATATATAGGAATAGACCACTCTGTGTGTAATGACTCTATATAATATATAGGAATAGATCCCTCTGTGTGTAATGACTCTATATAATATATAGGAATAGATCCCTCTGTGTGTAATGACTCTATATAATATATAGGAATAGATCCCTCTGTGTGTAATAACTCTATATACAGTCATATGAAAAAGTTTGGGCACCCCTATTAATGTTAACCTTTTTTCTTTATAACAATTTGGGCTTTTGCAACAGCTATTTCAGTTTCATATATCTAATAACTGATGGACTCAGTAATATTTCTAGATTGAAATGAGGTTTATTGTACTAACAGAAAATGTGCAATCCGCATTTAAACAAAATTTGACCGGTGCAAAAGTATGGGCACCTCAACATAAAAGTGACATTAATATTTTGTAGATCCTCCATTTGCAAAAATAACAGCCTCTAGTCGCTTTCTGTAGCTTTTAATGAGTTCCTGGATCCTGGAGGAAAGTATATTTGACCATTCCTGTTTACAAAACAATTCCAGTTCAGTTAAGTTTGATGGTCGCCGAGCATGGACAGCACGCTTCAAATCATCCCACAGATTTTCAATGATATTCAGGTCTGGGGACTGGGATGGCCAATCCAGAACATTGTAATTGTTCCTCTGCATGAATGCCTGAGTAGATTTGGAGCAGTGTTTTGGATCATTGTCTTGCTGAAATATCCATCCCCTGCGTAACTTCAACTTCGTCACTGATTCTTGCACATTATTGTCAAGGATCTGCTGATACTGAGTTGAATCCATGCGACCCTCAACTTTAACAAGATTCCCGGTGCCAGCATTGGCCACACAGCCCCAAAGCATGATGGAACCTCCACCAAATTTTACTGTGGGTAGCAAGTGCTTTTCTTGGAATGCCGTGTTTTTTTTGCCTCCATGGATAATGCCTTTTTGTATGACCAAACAACTCAATCTTTGTTTCATCAGTCCACAGGACCTTCTTCCAAAATGTAACTGGCTTGTCCAAATGTGCTTTTGCATACCTCAGGCGACTCTGTTTGTGGCGTGCTTGCAGAAATGGCTTCTTTCGCATCACTCTCCCATACAGCTTCTCCTTGTGCAACGTGCGCTGTATTGTTGACTGATGCACATTGACACTATCTGCAGCAAGATGATGCTGCAGGTCTTTGGAGGTGGTCTGTGGATTGTCCTTGACTGTTCTCACCATTCTTCTTCTCTGCCTTTCTGATATTTTTCTTGGCCTGCCACTTCTGGGCTTAACAAGAACTGTACCTGTGTTCTTCCATTTCCTTACAATGTTCCTCACAGTGGAAACTGACAGTTTAAATCTCTGAGACAACTTTTTGTATCCTTCCCCTGAACAACTATGTTGAATAATCTTTGTTTTCAGATCATTTGAGAGTTGTTTTGAGGAGCCCATGATGCCACTCTTCATAGGAGATTCAAATAGGAGAACTACTTGCAAGTGACCACCTTAAATACCTTTTCTCATGATTGGATACACCTGCCTATGAAGTTCAAAGCTCAATGAGGTTACAAAACCAATTTAGTGCTTTAGTAAGTCAGTAACAAGTAGTTAGGAGTGTTCAAATCAAGAAATTGATAAGGGTGCCCATACTTTTGCATCGGTCAAACTTTGTTTAAATGCAAATTGCACATTTTCTGTTAGTACAATAAACCTCATTTCAATCCAGAAATATTACTCAGTCCATCAGTTATTAGATATATGAAACCGAAATAGCTGTTGCAAAAACCCAAATTGTTATAAAGAAAAAAGGTTAACATTAATAGGGGTGCCCAAACTTTTTCATATGACTGTAATATATAGGAATAGATCCCTCTGTGTGTAATGACTCTATATAATATACAGGAATAGACCACTCTGTGTGTAATGACTCTATATAATATATAGGAATAGATCCCTCTGTGTGTAATGACTCTATATAATATATAGAAATAGATCCCTCTGTGTGTAATGACTCTATATAATATATAGGAATAGATCCCTCTGTGTGTAATGACTCTATATATGTGTTTCCTTTTTTGTATTGAATTACTGAAATAAATTAACTTTTTGATGATATTCTAATTTATTGAGATGCACCTGTATATCTGTCAGTGTAACAAAGTAGGACTATGTTTTCTTAGGGAGACTTGTAGTTTATGTAATGGCACTTTATTCTTCTGTTGGTGCACAAACATAAACTAAGGAAATACCTGGTATGGACAAACCTGAAATGTGTATAGTGGCGATTTGTCATTGTTCTCCAGGAAACAAGCAGAACAGGTTTTGACAAAACCCACAACAATGCAATCCTTAATGTACATGTCAGCAGACCGGTGCTCCTCCATTACTACTGGTATGTCTTACCGGTCATGTCAGATGATGATGTCATCCGTACGACCATTAGTAAAGATACGTTCAACATCCTGAGGATCTCTCATAAGTTCACAATGAACTCGTTAGACCAGCCGTGGAGACCTCAGCTGTTATGGTGAAGGCTTTAGATTATATAAAAAGATAAGCAACCCAAGGTGACATTCGCTGTCAGCCAGAAACCAGAGAAGAGATTTCAGGGCCATTACCAGACACCTAAAACTAAGATCTGAGCTGTCAAACATAACACTGAAACCACAATCTACACTAAAGTGCTTGGAAAATTCTCCAGAGAGCCGAGAAGAAGACAATGAAGAGAAAGGTTTAATCGCGAGGTGTTTGATTTGCAAAGTCTTCCTGCCAAAACATTTCATGAAATGGAGTTAAGTTTATTTCTTATAGCAAGATGGATTACTACAGATATTAGATCTCAATAAAGTAAATTCCTCCAGAAGGCAAAAAAACATTGAGCATTGCCATAAAGACACCCAATCTGGATCTCCATAAAGAGAATCAGTGCTGTTCGAGAGTATGTGAATATTTAGGGGTTAGCCCATGAAAACCATTTATCTTCTATCCACAGGATTGATAATAAATTTGGCCCACTACATGTCACGATGACTATGGGGATAGCAGGAAGGAGGGACCCTATGGTATCCCTAGTTTCAGGGATACCCTTAAAAGTGGGGATGCCTGAGTCTCCATCCTGACCCTGCTCCTGACCAGCCCTGATCTGATACCCCCTCCCCCGGGGGGACCAGTAAAGGAGTGAGATGAAACCCACAAAAATAGACAATCGGGGAAAATCAAAACTCTGTCACACAGCACGCACTCACAGGAGGTACAAGACAATAAGTTTAAAAGGAAAACGAGCAGGGTGGAAACAACAAGACGACGGGTAACTCCACAACAACACCAAGCAACATAAAGCAACTCTTTCTCCAGAAAGTCTGTGACACCACAACTCACAGACCAAGACATTATAACCTATAGCTGGCATGGGTAGAAGATTTCATCCAGCTTAAATATGAGAGGATGGAATTAAGGCTATTTCCATTGTTGATAGGCAAGAAACAAAAGCACCTTATATTTGGGGGGAAAATTCATCCAGCCAGACATTTAGGGCTCTTTCACACTTCTATTTTTAAGTCCAATCACAATACACGGATTGATTGAGGATGTCCGACCCATGTGTAACAGCTTCATAGAAATATATGACGCTATCGGCAGAGCCATTAATTACTTCCATTAAGGTTTGTTCCCATCCATTTAGAGGTTTAGAGAAAAACTAAGTGTAATGCCGGCACACCCCCCCCCCCCACTTTCCCGCTTCCACCTTCCAGACCACTCTGTAGTCCCCATCACTGTCTTCTGTTCACGGGGCCTGAGCACGCCATACAGGTCTCCCAGGAGCACGTGTGATGCCCCTGGACTATCAGGTCGTCATAGGGTATTGCACAATCTGCCCTCCCGTGCAGTATCCAACTCCTTCTTGGTTATGAGTCCCCAACTATATGGTGTTGCCTACATCAGCTAATCAAATCCTAGGTACACTCTGCACCACACCCACCAAACATACAAGTGGACGGCTTGAGTGGAATATAGTCGCCCACCTGGGGTGTTGGAGAGGGGAGGTCAGGAGTGTCAAAAGTAGTGACTTGAGTTTTGGAAGTGAAAGGGAGAGGAGGTCAGGAGCAGGGCTCCTAGGAAGCTATCTAGGAAGCAGATGGTGGTCTCGGCCTAGAGGAGCTGGACCCCCGGTCGCAGGGGATCGTGGCAAGGGATACGGCTCTGTCGAAGACAGCCGGCGGCCTTGCACCATCACCGGGCTGGGACCAAGGCACAACGGGGTACGTGGACCCTAGGTCGGGGAGTAGCTTCAGGTAAACCGACAATTTACCCGATGAGAACGGAGCCTTCAAGATCCACTCTCCACCCGCTCCAAAATTGGGGTACTAGCGCAACGTGGAGGATAGGACTTTCTACTCAAAACGGTCCAGAAAATCCCAAGCGTGAACCCTGAGAGCAAGCTCCCACACTTTGCCATAGTGGGGACCGGGACCCGGCAGGTTTCATACTACCGGGACCAACAGAGAAGTAAACTTAGTGCCAGGAGGCAGGTCATGGACCACCAGGCAGCACCATTGGGGACGGGACCCGAACTAGCTCCTTTCAGCGGCAGTGGTATCCAGACATTTGGTTTATCCAGTTGTCGGTGTCAGCTTAATGGACTGAGTGAGTACGCAAGTGACCGCTTTGCACCCAACGACACTCCCCCACCATTACCGAGCCCCGGGGTATCTCCCCTACCCGTGGAGGCTCACAACACCTGACTGCCCCATTCCATCATACCCCGGTACTCCCAACTGCAGCGGTGGTACTCCTAATTACCACATACCACAGGTGGTGTCACAAACTCTAATACATCCCCCTTTAAATACCCCCTTCATTTGAGTGGCCGTATGACCCCCGGGTCCGGAGACCCTCGAGCCACCGCGGATCCGGATCCGAGCAGCTCGGCTGCTGGAAAGGGGGCGGCACACACGCTTAGTGCACGCTTGTTTCCCTTTCCGTCTTATAGGACCAGCGTGCCATAACGGAAGTGCCTCTCAGCTGGGAGGTACCTGAGCAATGTGGTCATTCAGTTAGATTCATGCTTGCTAGTTGTCAGGTTCCGTATCCTTACCTGCAAACTTGCACCTGTGTTCCAGTACTAGTTTGGAATACCTGCCTACCAGTACCTGCCAGTATCAGCCTACCTCCCTGTCAGTTTGCATCTGAGCCTCAACGTTCCGGAAGCCGATCGTACCGCAGTCCTCACCTCTTGCTACTTCTCCAGAAGTGGACCGAGTTAAGCTGGCAAAACATTGACAAGAGGTCTATATATCTACTGTTATAGTCCTGAACACATAATCTGTTTTTTTTCCCTAAGAGCCTGGGAAACTCTAAAATTTAGGGTCTCTTGGAGAGGCTACGCTGGGCGAGAGCAAGTCCTCTCCTTGGCTAACTGGTCAGTGTCCATATCTAGTGGCAATATCTGGTTTGTCGAGTTGGCCTATCTGGACTCCGATTCTGCAGGAAATTTCATACAATAGATCATAGTGGATTAGTACCAGATTCCCTTCCAACGTCTTCCAAGTCTTTTGGTGATGCCGTCCGTTGATGGAATAACCCTGTCTGAGACAGTCCATTTTGTCACGGAGCAAGTGGACTTTCGTGTAGGAATGTTGCACTCGGAGAAGATCACTCTCTATTTGCTACCCGGTCTGTCTTATTCCCTAGTCCTGGGACTGCCGTGGTTACAGGTGCATGAACTCGTCATGGACTTGTCTTCAACAAGAAGGAAACAGAGACATTACCTCCACATAGGCCGTATGATTGTCCCATTGACATACTTTAATACTTCAGTCCCTCACCTCCTCGAGGTTGAATTTACCCTCTGTCCCAAGTCGGGACCCAAGCCATGTGTGGCGCCCCTGAGGCTCCAGTGGGGCCCCACCACCGTGACCTCTCCCAACCGAACTGGCCCGATTCCGAGTGCCCCATGGCCCTGGTGGGCGTGTCACATGTCTGAATATATCAAAGAGAATCTGGAAAGGGGATTTATTCATAAATCGTCTTCGGCCACAGCTGGATTTTTCTTTGTGAAGATGAAAGATGGCTCTCTCTGGCAGAGAGAAATGTATGTAAACTTTTGACTTTGCAGTCACTAATAAAAATGCCTCAAAACATTCCCTCTCTCTCATTATTCTGGCATTTGGCAAATATAAAAAAATGGTTCCTAATTGACCTAAAACGGTAAAGTTTTATTCTGATTTCATGTCAGATAGTGGGAAAAACCTACAGATGTGTCTTTTGGGTAGTGTATGTAAACTTCTGGTTTCAACTGAATCTGCAATCGTCACAGAGATTGAACCTTCATCAAGCCCGTTGGCCACTGTTCTTTGCCCACTTCGAGTTTGTTCTCCATTTCAGGTCAGCTGACAAGAACTTCAAGGTGGACATGCTCTCTAGGTCTTATTTGTCTGTTGACCAAGAGGAGGAGCCTCAATACATGATCGAGCACTCCAAGATGCTCACAGTGGCTCAAGTAAACTTGTCTCGAGTACCACCAGTAAAGACGTTTGTCGCAGAAACAGACAGGATGTTAGTGCTGCAATTTGCTCACTCATCTAAGCTTGCAGGTCACGTGGGACAAAAGTCAATCCTTCTGAATTCAAGGCATTAGGCTGGGGCCACACAGGGCACTACTGCGATGCTTGCATGACACTCGGCTCGCGCAGGCAGCACAGCAGTAGCAGAGTGTCATGCTTGTATCCCTGCGACTGCGGTCCGACTGTGCAAGCGGACCTCAGCTGCGGGGGGCGGGCTGGCTCTCAGGAGGGGTGGGCCAGCGCTGCGGAGGGGCGGGCCGGCACGGAGGAGGGGAGAGAGGGATTTCTCTCCCTCTCTCCTCCATTGCTGGCTATTGCGATTCTCGCTCTGAACGCGCGGTACATCGGAGTACCGCGAGTGCAGTGCGATTTTTTTTCTCGCCCCATTCACTTGAATGGGTGCGAGAGAAAAGAGTCTCGCGTTACAATCGCAGCATGCTGCGATTGTTTTCTCGGTCTGATTAGGGCTGAGAAAATAATCGCTCATGGGTGCTGACACATAGGCTAATATTGGTCCGAGTGGAATGCGATGTTTTATCACACTCGCACCGATTTTCTCGCCGTGTGGCTTAGGCCTTACTGGTAGTCCACCCTGTGCAAAGACATTGTGGACTTTGATTCTGCCTGTGCTTCTTGTGCTCACAATAAAACACTCAAGAACCCTCCCACGGAGCAACTATTACCACTACCTGTTCCATTCGCTCTCTGGCAGCATATCGGGATGGACTTCATTCCAGACTTTCCAGTATCCTCATAATTTGCCGTCATATAGATGGTAGTAGACCAACTCTCCAAATCACTCCTTTGTCCGATCTTCTCTCTGCTCCTGTGATCGCTGAGCAATTCATTCAGCAGTTTACCCCTCCACATTGTTTCTGATAGAGGAATCCAATTTACGTCCAGATTCTGGAGGACCACCTGCAAGTTACTGAAAGTATCCCCTGGCGTTTCATTCACAATCCGATGGTCAAGTGGAGTGAGTCAATCAGATTTTGACAAATTTCCTGCAGCTCTTCGTCAAGGCACACCACAGTGATTAGGTCAATCTTTTACCTTGGGCTGAGTTGTCCTACAACAATCATTTGAGTCCTCCACAAATTCTCCTTTCTATAATGTTTATGGTCAGCATCCCAATATTTCTTTCCTTGTGGCTGCCACCTTTGGGATCCCTGCAGCCGATGCTCTCACCAAGAGTTTCTCCAACATCTGGATAAATACCAAGGCCATTCTGGAGAAGTCCTCTGAAGGGATTGAAAAGCACGTGGATAAGAGACACCTAGATTCATCCTTGTTCCAGCCTGGAGACAAGGTATGGCTCTCTTCCAGATATGTCCATCTCAAGAAGCCCTCCTACACATTGGTTCCCTCTTTATGGGTCTGTCCGAAGTTCTTCAGCAGGTTAATGCCGTATCTTACAAGCTTATGCTTTTGGCCTCTTTATGTATCCCCAATTCCTTCCACGTGTTTCTCCTCAAGCCTGTCATCCTGAGCCACTTCTTGAAGGAGCCTGACATCTTGCCCTTACCATTCAGCTCAGGCGACAAAATAAACACCCTGGCCATGAAGAAAGGTGAAAAGTAAAACCTTTTTCCAGTGGATTGGAAAGGTTTTGGTTATGAGGAGAGATCATGGGAGCCAAAAATTAATATTAATGCCCCTCTTCTAGTGAAGATATTTCGTTTGTGCTTGGAAAAGAGGAAGTGTAAGGGGTGCACATTGTTCTGCTCACTTTCCTGGCCGTTCTGCAGTCTCTGTCTCTTTCTCCTGCCCCAGGGACCTGCGCATGCCATGCAGGTCTTCCGGAAGCGCACTTAGTGAGCGCATCTCTCTTCCCTTTTAAGGGGCCAGCACACTATAACCCAGAAGTGCCTCTCAGCCTATGGCTATGGCACTAACTATGGCATCCTTTCCCTATTGAAGGTGCCTGAGCAATGTGGTCATTCAGTTAGTGGAATGGGTATGCCGGTGTCCTCACATGCTCCTGCTCTCCTCCCCCAGCGAGAATATCGTTTCCCTCACCTGTCCAGGCGTTCTGCGGCAGTGGTCCCATCCCCGTCCCACGCTGCAGCCTCATGGAGCATCTGTATTCCTGACAGGCTCCAGGCCTTTTCCCGTAGGGCACGCCCATGGCCACACCCCCTTTCTTAAAGAGCCAGCGCCCTCCTAGCCCAGATGTGCCTCCTAGGTCAGCTGGGAGGCTGCAGGTATTTAACGCAACTCCCTTTGTGAGATGCCTGGGCAATGAGTTAGAGTTAGACTCATTGCTGTAGTTAGGTTCCCTAGCACTGTGCTGCTGCCGCTGACACATAGTGCTAGTTCTGTTACTTACACATATTTGAATTACAGAGTGATGCTGCCATCACCTACACTTACTGCTGCTGCGAGCCACATCCCCGGCCGCCTTTACCTACTTTGCCGCTGCTGCAACAAGCTGCCATGCCAGCAACAATACCTGCTGCCGCAAAGCATCCCTCTCAGCTGCTGCCGTATCCGTCTGTCCATCCATACCGGATGGATCTATTACACCCGCTGCTGTAAACATCCACTCCAGCCACTGCTGCTGTATCCACGTGTGACGCCCTGGCAAAACCAGGTAGTCACAGATAGGCCCCTGAACAACACCCTTCCCTCACTTAGGAAACACACAGCCGACCTGAAACCCTAGTCACCCCCCCTTATGGAAAGATAGACACACCAGTGGGCGGGACCAGGCGGTAGGACACGCCCACCCAGGGGTCTTGACAGCCCGGGGCGGGAAAACAAGCAGTTCTGAGTCAGATCAAGTTTGGAGTTCAAGTTGAGAGGAGCGTGGGCTGGAGATAGGTGTAGCTCCAGCAGAGGAAGTTCAAGTTGAACGGTGCCAGGGTTGGAGCCCTGGTGCCTTTGACTAGGTGGCAGATGGTGGTCTCCGTCAGCAGGAGACGGGAAGACGGCTCGGCAGAACCGAGGTGGACCGGGACAGTGTTGTAGCCCGCCGGTACCGACACGGGGAACCGACCCGGAAACCAGAGCACAAAGGGGGATACTCAGACCCTGAAGCCAGGACTGGAAACCAGGGGCCTGGTTAATTAACCGATTGAGGCCAGGACTAGAGGTCCTGTCCTACCTAAAGTCCCTCATAGAAGACAACAGCCCACCGATAGGGATAGGAGGTCACCGCCAGGGCCCATAGATCCCACGGGCCAGCGTCTGCAGGCACGGCTCCTTAGGCCACATCCAGCCGGGAGCGGACTCCTGAGTTCCAGACCAGGCAGTCCACCATACACAAAGTCAGTGCAGAGGAAAAGGACAGAGATCACCAGCCTGAGTGTGGGACCTGAATGCAACCGGCCGCGGCGGCCGGCCACAAGCACCTTGGTTTACCAAAGACTCGTGTGGTTCATTTACTGTGAGTAACTAAAACGTTCCCCTGTTGTCGCTATACCCTGCACAAAGACACTGGGCCCCGGGGCAACCATCCCTACCCACGGAGGGGTTAACATCCAGCTGCCTTTACATCTCCCTTGGGTGCCCCATAACAGCAGCGGTGGTGTCCCACCTCACCACACAACGTGGGTGGCGTCACGAACTTAATGCGGCTTAGCCCGTACATCTATGTCTCCCCCTTTTATTCGGCGTGTCCGCCAGACCCCCGGGTCCGGAGACCCTCAAGCCACCCCCTTAGGAGGTCCGGATCCGAGCAGCGGCGGCTACTGGCACGGGGGCGGCACACATGCGTCCATCCATCCATCTATCCATCCTTCTCGGATGCATCCTCGACTCCTGCTGCTTCTGCAACCCATTGTCAATCCCACACCCCTGGGGCCAACTGTCGCAGTACCAGTCTTCCTGAGTGGCATCCGGACTCGCACATTCAGCATAACACCTTCACCATCAGGGGCTCTGGAGAAGACCAGGCACAAGTCCGTAGTCAAGGCCCTCTGGGTTTTCGGGGTTTTTTGGCCCAGTGGGTTTACTAAACATCTCAGCTCACCCGGCGAGCACAACAGTTTAATTCATGTTTGCTAGTGGTCAGGTCTCGTATCCTGTGCCTGTTAACCTGTATCTGTGTTCCAGTACAAGTCCGGAATACATGTCTAACACTACCAGCCTGCCTGCCAGTATCAGCCTGCATGCCGGTACCAGCCTGTCAGTTTGCACTAGCCATCCAGTCTGTTCTAGCCATCCTGCCTGCACCTGAATCCGTCCCTGCATCCCTGACCCCTGGAGTCAGCTATTACAGTACCGTGAGATCCCCTGGAGTAGTGTCGCGGGCGGGGAGGACGCCGTCGCTGCTGCGCTCTCGCTAACGCTCATGTCCGGCACTGCTGCGGCTGCTGCTCGGTGGCTCGAGCGGTGGGCCGGATCCGGGGACTCAAGCGGCGCTCCTCGTGCATGAGTGAAAGGGGTGGTTGGTTTAGGGGATTTAGTCCGTGACGCCACCCACGGGTCGTGGTGAAGATAGGCACCACCGCTGCTGATGACGGGGATCCCGGGAGCGATGGTAAGGAGCAGCTGGGATGTTGTTTTCCCCCTCTGTGGGTAGGGGTCGGTGGTCCCGGGGCCCGGTGATGTTGTGATGGGGAAGCAGGGTCGGTGAGGCGCAGAGTTGAAGGGACAGCACGGCGCGGTGCCGGATGGTACGGGTGTACTCACTCAGCAAGAAAGGTACAAAGTCCTCGGTAAACCAAACGGCTGGATGGACGGGTCCCGCAGCCGGCTGCAGTGCTTCTCCCCGGACAGGTGATGGCGGCTGTCTTTCCCTGCACCTTGATGTTCTCTTTCTGACTACTATGGATTCCCAGCGGTAGTCCGCTCCCCGGTGTATTGGTACCGGAGGAGCCTGTTTGCCCGCAGACGCTGGCCCTTGGGTCTCTAGCCTTAGGCGGTAGCTGTATACCCTCACGGTGTGGGCTGTTGCCTTCAATCGGGACTTTTGCTGTTGTGAAACCCCTGGGGTTCCAGTCACATTCGGATCTGACTATTGTCGGCGGCTCCAAGCCTGGTCGGGCTCCGATGGCCCTGCCTGTGTGTGCTGGCTTCACTTCGCTCCCTGGTCGGTACCGGCGGGCCGTCGCCCGACCCCGGTCCTACGGTTCCGCGTTGCTTCACCACTCCTGCAGACGGCCACCACCGTCTGCCAACCTTGCTGTTAGTGCCTGGGCCACAAACCCAGACACCCAAGTGCTCGCTCCTCACTCTTCAAACTCCTACACTGTTCTGTCACTTTTCCCGCCTCCAGGCCTGTGAACTCCTCGGTGGGTGGGGCCAACCGCTTGGCTCCGCCCCACCTGGTGTGGACATCAGACACTGGAGGGAGGCAACAAGGATTTTGTGTTTGGCTGGTGTCCCTGTCTAATGGGGGTGGGGGGTGTTTGGGTGTTATTTGTGACGACCTGGCTAGGCCAGGGCGCCATGTTCCCCCTTGGTGAAATGCAGACCGTCTGCTGGCTGCCCGGCCATCACCGGTTTTATATTTCAACTGTAAAAAGATATAAATAACATGTAAAACATTTTAAATATGTAAGCATTTCTTGTAAGGACACTTAAACGTTGCACATATAGATGTCTTCCGCTCTCCCACCCAAGCAACCTAGCCCTGATGCTGCCCCTAAGAAGTGGGCAGCACCCCTTGACCCCAGTCCAGGTTCAGGCTGCCCGAGCGGGAACGGGTACGGTTACTCGGACCCGGCTGTCACTTCAGGGGACCCCACGTCCAGGGGGACCCCTGACCCCCGGAGGATGGCCACCGGTCCTGGTGGTGGCCGGGCCCCAGCCTGCTCTGCTGCGGGCCCTTCCTCCAATCTGCCTCTCCGGAGGCGGCTCCAACGGAATATCACCCTTCAACTTATTTACAAGCCCACTAGTCCGTGGGTGGCCTGCCTGTTCTCGGCCATGTCCATGAGTAGTCTCTCATGCAGGTTGTACAAACACATAAAGTCCCTCCGGGGACAACTTGCCGGCAACGGCCGGAATAATCACACAGATAATCAGATGAAGGTTCACGGTTCATTAAAGTCATTCAATCAAACTGCTGAGGGTCCCAACGGGGGACAACTGCTTGCAACGGAGGACCGATGCCACTACTTGAGGTCATACTCCTCCAGGACCTCTTCCTGCTCCACATCCGGACGGCTTGGTGGAGATGGAGGGGGCTGGGGCCGCATCTGCTCACTGCGGCTCTTCCTCTGCTTTACATCCAGAGCGAACCAGCCCCTCTCTCCGCAGTGGCGGGTATAAGTCACTAGGTCACCCGGCAGTAGATCACGACCTGGGTGACCCGTGGGGAGGTGTGAATTGACATCACGGCGGGCCACGAATACTTCGGCCTCCAGGCCCGGCTCATAGATGAAGCCAAACCCCCTCCGTTGGTCGAACTGCCGGACTTGACCCTCATACACTGGGCCCCGCACCCAAAAGGTGGCATGACGGAGTGCGTCTTTCTCTCGGATCACCCTCGTCATCACTTCGGCCCTCTGCTGCTCTCTCTGGCGGCAATCTCCCGGCCCAACGGGTTTGGTTCCCTGTCCCAGTATGGGGCGTTGGCAGACCCCTGCGCCCGGGTCGGGCCCGCTGGACCGCATCCACACCGGCCACTACCGGTTCTCTTTCGTGGGGGTCCTGCGGTGACATGGCCTTGACTGCGGCTTTGCAGTTGCGGCCCAGCGCAGCCTCAGCCGAGGCGGGGGACTCAGGGTTAGCTGACCTCACCGGTTGAGCCTTTTGGCCAGCAGCGGCCCGTTCTTCCACGGCCGGGCGGACTGCCGGAGCCAGAATGGCTTCAGATGCGGCCACTTCCGGGGCCGATGGCTCCTTGTCGCAGACGGCTACTTCCCGCGGGGCCTTCCACGGCAGCGAAAGGGACATAGGCCGTTCCCGAACAACGCCCCAGGCCGATCCTCTAGGGCGAACGGGTTGGCTTCCGCTACCGTTGTTGGGGGTAGCGGACCGAGCGGAGGGGCAACAGCAGCCGGTACGGATGGCGGGGGAAGCAGGAGGGTGAGCGGGCGCAGGCCGGGCCCCTCAGCCGCAGCGGTCAGTCTTTCTCGGACATAGGGGCGTGGGTCGCTTACCCGCTCCTCCAACTCTGTCTCCACCTCGCGTCTCCGCACGGCCGCCGCCACTTCCTCCATCTCAGCCACCCAGCGCTCATTCAGGAACCGGACCTGGGCTTGAAGGCAGCAGCACATCTGTGCGGTCCGGGCTTCCACCCACGCCGCTGTTCCTGGCGTGGGCTCGGGGATTTCCGCGGTGCCGGACGGATGGGACATCATGCGTGGCCGTGTTCCAGGAACCAATTGTATGCAGAGTCCTGGCGTCCCCGCTTTTATAGCCTCGGCTACATCAGGCAGACACACTCTCATGCCCCCTTGGTACTCTTCAGCACTTCCGTTTGTTGGGGGCGGGGCTTCGCTTTCGCGCCTTCCCTGCTCGGAGAAGATGCTTGAGCGGGAGCTCTTCGCGCCAAGATGGCGGCGCTTCAAAATTTTTGGCCGGATGCCGCCGGCGGAGATCACAAGGCGCACTTCTACTGGTAAGTAGAGGGGTTCAATCCTGTTCGTGACGCCAAGTTGTCGCGGGCGGGGAGGACGCCGTCACTGCTGCGTTCTCGCTAACGCTCAAGTCCGGGGCTGCTGCTGCTGCTCGGTGGCTCGAGCGGTGGGCCGGATCCGGGGACTCGAGCGGCGCTCCTCGCCCGTGAGTGAAAGGGGTGGTTGGTTTGGGGGATTTAGTCCGTGACGCCACCCACAGGTCGTGGTGAAGATAGGCACCACCGCTGCTGATGACGGGGATCCCGGGAGCGATGGTAAGGAGCAGCTGGGATGTTGTTTTCCCCCTCCGTGGGTAGGGGGTCGGTGGTCCCGGGGCCCGGTGATGTTGTGACGGGGAGGCAGGGTCGGTGAGGCGCAGAGTTGCAGGGACAGCGCGGCGCGGTGCCGGATGGCACGGGCGTACTCACTCAGCAAGAAAGGTACAAAGTCCTCGGTAAACCAAACGGCTGGATGGACGGGTCCCGCAGCCGGCTGCAGTGCTTCTCCCCGGACAGGTGATGGCGGCTGTCTTTCCATGCACCTTGATGTTCTCTTTCTGACTACTATGGATTCCCAGCGGTAGTCCACTCCCCGGTGTATGGGTACCGGAGGAGCCCGTTTGCCCGCAGACGCTGGCCCTTGGGTCTCTAGCCTTAGGCGGTAGCTGTATACCTTCAATACCTGTTGCCTTCAATCGGGACTTTTGCTGTTGTGAAACCCCTGGGGTTCCAGTCACATTCGGATGTGACTATTGTTGGCGGCTCCAAGCCTGGTCGGCGTCCGATGGCCCTGCCTGTGTGTGCTGGCTTCACTTCGCTCCCCGGTCGGTACAGGCGGGCCGTCGCCCGACCCCAGTCCTACGGTTCCGCGTTGCTTCACCACTCCTGCAGACGGCCACCACCGTCTGCCAACCTTGCTGTCAGTGCCTGGGCCACAAACCCAGACACCCAAGTGCTCGCTCCTCACTCTTCAAACTCCTACACTGTTCTGTCACTTTTCCCGCCTCCAGGCCTGTGAACTCTGCTGTGAACCGCTTGGCTCCGCCCCACCTGGTGTGGACATCAGACACTGGAGGGAGGCAAGAATAATTTTGTGTTTGGCTGGTGTCACTGTCTAATGGGGGTGGGGGGGTGTTTGGGTGTTATTTGTGACGACCTGGCTAGGCCAGGGCGCCACAGTAGTACCTAGCAGCTACAGTCCAAAACAAGTGTAGCGCCCTGGACTAGCCAGGTCGTCACAGATAACACACAAACACCCCAACCCCCATTAGACAGGGACATCAGCCAAACACAAAACCCTTGTTGCCTCCCTCCAGTGTCTGATGTCCACACCAGGTGGGGCGGAGCCAAGCAGTTGGCCCCACCCACCAAGGAGTTCACAGACCTGGAAGCGGGAAAAGTGACAGTTGAGTGTTGGAGTTTGAAGTGAGAGGAGTGAGCACTTGGGTGTCTGGGTTTGTGGCCCAGGCACTGACAGCAAGGTTGGCAGACGGTGGTGGCCGTCTGCAGGAGTGGTGAAGCAACGCGGAACCGTAGGACCGGGGTCGGGCGTTGGCCCGCCGGTACCGACCAGGGAGTGAAGTGAAGCCAGCACACACAGGCAGGGCCATCGGACCCTGACCAGGCTTGGAGCCGCCGACAATAGTCAAATCCGAATGTGACCGGAACCCCAGGGGTTTCCTAACAACCAAAGACCCGATAGAAGGCAACCGCTCACACCGTGAGGGTATACAGCTACCGCCTAAGGCTAGAGACCCAAGAGCCAGCGCCTGCGGGCAAACGGGCTCCTCCGGCATCCATACACCGGGGAGCGGACTACCGTTGGGGATCCATAGTAGTCAAACGAGAACATCAAGGTGCAGGGAAAGACAGCCGCCATCACCTGTCCGGGGAGAGACACTGCAGCCGGCTGCGGGACCCGTCCATCCAGCCGTTTACCGAGGACTTTGTGCATCTCTTACTGAGTGAGTACACCCGAGCCATCCGGCACCGCGCCGCGCTGTCCCTGCAACCCTGCACCTCACCAACCCTGCCTCCCCGTCTCATCATCAGGCCCCGGGACCACCGACCCCTACCCACAGAGGGGGTCCCCGTCACCAGCAGCGGTGGTGCCCATCTTCACCACGACCCGTGGATTTCATCACGGACTAAATCCCCCAAACCATACACCCCTTTCACTCACGGGCGAGGAGCGCCGCTCGAGTCCCCGGATCCGGCCCACCGCTCGAGCCACCGAGCAGCAGCATCAGCCGCAACAGCGCCGGACCCGAGCATTAGCGAGCGCGTAGCAGCGGCGGCGTCCTCCCCGCCCGCGACAACTTGGCGTCACGAACAGGATTGAACCCCTCTACTTACCAGTAGAAGTGCACCTTGTGATCTCCGCTGGCGGTGTCCGGCCGAAAATTTTGAAGCGCCGCCATCTTGGCGCGAAAATCTCCCGCTCAAGCGTCTTCTCCGAGCAGGGAAGGCGCGAAAGCGAAGCCCCGCCCCCAACAAACGGAAGTGCTGAAGAGAAGCAAGGGGGGACGGGAAAAAGATGTCTACGCCCGACGGAGCTGTTGGAGGAGTGGCGGTTGCGGCTCCCGCCGCACCCGTAGTTGGAAACGGGATAGCCCCTGCTCCGGTCGCAGGAGCGGGGGGGCCGCGGGTCCAGCGGTCGACCAGGTGATGCCGTTCTCCCTGCCGTATGTGCCCGGCGCTACCTGGCTACCGCAGTACGATGGTAAGCCTGATGCTCTGCAGGTGTTCCGGAAAAAGATTAGCCCGGTCCTTGATTTATATCCCTTGGCTGATAGACAACGGGCAGCGTTAGTGCTAGGGCAGCTAACCGGCGCGGCTGAGCAGGAGGCGGAGACCTGGACCGACACGGACCGGGCCTCGGTGACTACCATTTTCGAAAAACTACAAATCGCTTTTGAGACCCGCACCGAAGCGGAGCTGAGGATGCAGTTTTATCAGTGCCGACAATGGCCTGCGGACAATGTAAGAGACTATGGCCTGCGCCTGCAAACGGCCCTCCGTACACTGAAGCAGGTGGACACTATCAATGATGTGGACAGTAATAAGATGCTAGTAGAGCAATTCCTGCAGGGGCTAGGGTCTGTGGAAGACCGCAAACTGCTGTGGGCCTTGGAACACCCCAACCTGGACTTTGCAGTACTGAAAGAGCGGGCCATCAAGGCCCTGCAGGCCCCAGCGCCAGACCCTCCTGAGGCGGCCCCATGGCCGGCTGAGACCGCTCCTATCACGGTGGCGCCTTCACCCCTGGCTCTACCGACTCCTGCAGCACCCATCGGGATGATGGAGGAACTAGCAGCCCAGGTCCGCCGCATGGATGGAGACCTAGCCAAGATCCTCGCCGCACTCCAGCTTCCGACGAGAGCCAAGCCCCCAGGAGGGCTCCAGCTCGCCGACAGCCCAGAGGTCGTCCCCTGGATGCAGCGGAGAAGGACCAATGACTCACGGTATGGGCCTCCTATCTGTTACAGGTGCAGCAAGCCTGGCCACTACTCTAGACGGTGCCCGTTAAACAAGCAACCCCTGGGGCCAAGGGCCAATCCTCAGGAGTAGACACCAACGGCCCCCCTGATTGGCGAGACCGGTACGTCGGAGCTCGCCCCATCATCCCCCTGGCAGTGGACGGCGTCCCGCTCATGGCCCTCTTGGACACAGGATCACAGGTAACCACTATACCATATATGCTGTACCAGCAGTATTGGGGCACTGACGAACTTGCCCCCTCTGATGATAGCCTGACCCTGATCGCAGCTAATGGACTCCCGCTAGCCCAGGTGGGCTACAAGCAAGTGACCCTGACTGTAGGACGTGCGGAGTTAAAGAATCAAGGGATGATTGTGGTAATGAATGAACCCAGTGATCACACCCCGAAAGTAATCTTGGGGACCAACGTGATGGAACATTGGATGAGTGAGGTGCTTAATCTGTTGCAGCAGTTGGCCGCCACAGCAGGAGGAGGCCGGCAGAGGGCTGTGCAGCGTGAGATCCGGGCCGTTCTGTATCGCCAGCAAGTGAGCTCGACTGGCGGAGAGATTGGTGGAGTGAGGGTGATGGATGTGTCCCCCTTGGTAGTGCCACCCCGAAGTGAAATGATGATCTGGTGCAGGGCAGCAGTAGGCCCCCAGGGGCGCGACTACCCGGCGATGGTGGAACCCACGCCTTCTGAACACTGGCCCACGGTGATGGCGGCCAGAGGGGTGGTTGACGTTAAAAAGGGGAGAGTGCCTGTAAGAGTGCTGAATTGTGGAGAGGAGGAAGTCAGGCTCCCCCGCTATGCTACCCTCGCCAAGTTGCTCACCTTAGACCCTCACACCATTCGCGAAGCTGTCCCACCTACCTCGGCATTCCCTGCCAGTAACCATACACCCTCTGCACAGTTAGAGGGGTGGTGCCAGGAACTACACGTAGGTACTGAAACCACACCCACGCATCACAAAAAGGGGGTATACCGGGTAGTGCAAGAGTATGAGCAGGTTTTCAGCAAGCACTCATTAGATTTCGGGAGGATTAAGGGGATTCAACACCATATCCTTACAGGCCTACACCCACCCATCAAAGAGAGGTATAGGACCATTCCGCCAGCACACTATCAATGCGCTAAAGACATGTTGAGGAACATGAAGGAGGCGGGGGTCATTCGGGATAGTTGTAGTCCCTGGGCAGCCCCACTGGTGCTGGTAAAGAAGAAGGACGGCACCATGAGAATATGTGTGGATTACCGGAAGATTAACCAGATCACGCATAAAGATGCCTATCCTCTCCCCCGTATTGAAGAGTCGCTAGCTGCACTGAGAACTGCTAACTTCTTCTCTACCCTCGACCTCACTAGCGGGTACTGGCAGGTGGCGGTCGCGCCAGAGGACCGCGAGAAGACAGCATTCGCCACTCCCATGGGACTCTGTGAGTTTAACAGCATGCCGTTCGGGCTGTGCAATGCCCCTGGAACCTTCCAACGGCTAATGGAGTGCTGCTTGGGACATCTCAACTTCGAAACGGTCCTACTGTACCTGGACAATGTGATAGTGTACTCCCAGACGTACGAGGCCCATCTGGAACATCTGGCTGAAGTATTCGCGTCCCTAGCCAAATATGGGATGAAATTGAAGCCCTCTAAGTGCCACCTACTGAAACCCAGGGTGCAGTACCTCAGACACGTGGTGGGCGCAGAAGGCGTCGCCCCAGATCCCGAGAAGATCACTGCCATTCAGGACTGGCCGAGACCGACCACGGTGAGAGAGTTGAGACAGTTCCTGGGCCTGGTGGGCTACTATCGTCGCTTCATTAAGGGGTATACGAAGATGGCCGCCTCCATGCAAGACCTCCTCGTGGGACAGACCAAGGGTGGCAGGCCCTCTGGAACCCCGTTGGCATTGGAAGCGAAGCACGAAGAGTCCTTCCGCCAGCTGAAGACGACCTTGACAGGGGAAGAAATCCTGGTGTATCCTGACTATAATCTCCCATTCACTCCCGTCTTCAAGATTTCTCACGAGCTGCGCCTATGCTCTGGAACACACTACCAAGAGAAATCCGATTAATTCCCAACATCCACATCTTTAAGCGGGTCCTAAAAATGCATTTCTTTAGACTAGCCTATCACCTCACTGCCCTGATCTAATCTAGTCCCTTTCTGCCCTTCAAAATATTTACTTCCAGTTCTCGTCCCCTGTACCTGTATAAATTCTCACCGACGGGTTCATGCAGCTGCTTTTGAATACCCTATTAAATCGATGGCTGGACCATATATGACAAGCTTTTCTCTCCCCCATTCACCTTTGTGTCTCCCCTATTTCCTCATAGACTGTAAGCTTACGAGCAGGGCCCTCCCTCCTCTTGGTATTTTAATTTTGTTATTTTGTATTGTCTCATATTGTCTGTACATGTCCCCTCTTAATTGTAAAGCGCTGCGGAATATGTTGGCGCTATAGAAATAAAACTTATTATTATTATTATTCATCCTCTACACCGATGCCAGTAATGTAGGCTTGGGAGCCGTCCTGTCCCAGGTCCAGAACGGAAGGGAAAAAGTGATCGCCTATGCCAGCAGAAAACTCCGGCCCACGGAGAGGAACCCTGAGAATTACAGCTCTTTCAAGCTTAAGTTCCTAGCCCTGGTGTGGGCCATTACTGAGCGATTCCGCCATTACCTCGCAGCCGCTAAGTTCACCGCCTATACGGACAATAATCCGTTAACCCATCTGGACATGGCCAAGCTGGGTGCGTTGGAGCAGCGGTGGGTGGCCAGGCTGTCTAATTATGACTTCACGATCAAGTACCGAGCCGGCCGCAAGAACACCACCGCGGACACGCTATCCTGGATGCCCCACCTATCGGATGAGGGTCCAGAGAGAGATGATCTCGAAGAAATCGAGCTGCCTGCATTTCACGGGCCACCAGTCAAGCAGTTGCATGTCAAGCAGCAGCAGGCGAACCTGGACTCGCTGCCCAGTCAGGGATGGCAAGAAGCCCAAGACCAAGCTCCTGCCATCCCAAGTGGTCAAGACCATGATTGAACAAGATTCCACTAGACTGGACCCTGCTGCCCCGCCTGAGGCCCAACGGCTGTGGAAAGAACGAGCCCGGCTGCATCTGGACCAGGGGAAACTGTATCGGGAACTAATCAACCCGAAGACCCTTGAGAAGGTTCGTCAGCTGGTGGTTCCACAGGCTAGTGTGCTCACAGTCCTACGGGCTTACCATGACGGTGCCGGGCACTTTGGGTGGAAAAAGCTGGAGATGCTGTTGAGAGAGCGGTTCTATTGGAGTGGGATGCGGGAGTCTGTAGAGGCCTGGTGCCGAGAGTGTGGTCCCTGTGCACTGAGAAGAAGGGACGAGGCCAGCCAGAAGGCCCCTCTATGCCCAATCATCACTCATCAACCGCTGGAGTTGGTCGCCCTTGACCACATTAAACTCACCCCTAGCCGAAGTGGGTACACCTACGCTCTGTCCACTGTAGACCACTATTCTAGATTCATGGTGGTTGTCCCAGTCAAGGACCTGACCGGCCGTACCGCCACTAGAGCATTCCAGGCCTATTTCTGCCAACCGCACGGGTACCTGGAGAGGGTGCTTACCGACCGGGGCCCGGCTTTTGAAACGGAGGTGTTTCAAGACTTCTGCCAGTTGTACGGCTGCAAGAAGATTCGGACCACGCCTTACCATGCCCAAACTATTGGCATGTGTGAAAAGATGAACCATCTGGTCCTGGGTCTCCTCAAGACGTTACCGCTGGAAGAGCGGAACCTGTGGCCAGAAAAGCTGCCTGACCTGGTCGATATGTACAATAACATCCCTTCCAGCTCTACCAAATGTACACCAGCGTATTGATGAGAGATCGGCCAGGCCGGTTGCCGGTGGACCTAGAAATGGGCTTGGAAGCTCCAGAAGCCCTCCCTTCGACTGCTGGATGGGACACTTGGCGGAGAGCGCAGTACCGACAGGTCCAGGAGTACGTAGAGAGGAACCTGTGTCGGAGCCGGGAACAGCAGGAACAGTACTTCAACAGGCGGGCTCCAGCTGGCCCCTTTAAACCTGGAGATGTAGTGCTGAAACGAAAAAGAAGAACCCATAAGCTTGATGACCAGTGGGAAAAGACCCCGTATGTCATACAACCCACTGAATGGGAGGATGAGAAGGCCTACCAGATTACTCTTGACCAGGGGAAGACTTCGGCAACGGTGTCCAGGGACCACCTGAAGAGGTGCCCATCGCCGTTGAAGGTGGCAGCTGAAGTTCCAACCCCCAGACCAACCGGGGAGAAAGAAAAAGAGGTGATCCACACAGCAATGGGTGATTTCCCAGCGGACTGGCCTACACAGAACGGCGCGGTGCTTATTCCGGTGATAATGTTCCCACAACCCGTGGAGGAAAAGGAGATGGAAGTAACTGCCAGTGAACCAGTGCCCAGGGCTGCACCTGTACCCAGTCCCCCTGAGTCTCCGCCGGCCCCACACAGTAGATGGGAAGAGGAGCTGACTGTCTCTTCTGTCCCCTTGCCCTCCGCTCATAGTATTGGGCCTAGAAGGTCCACACGCCCCAACCTAGGCCAACCCCCGCTTAGGTACAGGGAAACTACCATCTAGGGGTGTCATATGTTAAGTATGTAAATATGTGAATGAATGACATTAATCAATAGAGTTCTTCATCTGATTGTCTACCTGATTATTCCGGCCGTTGCCGGCAAGTTGAGGGACTCTCTGTGTTTGTACCACCTGCATGAGAGACTACTCATGGACATAGCCGAGAACTGGCAGGCCACCCATGAACTGGTGGGCATGTAAATAGTTTTATGGGATGGAAACCGTTGCCGCCTCCGGAGAGGCAGATTTGAGGAAAGGCTCGCAGCAGAGCAGGCCACCACCAGGACCGGTGGCCATCCTCCAGGGGTCCCCCTTGACGTGGGGTCCCCTGAAGTGACAGCCGGGTCCGAGTAACCGTACCCGTTCCCGCTCGGGCAGCCTGAACCTGGACTGGGGTCAAGGGGTGCTGCCCACTTCTTAGGGGCAGCATCAGGGCTAAGTTGCTTGGGTGGGAGAGCGGAAGACATCCGTCCGTCCGTCCGTTATTATTGAAAATGTTTTTGTTTATATGTGCAACGTTTAAGTGTCCTCATTAAAATGCTTATATGTTCAAAATGTTTACATGTTATTTATATTTTTACAGCTTTTGAAAAAAATAAAACCAATGATGGACGGGCAGCCCGCGGACGGTCTGCATTTCACCAAGGGGGAATGTGGCGCCCTGGACTAGCCAGGTCGTCACAGATAACACACAAACACCCCCACCCCCATTAGACAGGGACATCATCCAAACACAAACCCCTTGTTGCCTCCCTCCAGTGTCTGATGTCCACACCAGGTGGGGCGGAGCCAAGCAGTTGGCCCCACCCACCAAGGAGTTCACAGGCCTGGAGGCGGGAAAAGTGACAGTTGAGTGTTGGAGTTTGAAGTGAGAGGAGTGAGCACTTGGGTGTCTGGGTTTGTGGCCCAGGCACTGACAGCAAGGTTGGCAGACGGTGGTGGCCGTCTGCAGGAGTGGTGAAGCAACGCGGAACCGTAGGACCGGGGTCGGGCGTTGGCCCGCCGGTACCGACCAGGGAGCGAAGTGAAGCCAGCACACACAGGCAGGGCCATCGGACCCCGACCAGGCTTGGAGCCGCCGACAATAGTCAAATCCGAATGTGACCGGAACCCCAGGGGTTGCCTAACAACCAAAGACCCGATAGAAGGCAACCACCCACACCGTGAGGGTATACAGCTACCGCCTAAGGCTAGAGACCCAAGGGCCAGCGCCTGCGGGCAAACGGGCTCCTCCGGCATCCATACACCGGGGAGCGGACTACCGTTGGGGAACTATAGTAGTCAAACGAGAACATCAAGGTGCAGGGAAAGACAGCAGCCATCACCTGTCTGGGGAGAGACACTGCAGCCGGCTGCGGGACCCGTCCATCCAGCCATTTGGTTTACCGAGGACTTTGTGCATCTCTTACTGAGTGAGTACACCCGTGCCATCCGGCACCGCGCCGCGCTGTCCCTGCAACCCTGCACCTCACCAACCCTGCCTCCCCGTCTCATCATCGGGCCCCAGGACTACCGACCCCTACCCACGGAGGGGGAAAACAACATCCCAGCTGCTCCCTACCATCGCTCCCGGGATCCCCGTCACCAGCAGCGGTGGTGCCCATCTTCACCACGACCCGTGGGTGGCGTCACGGACTAAATCCCCCAAACCAACCACCCCTTTCACTCACGGGCGAGGAGCGCCGCTCGAGTCCCCGGATCCGGCCCACCGTTCGAGCCACCGAGCAGCAGCAGCCGTACCAGCGCCGGACCCGAGCGCTAGCGAGCGCGCAGCAGCGGCAGCGTCCTCCCCACCCGCGACACAAGCCTAGTGGTAAATACAGTATTAGGATATCCATGTTATCTTTATGTATTGTCTATAACGCTGCACCTGATTCTGGGTCTAATCTCAGGTTTTAGGACAATTTATGCTTGCTTTGCATTTTTAATGTCATGTTACAAGCAAAGATTCTGGAAATGAGCTAAAAATATAGAACACGCAGCACGACACTGTCTAGACACAATTAATTCCCAGATAGGCACTTTCATCCCTATGAGCGGAATGAATGTTGCTTGCATGTTGCTTTTATAAGTGATCTCCTAAGTGTACTGCCAGTGCGGAGGGAAGCGGATATATGCACCTGCGCTTGCATTACAAAGTACATATAATTACTGCTTGCCTCATAATATTTCAGGGGTCAGGTGTGTACAACAGTGTAGAGGCTGTTGATTTAATGGGTGCGTATGTTACATTTCTCCTTTCTAATAGCGCACATGTAGGCCACTGGCACTTCATTGAGCACGACTAGTAATCAGTGAATACGCTCTGTGTGCCAAGAAATCTTCCATACACAAGTATATCCATTGTGGCAGAGCTACTTCCCTCCTAATGCAGGATTATTACAGGCCATAAATCTGCACCAAGCTCAGTTGACAGACCGCGCTCTCTCTGCCAGTGCCTTAAAGTCCTTAAATCTTTTCATAAAATATTCCTGAAAACATTTACTTCAGAAACTCTGGAATAGATTCAAGCAACTGCACTAAATATCATCATCAGCAGAATCCAGCAAGCCTAATGTCTAATATCAAGTGATCCTCTGCTTGTAGATGAGGTTGGCCGGATCACATAGTGCTGAGGTTATGTGTAAGGTCCAGTCATCCCGACTGTCGATGACCAGATCTGGGTCCCACAGTGCTGAGGTTATGTGTAAGGTCCACTCATCTCGACAGTCGATGACCAGGACAGGAACTCATAGTGCTGAGGTTATGGTGTAAGGTCCAGTCATCCCGACTGTCGATGACCAGGACAGGGTCGCATAGTGCTGAGGTTATGTGTAAGGTCCAGTCATCCCGACTGTGGATCACCAGGCCAGGGTTGCATAGTGCTGAGGTTATGTATAAGGTCCAGTCATCCCGACTGTTAATGACCAGGACTGGGTCGCATAGTGCTGAGATTATGTGTTAGGTCCAGTCATCCCGACTGTCGATGATCACGACAGGATCACATAATGCTGAGGTTATGTGTAAGGTCCAGTGACCCCCTGTTACTACTTCTGCATTTGGCGGTGAAGACAACACAGAACAACCCAAGCACAGTTGGGATAAGTATTTGGTGGGACTTTTGGGGCCATACAGGCAAGGAGCTTTTACTGTAACCATAATATATAGCTGGAAACCTAGTAGCTCTTAGTAGGGCTTCTTTAGACAGGCTTTGTACTAGCCACTCCATCTAGCAGGTCACAAAAGAACCGTGGTCTTCACCCTTTATCCCCTCTACACAGACCTGGACTTACATTGGGCTTTCTGGGTTACATCAATGGAATGGCTACTGACTGGTAGAGAATTGTCATGATTCCTGGTTTAAATAATGAGGTCAAACTCAGAAACACAATTATGAGATAGTCGAGTAGTCAGAAAATTGAACCAAGGTTAGTAACTAAACACCAGGAGATTCAGGATCTTACCTTGAAAAATCTGTATGTTTTAAAGCCTATATTGAATTAACCCTTTCACGACCGGCCGATTTTTCGCTTTCCGTTTTTTTTTTTCGCCATTCTTTTTCTGAGAGACGTAACTTTTTTATTTTTCAGTCAATATGGTCATGTGAGGGCTCATTTTTTGCGGAACGAGCTGTACTTTTAAATGAAACCATCAGTTTTACCATATTGTGTACTAGAAAATGGCAAAAAAATTCCAAATGCTGAAAAATTGCAAAAAAAGTGCGATAGCACTATAGTTTTTGAGATATTTTATTCACTGTGTTCACTATATGGTAAAACTGATGTGTGGGTGTGATGCCTCAGGTCAGTGCGAGTTCGTAGACACCAAACATGTATAGGTTTACTTTTATATAAGGGGTTAAAAAAAAATCGGAAGTTTGTCCGAAAAAAGTGGCGCACATTTTACGCCATATTCCGTGACCCGTAGCGTTCTCATTTTTCGGGATCTTAGGCTCAATGACGGCTTATTTTTTGCGTCTCGAGCTGACGTTTTTACCGGTACCATTTTTGCGCAGATGCTACGTTTTGATCGCCTCTTATTGCATTTTGCGCAAAAGTTGTGGCGACAAAAAAACGTCGTTTTGGCGTTTGGAATTTTTTTGCCGCTACGCCGTTTACTGATCAGATTAATTGATTTTATATTTTGATAGATCGGGCGTTTCTGAACGCGGCGATACCAAATGTGTGTATATTTTTTATTTTTTTAACCCTTTAATTTTCAATGGGGCGAATGGGGGGTGATTTGAACTTTTAGGTTTTTTTGTTTTTTTTTAATTTTTTAAAACTTATTTTTTTACTTTTTTTTTTATTTTACTAGTCCCCCTAGGGGGCTATTGCGATCAGCATTCCGATCGCTCTGCAGTATCTGCTGATCACAGCTGGAAGGCTGTAAACAGCAGATACGCTGTCTTTCTCTTTTGCTGTGCCCCGGGCACAGCGAAAGTGAAACCAATTCATGTGTAGTACAGGAGTCATCACATGACCCTGTACTACCATGACAACTATCGGGAGTCACGTGATCGCGTCACGTGACTTCCGGTTTCGGCGGTAAGTAAAACTTTACCGCGATTGCGCTTATAATGGCGCTGTCATGTATTGACAGCGCCATTATAAGGGGTTAATCGGCACGAGCAGATAACGATTCTGCTCGTGCCTAGCAGGCACACATCTCAGTTGTGAAAATCAGCTGAGATGTGTGCCGATCGCGGCATGCTGCCGCCGGAGGACCGCGGGCAGTAAGATTATGTCATTTAGGACGTAATTTTACGGCCCGCGGTCGTTAAGGGGTTAAGCTCCACATCAAATTTTGCTTTTGCCAAAAATGGCATTGATTTGGTCATGGAACCAGTGGTATGGCCATATCTCCAAAGTGTCCCAGAAGCTGTTTTTCATCTCAACAACAACAGGCCGAATGTTGCTACTATCAGCAGCCTGCGTGGCTTAAACATGCTACTATGGCCTGCAGCATCTCCTGACTTGTCTCCCATCAAGAACATCTGGAATTTCATTGATCAGCAATTACACAGGGAGCTGCCAGCAGCGGATCTTGATTTGCTGCCCAAGTGCATTCAGTACAGAACATACTTCAGACAATCATTAATAACCTCACTGACCGCAGCCAAGGTGTGTGGCGCTCATACTCAGTACTGAATTAATCAAAATTTTTGAAAAATTTGTTCTTATATTTCTCATCATTTGTAGTTCATTACCATGTCTACCCATCCTGTGATTTCCATAATTCCATAACTTTTCCTTCTTGGTGTTGAGAATTCTATTTGAAATGGCAATAGTAGCGTCTTCATGTAAGGCAAGCCCAGGGTTTAGCTTCACTTTTGCTTTAAATATAAATTTCTCCCCTAACAAAAAGCATCTTAATAAATAAATCATGATATTTAACCCCAAGAAACTCCAGAGGGTCATTTAATAAACTCAAATCCATAGGCATTGTAGTATGAGGACAAGCAACAAGTTCCAGATTATACTCGGAATGACTCAATTAAAACTTCATCTCATTTTTCTTTCTCTGGCATGTCCCTTAGCTCCATGAAATTAATTTTCCATGTTCTTATCAGTCACTGCCATCAGAATCCATTACATGACAAGGCCTTCTGTTGTAATTTACGACAAAGGAGAAAAATACACTATAACAGTCTGACGACTTCAACAAATCATGAAAATACAGTCTAGGAACGTTTTTAGACTTATATGTTAAAAAGCAAATTTAAGAGTCAACTGTAATTTATAATTATAGCCATGACTGATTCATAATTAATTTTGTCATAATTAGTTAAATGAGGGCTAGAGTTAGAGTTGTTGTTGGATGAATTAATCCCAATATATAAAGTCATCCAAACAATAGATGTGTCATGCGCTGTCCGGATTCGCACTTGCGGATTACAGAAACGGCGTTGGACAGTATTCACTTTGCAGAGTCCGACAGGTAACGTGAGTTCTCTTTAGGCTGGAAACACATCTATGCGTGTAAAATCGGTCCAACTAGGCTGGAAAAACTCGGCTGATTTTAGTTCACGTTAGGTCAGAGTGCAACGCAAGTGCGATGCTTGTTTTGAATAATTTAATGATTTGACTCGCGTGAGTGATGCGATTGAGATGCATGTTTCCTGCAACATCTTAACAAAAATAATTCGATTACACATGTGTCAGATAATTAACCTTTGGAAATGTGATGTCACATTCATCTGTTGAATAATGAATGAGCGAAGTTACTGCCACACTCGCAAATTGGAACGCTGATGCGCGTGTGTGATCCTTCTTTAAACACGCTTCCATAGGAAATCATTGAGAAAAATGGTGTGAGAAACTTGCAAAAAAGCAGCGTGCTGCGATTTTTTTCTCATTCCAATTTGGACTCAGATGAAAAATCGCTAATGCGAGCTGAATCATTCACTAACATGTGTCCAATTCCAATGCGAGATTTTCTCGCATTGCACTACTGCGAGAAACTCGCAAGTGAGAAGCCGGCCTTAATGCTCAGCTCTGCCGGGCGTCGGCTGAGTTCTGTCCACTGCTCCCAGCCATGTAGGATTTAATCCTTCTCTGAGCAGTGTGCGACTCTTCTGAAAGTCAGGTTGCTGATTACCATCCACAGCTGGTCTCTCCCTATTTAACCCTTTCACGACCGACCGATTGTTCGCTTTCCGTTTTTTTTTTCTTCATTCTTCTTCCGAGAGATGTAACTTTTTTATTTTTCAGTCAATATGGTCATGTGAGGGCTCATCTTTTGCAGAACGAGCTGTACTTTTAAATGAAACCATAAGTTTTACCATAAAGTGTACTGGAAAATGTCAAAAAAATTCCAAATGCAGAAAAATTGCAAAAAAAGTGCGATAGCTCTATTGTTTTTGAGATATTTTATTCACTGTGTTCACTATATGGTAAAATTGATGTGTGGGTGTGATGCCTCAGGTCAGTGCAAGTTCGTAGACACCAAACATGTATAGGTTTACTTTTATATAAGGGGTTAAAAAAAATGGAAGTTTGTCCAAAAAAAGTGGCGCACGTTTTACGCCATATTCCGTGACCCGTAGCGTTTTCATTTTTCGGGATCTATGGCTCAGTGATGGTTATTTTTTGAGTCTCGAGCTGACGTTTTTAACGGTACCATTTTTGCACAGATGCTATGTTTTGATCGCCTGTTATTGCATTTTGCGCAAAAGTTGTGGCGACAAAAAAAGTCATTTTGGCGTTTGGAATTTTTTTGCCGCTACGCCGTTTACTGATCAGATGAACTGATTTTATATTTTGATAGATCGGGCGTTTCTGAACGCAGAAATACCAAATGTGTGTATATTTTTTTATTTTTTAACCCTTTAGTTTTCAATGGGGCGAAAGGGGGGTGATTTGAACTTTTAGGTTTTTTTATGTTTTTTTTTTAATTTTTTAAAACTTTTATTTTTTTTTTATTTTTATTTTACTAGTCCCCCTAGGGGGCTATTGCGATCAACAATCCAATCGCTCTTCCCTATCTGCTGATCACAGCTACACAGCTGTAAACAGCAGATACGCTCCGCGGAGTGCCGAGTGAAACTGAAAGTAGTTCATGTCTAGTACAGGAGTCATCACATGACCCTGTGTGACGCCCTGGCAAAACCAGGTGGTCACACAGTGTAGGCCCCCCGCATGACACCTATCCCACACAGGGTTAAACCAGCCGACAAAATCCTAGTCACCCCCTCAGGGAAGGACAGACACACCAGTGGGCGGGACCAGGGGGAAGGGAAATGCCCACCTAGGGGTCTGGAGAGCCCGGGGCGGGAGAACAGGCAGTTGAGTTGAGAGTTAGGAGAGTGGAGGAGTAGGAGGTGAAGCTGACAGGTGTCAGGGTCGGAGCCCTGACACATTTGCTAGGTGGCAGACAATGGTCAGCGCCAGCAGGAGATGGGAAGACGGCTGCCGGAGATCCGAGGTGGACCGGCGCAGGGTTGTAGCCCGCCGGTACCGACACCGGAGAACCGACCCGGAAACCGTGCACAAAAGGGGGTACTTGGACCCTGAAACCAGGACCGGCACCAACGGCCTAGCTAATTAACCAATTGAGGGCAGGATTTTAGGTCCTGTCCCAACCTAAGTTCCGAAAAGTAGACAACCACCCACCGAGAGGGATAGAGCATCCGCCAGGACCCGGTAGATCCCACGGGTCAGCATCTGATGGGCACGGCTCCCAACCAAAGGACCGGGAGCGGACTCCTGCGTTACACACCGGGAAGTCCATCACAGAAAACACTGAGTGCAGAGGAAAGGGGCATTGACTACCAGCCCGGGTGTGGGGCCAGAAATACACTCCCGGCCGCGGCAGCCGGCCACAATCACATGGGTTTACCAAAGGACTTGTGTGATTTGTTCAACCGTGAGTAACATCACCCAGCATGACCGGGTGCGCTGGCCCCCTGCTGTTACCATTCCCTGCACAGAGACATTGGGCCCCGGGGCATCCATCTCTACCCACGGAGGGGTTAACATCCAGCTGCTAGCCTATCGCCCCCGGGAGTCCCACAGCAGCAGAAGTGGTTCTACACCTCACCACACCGTGGGTGGCGTCACAGACAGTTTTCAACAACACCCGTACAAATACGTCCCCATTTATTCGACGTGACAGCGCAACCCCCGGGTCCGGTAGAGTTCCTCGAGCCATACCGCAGATCCGGATCCGAGCAGCACGGCTGCTGGCGTGGGGGCGGCACACCTGTGCTACCATGACAACTACTGGAAGTCACGTGATTACGTCACGTGACTTCCGGTATCGGGCGATAAGTAAAAGTTTACCGCGATCGCGATTATAATGGTGCTGTCACATATTCACAGCGCCATTTAAGGGGTTAAACGGCACGAGAAGATAACGATTCTGCTCGTGCCTAGCAGGCACACATCTCAGCTGTGAAAATCAGCTGAGATGTGCGCCGATCGCGGCATGCTGCCGGCGGCAGACCACAGGCAGTAACATTATGACCGCTAGGACGTAATATTACTGCCCGTGGTCGTTAATGGGTTAAGGCTGGGGAGTGTTACGGGGGGACCGGTGGATTAGGAAAAGGTAGTAAATCTCCCAATCGCCAGTCAGAGGCCACTGTGCAGTGATGGTACCTTGTTGAAATGTTTGAAATGTTTAATGTGCTGTGTCTCCCAAAAAGGGAAGAAATAATGTTTTGGTTTAATGCAAAACAAAAATGTGGTAATCTTTGTAAAATGTTGCAGCCCGGGAGTGCTGTCATTTGCCACCGGGGAATAGAATGTGGCGCCCCTGGGTTTAAGGGTATTACACCACTTTTCAGGGGTAATATCTATCCCGGGTCAGGAAGGGGTTAACCTGCCGATGCCTTCACAAAACACATATATACAACAGTAAGGTACTGACTCACAGGGGGTTGGACTAGGCCAGACAGGATAATTAGCCATCACGAAGCATGGGATTTTCCCAGTCACTAGGACAGCTACCGGGGGCGGGCACCACATGGGGTAGAAGTAGGCACAACCAACACACTTTAGACAGAACCCGGAGAACCTTCCTGGGCGCAGCTTGGGATAACACCTAGCACTAACAACTGGAGTTAGTGTTCCTCTCTCTTCATGGACCCGTGGCTTGGAGCAGGAGGCTTGGCCCAGGTACCAGATAGCAACCGAGGGACACTCACTAACAGACTTTTCACAGGCACTGGTGAAAATCCGCGGGTAAATCTGCAGGTATAAAAAAAAACGCAGTGCGCGCATAGCATTATTTTATACCCAAAGGTTTTGCTGTGGATTGACTGCGGAAATGTTCTAAACATTTTCTGCGGTAAATCCGCAGTAAATCCGCAGTGTGCGCACATAGCCTTAAACAGCATAATTTCTTCTAGGCACACATACACACTCTCGGCAGGCAACATGTTCCAAACATCCTGTGGAACTAATCCCAGATCTTCTGTATATGAGGCTTGTGATGCACATTGGAGTGCTCAATGCTGAGAAATACAGACAGATACTTATCCATCGTGCAGTACAATCAGGCAGGCATCTGACTGCCTCCAAATTTATTCTGCAGCAGCACAATTGCCCCAAAACACACCAAATATTGATTTGACTTAGATTTCTCTTTTTTCATTCCCTTTATATTTTGTTAATTTATAAAAATAAACTATTCACACTTCTATTTTTTTAGGCAATTTACTTTGTAGTTTTTTTTTTACACGTATTCCTAAAACATTTGCACAATACTGTATACATAATCAGCAGTTACATTTAAAAAGAAGACAACTTAAGCACTTCTATAACGCTTATTATTTTTCTATAACACTTTCACGACCAATGACGTACTAGTACGTCATTGGTTGTGTCCCTGCGGTTACTGCAGGCTTCGGCAGTGAGCCCGGAGTAATCTGCTGATCTGATCAACAGACATATGCACCTGTTAACCTATTAGATTGCACTGTCAAACTATGACAGCGCAATTTAAAGCACCGTGGCGGGCATCGTGCTGTTTTCCGCCATCATCACCGGCCCTGTGACGCGATCATGGGGCGCCAATGAGTTACCATGACAGCGTGGGGTCAGATGATGACCCCTGACGCTGTCATGAGTCACTTCCTGTGACAGCCAGCCCTCACAGGAGATCAGCATTTCTCCTGATCAGAGCAATGCTGCAGCATCGCTCTGATCAGAAGAAGCGATTGCAGTGTACAGCCATAAAGTCCCCTAGGGAGACTAGTAAAATCAGTAAAAAAAATGTAAAAAATAGTAAAAAAAAAAAAGCATGAAGAAGATTTAACAGCAATACTGAGCTGGGTGGCTGTTAATCAGCAGTGAAGTGAGATAAAACATTTACTAGAAGCTTCAGTAGGATGTGCAAGTCGGTGTTTTTCTCCATCTCTCTTCCAGTTCTCTCATTGAGTGCTCCTTACACTTCCTATACCTCCCTTCTAATTAGACTTAATTAAGAAGCTATAATATGATCCCTTAGTGAGCTAACAGTCGTTTTGCTTTGACCAAGATGAATATTTGAAAAAAACTGACCCACACATCCAACAAGTGTGTATAGGTGCCAGCCGAAAAAAACATAGTAACTAGAAAATGCATACAGCTGCACACTAGAAAGCCAACAATGTATAAAGGGAACTCTGGTACTGCATTACTACTATAGGAATATATGAAACAAGACATATTTGGTCTATGTATTGGCCAATGCATGTAAGCCCGGAACCAACGGCAAGGTAATCTCTGTAATCCGGGAACCTAACCTAAATGCCACTATCTAGGTTAAAAACATCTGTTTCCAGCTGGCACCTATACACACTTGCTGGATGTGTGGGTCAGTTTTTTTTCAAATATTTGTAGTGAGTATTTTTCTGACTGAGCACTCCGCCCTATAACCAGACTGTGTGCAAAACCTTTATGGCAGGAGTCTATCTGCTTATACATGAAGGTTTGTAGTCCAAATAGTGGCATTTTGCCCAGACATGGATATTTTTAACCTAGATAGTGGCATTTAGGTTAGGTTCCCGGATTACAGAGATTACCTTGCCGTTGGTTTCCCGGGCTTACATGCATTGGCCAATACATAAACCAAATATCTCTTTTTTCATATATTCCTATAGCAGTAATGCATTACCAAAGTTCCCTTTATACGTTGATGGCTTTTAGTGTGCAGCTGTATGCATTTTCTAATTGACCTAGATGAATATGAAATGTTTTTGAAATTGAATGATGAGTTTAAGTGAAGGTGGAAAAGCAAAAGGCTAATAGGTGGAGAAGCACATTTCACTGATATTAAGTGTCTTATATTTACCTGTACTAATTAAAATGACAAAATGGGTCCTCATTAAGCAACACTTTATGTAATAAGGGCACCTAAACAAAAAGCTGATTAGAAAGAAGGTGTTTGGCTTTCTGGTATCACTACCACTGGTGATATAAACTTTTATTCAGTTCACAATAGTTCATATCATACGTGGAAGTACAATATGTTTTGCATCTGCTCTGTACTCTGGCTAGTAGATTAGGATCTTGAATCAGCACTATATTTGTATTTTATATAATTAGTTGGTTATTAGCGTATTGGTGTTAACATTACTGTCTAACTGAGCTTCTTGAGCCATTTCATGTCAGAGATAAATTAGATAGATAGATTAGTTCCTGTGCCGCTCAATTGCTGAGATATGGCCCCCTTTTCCTTATATATAAATCTACAGTAGTCTTAGCCAACTGGGAGTGGTCATTATTTTTTCTCTGTGGGTGTATTTGGGATCTGCCCCAGACGGGGAGTGCGACACTTACTTCGGTCTTCAGGGGAGCATCCACCACCCCGCAGCCGGTCACCGTCATAGATGGGTGGAGGAGCAGGCCAGGAAGATGTGCTGAAGGGTCAAGGCCCAAGCATACCTAATGATGTCAGAGTAAATGTCGGAGATGAAGGACCTGGCCGCAACCGTCCAGGCACGTGAAGTGGAGGTGGCCTCTGAGGATCGGGTAAGCAGAGTCCCACGCCCCTATGTTCCCCAGGAACCGGCCTGCATAGCTGAGGGGTCCGGCCTGCTTCCGTACGCCACGCTACCTCCCTCACTGCCCATTCCAACGGCCAACATCCCGGCCGACCCGTTGCCTCCACCCGTGGCCAAGGAACCCGCGACATCGGAGGAGGATAGCTGCCGGGTCCTCAGGCCTTGATCCCACCACTACCCTGGCACCTCTTCTAGTCTTCATCGAAGCTACACCACTGGTGCCATCCACACTGCCGGAGAATCCGGTTACTGAGTCTTAAAGTCCTGATCTCACCGCCCCAGCACCCGTCCCGACTGCGGAACAGCCGATGAGCGCCTGCAGAGGAGAAGAGAGGGTTGCTGGTTGCCAGCGTTGTGGGCATCCGAGTGGACCGGACTCCTGAGCAAAAGGAGGAGCACGAGAGCCGTACCCCATATTGGGAGCGGCAGCAGCAGCAGCTTCGAGGAGAGATTGCCACCCAGGAGAGAAGCAAGGCAGAGATGATTACCCGGACCCACCGGGAAAAGGACTGTTTGCGGCACGCCACTTTCCGGGTCGGGCCCGACGTACCAAGGACAGGTCCGCCATTTTGACCCCCTAAAGGGATGGGGGTTTATCTATGAACTGGGACTGGAATCCGAAGTTTTTATGTCCCGGAGGGATGTGGCCCCTCATTTGCCCACTGGACATCCAGATCGGGATCTGGAACCTGGAGACTTGGTGAGATATACCTGTGACGCCCTGGCAAAACCAGGTAGTGACACAGTGAGGCCCCTGCACAACACCTTCCCACACAGGGTTACATACAGCCGACCTGAAACCCTAGCCATCCCCCCTTAAGGTAGGACAGACACACCAGTGGGCCGGACCAGGCGGATGAGAAACGCCCACCTAGGGGTCTGGAGAACCCAGGGCAGGAAAAGCAGCAGTCTAAAGTTGAAGTTTAAGTGGAGAGGAGTGGAGTAGTTGAGAGGAGTGGAGGTTCAAGTTAAAGCCAGAGTGGAAAGTCGTCGAGGTTGGAGCCCCGGCGTGCTGGCTAGGTGGCAGACGATGGTCCGTATCTAGCAGGAGATGGGAAGACGGCTGCCGGAGTATCAAGGTGGACCGGGACAGGGTTGGAGCCCGCCGGTACCGACACCGGGGAACCGACCCGGAAACCGTGCACAGAGGGGGTACTTGGACCCTGAAGCCAGGACCAGAACCAACGGCCTAGCTAATTAACCAATTGAGGGCAGGATTATAGGTCCTGTCCCAACCAAAAAGTCCCAAAAGCAGACAACCACCCACCGAGAGGGATAGAGCATCCGCCAGGGCCCGGTAGCTCCCAAGGGTCAGCATCAGCGGGCAAGGCTCCCAACAAAAAGGACCAGGAGCGGACCCCTGTGTTTCACACCGGGAAGTCCAACACACAAAACACTGAGTGCAGAGGAAAGTGATACGGATCATCAGCCCGGGTGTGGGACCAAATACACCCGACCGCGGCGGCCGGCCACAAGCACCTTGGTTTACCACTGGACATGTGTGATTTATTCAACTGTGAGTAACCTAACATCTCCCGGTCCGACCGGGCGCGCCGGCCCCTACAGTCACCATCCCCAGCATAGAGACACTGGGCCCCGGGGCATCTATCCCTACCGACGGAGTGGTTAACATCCAGCTGCCATCCCATCGCCCCTGGGAGTCCCACAACCGCAGCGGTGGTGCCATACTTCATCACACACCGTGGGTGGCGTCACAAACAGTTTACAGCAAATCCCGTACAAATACGTCCCCTTTTATTTGAAGTGTCCGCGTGACCTCCGGGTCCGGTAGAATCCCTCGAGCCACACTGCGGATCCGGATCCGAGCAGCCCTGCTGCTGACACGGGGGCGGCACACCTCAAAACTTGGCGTCACGAACATGAGTCTTACCCCATCCACCTACCTGGTGGAAGTGCGCCTTGTTCTGGACTGTCAGCGGTGCTCCGCTACAAAATTTTGGAAAGCGCCATTTTGGGGCACGAAAAACAACGAACCAGCGTCTTCTTCCCCGAGAAAGGGAGCGAAGTTGAAGCCCCGCCGCCTGGGAACACGGCCGGAAGTAAGTAACACCCTGAGGCCGAAAACAAAACTACTGTAGAGAGCCGCGTGTAGAGACTGCTCCCGAAAAACCAAGGGGGAGAGTGGGGAGATGTCCGCACCCAATGTTGATGGCGGAGCAACGCCTGTCGCTAGAGCGGTGGCGCCCGCGAACGTAGCGGATGTCGGAGAAGTGGCAGCCCTCGCTCCGGTCGCAGGAGTGGCGGCCCTCACTCCGGCGATCACCCAAGCAATGCCGATTTCCTTACCTTATGTGCCCGGCGCTGCCTGGCTGCCCCAGTATGATGGACGGCCCGATGCCCTGCAGGTATTCAAGAAGAAAATATGTACTGTTCTTGATATGTACGCCATGACCGGCAAGCAGCGCCCATCGGTGGTACTAGGACAGTTGACCGGTGCCGTAGAGCAAGAGGTAGAGACTTGGGCCGATGCCGACCGGGCCTCGGTAACCGCCATTTTTGACAAGCTGCAAGTCGCGTTTGAGACCCGCACGGAAGCGGAATTGCGAATGCATTTCTATAACTGCCGACAGTGTCCTCAGGACAGCATTCAGGACTACGCCTTAAGGCTGCAGACCGCCTAACGTACATTAAAACAGATGGACTCCATTAATGAGCTTGAGAGTAATAAAATGCTGGTGGAGCAGTTCTTGCAGGGGCTGGGGTCTGCTGAAGACTGCAAGCAGCTGCGGTTGTGGGCCCTGGAACATCAAGACTTGAACTTTGCGGTCCTAAAAGACCGGGCCGTTAAGGCGCTACAAACATCCGAAGCCGGTACTCCTGAACCGCCATCCTGGCCAGCTGAAACTGCCCACGTCTTGGTGGCGGCCCCTTTGTTAGCCTTGTCGGCTCCCGCCGCAACGCCTGGGACTCCTGAGGACTTGTCATCGCAAGTCCAGTGTCTGAGTGACGACGTCGCCAGGATCCTCGCTGCCCTACAGCTTCCACCGAAGGCCAAGCCAACAGAGAAGATTCAGCTCGCCGACAGCCCAGAAGACGTCCCCTGGATGCAAAGGAGAAAGAACAACAACAGCCGGTATGGACAGCCCGTTTGCTACAAGTGCAACAAGACTGGTCATTACTCCCGTCGGTGTCCTTTAAACGAGCAACCCCTGAGGCCAAGGGCCAATCCTCAGGAATAGAATTGCCAAGGCCCAGCTGATTGGCGTGACCGGTATGTTGGAGGTCGCCCTATCATCTCTCTTGCTGTGGACGGTATGCCGACGTTCGCCCTCCTGGACACTGGCTCACAGGTAACAACTATACCTAATGTACTGTACAAACATTATTGGTCTGATAGTGAACTTACCCCACCTGATGCCAGTTTGACCATCATAGCAGCTAATGGACTCCCTAAGACCCAAATACGGTTTAAGGAGGTAACTCTGAAGGTGGGGCCAGTGGAGCTGAAGCATCAAGGACTTATTGTGGTGCAGAATGACCCCAGTGACCGTAACCCGAAAATGGTCCTGGGGACCAATGTGATTGAAAACTGCATGGGAGAAGTACTGCATCTCTTGCAGCAACTGTCTGCCACGGCAGGAGCAGGCCGGCAGAGGGCTCTGCAACGTGAGATCCGGGCCCTCCTGCAGCGGCAACAGGTGAACATGTCAGGTGGAGAGATTGGTAGCGTGCGAGTGATGGATGTAGCGCCTCTAGTGGTGCCTTTGCGGAGTGAGATGATGATTTGGTGCAGGGCAGCAGTAGGTCCCCGTGGACAGGATTGCCTGGCAGTGGTGGGGCCCCTGCCTTCAGTACATTGGCTCACAGTGATGGCCACCAGAGGGGTGATTGATGTCCGGAAGGGAAGAGTGCCCATGAGAGTGATGAATTGCGGAGAGGAAGAGGTTAGGCTACCCCTTTACACCACCATTGCTAAGCTATTCACCGTAGACAATGATGCCATCCAGGCCGCAGCCTCCACCATCACCGCATCACAGTTAGACAGTGACAATTCACCGAAGCAGCTAGAGGAGTGGTGTCAGGAGTTACACGTAGGCACCGACTCCACACCTATACATCACAAGGGAAGGGTGTACAGGGTAGTGCTGGAGTTCGAGCAGGTATTCAGCAAACACCCGCTAGATTTCGGGAGGATCAAGGGAGTCCAACACCACATCCCCACAGGTACACATCCACCCATCAAGGAGAGATATAGGCCGATTCCACCCGCGCATTACCAGTGTGCCAAAGACATGTTGAGGAACATGAAGGAGGCAGGGGTCATCCGTGATAGTTGTAGTCCCTGTGCAGCCCCGTTGGTCCTGGTTAAGAAGAAGGACGGCACGATGAGGATGTGTGTGGATTACCGGAAGATCAATCAGATAACTCACAAGGATGCGTATCCCCTTCCCCATATTGAAGAGTCGTTGGCTGCGCTGAGAACAGCAAATTATTTCTCTACTCTTGACCTCACTAGTGGCTACTGGCAGGTGTCCGTCGCAGAAGAAGACCGGGAGAAGACTGCTTTCACTACCCCGATGGGTCTCTGCGAGTTCAACAGCATGCCTTTTGGGCTGTGTAATGAGCCAGGAACCTTCCAGAGGCTGATGGAGTGCTGCTTGGGACATCGCAATTTTGAGACAGTCCTGCTATATTTGAATGATGTAATCGTCTATTCCCAGACGTACGAGGCACATCTGGAGCATCTTGCCGAAGTGTTTGAGGCTCTCTCCAAGTACGGGATGAAATAGAAGCCCTCCAAGTGCCATCTGTTGAAGCCCAAAGTACAGTACCTCGGGCATGTGGTGAGTTCCGAAGGTGTAGCACCAGACCCAGAAAAGATCACAGCCATTCAGGGCTGGCCAAGACCAACCACAACCAAAGAGGTGAGGCAGTTCCTGGGCCTAGTGAGATATTACCGTCGCTTCATCAAAGGCTACACCAAAATGGCAGCCTCCATGCAGGACCTCCTGGTGGGACAAACCAAGAATGGCAAGACTTCTCTGCCACCGTTCACCTGGGGTGAGAAACAAGAAGAGTCCTTCCAACAGATGAAGTCGACTTTGACCGGAGAAGAGATCCTAGCCTACCCCGGCTATGTCCTCCCGTTCATTCTATACACAGATGCCAGCAATGTGGGCCTTGGTGCAGTCCTGTCCCAGGTGCAAAATGGCAGGGAGAAGGTAATCACTTATTCAAGCAGGAAGCTCCGGCCGACGGAAAGAAATCTTGAGAACTACTATAGCTCTTTCAAGTTGGAGTTCCTGGCACTCATCTGGGCAATAACAGAGAGGTTCAAGCATTACCTGGCTTCTGCGAAATTCACTGCCTACACAGATAATAACCCTCTGACCCACCTGGGTACAGCGAAACTTGGGGCCCTAGAACAACGCTGGGTGGCTCGGCTGGCCAATTATGACTTCACCATCAAATACTGAGCTGGCCGTAAAAACAGCAATGCAGATGCGTTGTCTTGAATGCCGCACCTACCTGATGGAGGGTTGGATAAAGATGAGTTGGAAGAAATTGAACTGCTTGCGTTCCATCAACCTGACCGTGTGAAGGACGCAAGACCATACAGTGGCCAGCAGAAGGCAGCTTTCGACCCGTTACTCCACCATGGGTGGCAGGAAGCCCAAGACAAAGAGCCTACAGTCCGGCTGATCAAGATGTTAATTTTCCAAACCAATTCCAGGATGGAGCCCACTACCCCTGCAGAAGCGCAGCAGCTTTGGAGAGAAAGGGACTGCTTGTACTTACAGCAGGGCAAACTGTACAGAGGGTTACTTAATCCTAAAACGCATGAGAAGGTCTGCCAGATTGTGGTGCCGCAAGCGTATGTGCCCGTGGTCTTGAAGGCTTATCACGATGGAGCTGGACGCTTCGGCTGGAAGAAACTAGAAATGCTACTGAGAGAACGCTTTTATTGGGTTGGAATGAGAGAATCCATCGAGGCATGTGTTACGCCCGGGTGGTGGAAACACTGGACCGTACACCGGATTCCCCTGGTGAGGCAGCCAGGCCGGTCACCCTGCCAGAGGGCCTTGATGCACGGCAGCCGAAGCACTACTGGTAGCAGGACAGTCCATATGAGAGCTGGAAAGTAGATGTCCCTGGGAACACGGAGTCCTAGATGGTAATCCGGGTGACGAGGCTCAGGGTCCGAGGCCGGGTTGTAGGGTCAGGCGGAATCCGGAACCAGCTGAGCGAGAGGACAGGTCACCAAACGGAGCCAGGGACCGGAGACTGGCGGAGCTGAAGAGGTGGTGGAACATTCGCCAAAGTCACCGTCAGGAGGACTGGAACGGACGTGGTCAGGACCGGCTGGCGTGGCAGGACAGGCTCTGCGAGACAGACAGGGTTAATACAGGGCAAAGCAATACGGGGACCTGAACTAGCTTACTAAACACGTAGAACAGGCCCCGCCCACCAGGAAGGAGAATCCTAATATACCCTGTACCTGTCTATGCAATATCCTGTTTCTAGGTGCTGGCCCTTTAAGAGAGGGTCAATGACCGCGCGCGCGCCCTAATGCGCATGCGCGAGGCCCGTGTGCCAGAAGCCAGTACAGGAAGTGGTGTGGAAGAAGCAGGAGTGCCCGGCTGTGTGTCCTGCGTCGCAGAGGAGCGCCGGGAGCGGGGAGCAGGACACATGGGGGGTGCAGGCGAAGGAGAGGAACCCGGGACCGGAGTGGTGAGCAGGGGACGCCATCGGGAACCAGAGAGCGGGGCACGGGAACCGGGAGGCGGGCCACGGGGACCGGAGAGCGGGGCACGGGAACCGGGAAGCGTGACAGTACCCTCTCCCCCCAAGCCCCCCTCCCCGCAACCGGGACAGGAAGGCACGTATCAGAGGAGTGCCAACATTCTCCCGGGGCTCCCAGGACCTATCCTCGGGGCCATAACCCGCCCAGTCCACCAGAAAGTACTGCCGACCTCGCACGGTGTTCATGGCCACGATATCCCTTACCGCATAGATGTCATCGTCTGCAATGGGAGGAGGAGCAGCACTGGCACCAGTGGAGAAGGGACCAAGGACAACAGGCTTGAGCAAGGAGACATGGAAGGAGTTGGGTATCCGCATCGTGGCCGGGAGCTGCAGCTTGTAGGAGACTGCATTGATCTTGCTGATGACTTTAAACGGCCCAATGTAACGAGGACCCAACTTGTACGATGGTAGCTTCAATCGGACATATTTGGAGGCAAGCCAGACCAGATCACCTGGAGAGAAACACGGGGGATCCAGGCGTCTCTTGTCCGCATGTCTCTTCATCCGCAAGGAAGCACGCTCTAGGGAAGTCTTGACAGAGTTCGATATATCAGAGAAGTTCCGGACTAGGGCATCTGCAGCAGGGACATCTGAAGCCGAGGATACTGGTAACGGGACAGAAGGCTGAAGTCCGTAAACGACCTGGAAGGGAGATCTGGAGGTGGACTCGCTGATGTGCTGGTTATGGGAGAATTCAGCCCAAGGAAGGAGCGTGGACCAATCGTCGTGATGGATGTTGACGTAGTGGCGCAGGAAGGAGGTCAGGATCTGATTGACTCGTTCCACTTGGCCATTCGACTGAGGGTGGTAGGCCGAAGAAAAGTCCAGGGATACTCCCAGATGTTTGCAGAGGGCCCTCCAGAAGCGCGAGGTAAACTGAGTTCCTCTGTCGGACACAATGTGTGCAGGAAAGCCATGCAATCGGAATATGTGTTGTATGAAGGAGTCAGCGAGCTCCTGGGCAGAGGGCAGCCCGCCCATGGGAACGAAGTGAGCCATCTTTGAGAAACGGTCCACCACAACCCATATGACCGTGTGTCCGGAGGACAAGGGTAAGTCCGTAATAAAGTCCATTGCAATGTGTTGCCACGGAACGGAGGGAATGGGCAGAGGCAGAAGACTCCCATATGGCAGGTGCTTGGGCGTCTTGTTCCGGGCACAGGATGGGCAGGCTGAGACGAAGGTGGCGACGTCTTTACGGAGGGACAGCCACCAATAGTGACGGACGATCGTATTCCAAGTCTTCCTCTGACCAGCATGGCCGGCGATTTTTGAGGCATGCAATATCCTGTTTCTAGGTGCTGACCCTTTAAGAGAGGGTCAATGACCGCGCGCGCGCCCTAATGCGCATGCGCGAGGCCCGTGTGCCAGAAGCCAGTACAGGAAGCGGTGTGGAAGAAGCAGGAGTGCCCGGCTGTGTGTCCTGCGTCGCAGAGGAGCGCCGGGAGCGGGGAGCAGGACACATGGGGGGTGCAGGCGAAGGAGAGGAACCCGGGACCGGAGTGGTGAGCAGGGGACGCCGTCGGGAACCGGAGAGCGGGGCACGGGAACCGGGAGGCGGGCCACGGGGACCGGAGAGCGGGGCACGGGAACCGGGAAGCGTGACAGCATGGTGCCGGGATTGTGGTCCCTGTGTGCTAAGAAGAAAGGATGGAGCCAGCCAGAAAGCCCCGTTACAGCAGATTGTCACTCACCAGCCGCTGGAACTTGTCGCTCTGGATCATGTCAAGCTCACGCTGAGCCGGAGCGGCTACACCTACTGTATGCCCTCACCATCGTAGACCTCTACTCCAGGTTCATGGTGGTGGTACCCGTCAAGGATCTGACAGCCCGCACGGCAGCGAAGGTCTTCCAGGCATACTTCTGCCGGCCGCACGGCTACCCGGAGAAGGTGCTCATAGACCAAGGCCCTGCCTTTGAAGCAGAGATTTTCCAGGAGTTCTCAACTTGTATTGGTGTAAGAAGATCCGTACCACGCCCTATCATGCCCAGACCAACGGGATGTGCGAAAAGATGAATCACCTGGTCCTCAACCTCCTCAAGACCTTGCCCCTGGAAGAGCGGAACCTGTGGCCTGAAAAACTACCTGATTTAGTAGACATGTACAACAATATCCCTAACAGTACCACTAAATGCACACCTGCATATCTGATGAGGGCGAGGCCCAGAAGACTGCCGGTAGATCTTGAGTTGGATGTCGAGGTGCCTGAGACCATCCCGCCAACTACCAATTGGGACGCCAAGCGTCAGAAACGGTACCGACAGATCCAAGAATATGTGGAAAGGAACCTGCGCCAGAGCAGAGAAAGGCAAGAGCAGTGTTTCAGTAGGCGAGCCCAGGCCACTCCCTTTGAACCTGGAGATGTCGTGCTAAAGAGGAAGAGGAGACTACACAAGTTGGACGACCAGTGGGAGAGGACCCCTATGTTATCCAACTCACTGTCCAAGAAGACAGTACCTTGTCAGCCGTGATCAGGGAAGGACTATGGCCACTGTTTCCAGGGATTACCTGAAGAAGTGTCCGGAGCCCTTGAGGATGGTGGAGTAGGTTCCCGTTCCCACTCCGGGCGTGGAAAAGAGGAAAGAGGTGATCCACACCATTATGGGTGACTTCCCAGCTGATTGGCCTATGCACAATGGAGCAGTGCTTGTTCCTCTCATAATGTTCCCGCAACCCGCGGAAGATACAGAATCAGAGAGGCCTATCAGCAATACACCAACACCGGCTCTCAAGGATGCACCTGCACCGACCCCACGCCCCCATAGGTCCTTACCAGCTGTACCTGATAGCAGGGCAGAGGAACCCGTAGTTCACTGTACCCCACCAGTCCCAAGTGAGGGTAGGGGGCTGAGAAGGTCCACACGCCCAAACTTAGGTCAGCCACCACTCAGATACAGAGAAACTGCAATTTAGTGAGTGGTGTCCGCTTTCTGTGTAAATAAAGTGTGAATGAATTCCAATCAACTGGATACTTCACCTGATTAAAAGATAATGAGTAAGTTAGCAGTTCCCGGCTACCCCACTTTACCCCATTAACAGTTTTACAGTTAAATGGACCGCTGCTTTTGGACTGGAAAAGCCAACCCAAAAACTTTTGGGCCCTGTAAATATACCCTTATCCAACTTCTTGGTTGCTTGCAGCAGTCTCTGGAGATGCTGATTGGAGGATGTGCCTGCGGTAGAGGAGGCCGAGGCCCAGTCACCACTGCAACTGGTGGCTAACCTCCAGGCCAGGGGTCCCCGGACTTGGGGCCCGTAACATGGACTGCCGGGTAAGGAACTTTTTACCCGGCCCGTGTGGGCGTCACCCGGACCCGTTCCTGGACTTGGGCAAAGGGGTGTGCACCAGTGCTTAGCGGTGGCGCCAGGGAACAGGTTGTTTTGGGTGGGTGCAATGAGAAGGTGGTCCGTTCCATTTGCAACAGTTCAAGATATGTGCCTCCCATCATGGGAAGAAATGTTTTACAATGTTATTATGCTTGTTATCCCTGTTTTTCCTGTTTTCCACAGTTCCTGTTTAATAAATGTTGGTGGTCGGACAGCCCGCAGACGGTCTGTATTAAACCAAGGGGGAAGGTGACGCCCTGGAAAAACCAGGTAGTCACACAGTGAGGCCCCCGCACAACACCTTCCCACACAGGGTTACATACAGCCGACCTGAAACCCTAGCCACCCCCCCTTAGGGTAGGACAGACACACCAGTAGGCCCGACCAGGCGGATGAGAAACGCCCACCTAGGGGTCTGGAGAACCCGTGGCTGGAAAAGCAGCAGTCTAAAGTTGAATTTCAAGTGGAGAGGAGTGGAGTAGTTGAGAGGAGTGGAGGTTCAAGTTAAAGCCAGAGTGGAAAGTCGTCAGGGTTGGAGCCCCGGCATGCTGGCTAGGTGGCAGACAGTGGTCCGTATCTAGCAGGAGACAGGAACACGGCTGCTGGAGATCCGAGGTGGATTGGGACAGGGTTGGAGCCCGCCGGTACCTACACCAGGGAACCGACCCGGAAACCGTGCACAGAGGGGGTACCTGGACCCTGAAGCCAGGACCGGAACCAATGGCCTAGCTAATTAACCAATTGAGGGCAGGATTATAGCTCCTGTCCCAACCAAAAAGTCCCAAAAGCAGACAACCACCCACCGAGAGGGATAGGGCATCCGCCAGGGCCCGGTAGCTACCAAGGGTCAGCGTCAGCAGGCAAGGCTCCCAACAAAAAGGACCGGGAGCGGACTCTCATGTTTCACCCCGGGAAGTCCAAAACACTGAGTGCAGAGGAAAGTGATACGGATCATCAGCCCGGGTGTGGGACCAAATATACCCGACCGCGGCAGCCGGCCACCAGCACCTTGGTTTACCACTGGACTTGTGTGATTTATTCAACTGTGAGTAACCTAACATTCCCCAGTCCAACCGAGCGCGCCAGCACCTGCAGTCACCATCCCCGGCATAGAGACACTGGGCCCCGGGGCATCCATCCCTACCCACGGAGGGGTTAACATCTATCTGCCATCCCATCGCCCCCGGGAGTCCCACAACCGCAGCGGTGGTGCCACACTTCACCACACACCGTGGGTGGCGTCACAAACAGTTTACAGCAAATCCCGTACAAATACGTCCCCTTTTATTTGAAGTGTCCGCGCAACCTCCGGGTCCAGTAGAATCCCTCGAGCCACACTGTGGATCCGGATCTGAGCAGCCCGGCTGCTGGCACAGGGGCGGCACACTCCCGTCATTGTGGAGAGCGGGGGTGGTTTGCCCTTGACGTGCACAAAAGGATAAGGGATGATGGAGATTCGTGCCCTGCCTCCCACCACCACCAAGATGACCAGAAGGAGTAAAAGGTAGAGGAACCCGGCTACCTACTTTCCCTTGTTTGAACCCCAATTTGCCCCTTTGTTTAATAGACCATGGCCTCAGGGCTGGCAGAGGCCACCCAAAAACGTTCTTGGGCTCTTTTAAATACCCCCCATTTGTCATCTTATTACTCTGCCTGCCAGGACTCTAACACCCACTGGAGAGGACTGGTTGGAGGAAGGGCCTGCGGTGGAGTCGGCCGAGGTCCAGTCATCATCTAAACCGGTGGCTAGCCTCCAGGCCAGAGGGTTCCGGGACACTGGGACTCTTTGGGGTGGACTGGTGGAATATAACTGTTGTGCAACGTTTAAGTGATGTGCCTCCCTGTTAGGGGATGAAATATATAATGCTTTATGTTATGTTATGTTATACTGTTTGCTTATTTTTCAGAAGTAGTTTAATAAAAAAAACAAAAAAAACAAACAAACAATGGCTGGACAGCCCGAGGACGGGCTGTGTTCTACCAAGTGGGAGTGTGACACCCTGACAAAATCAGGGTGTCACAGATGACTGCACCCCTCTTCTAGGTGCAGGAGTCCCTCCTCTTTGGTCCTCAATCACAATCCCCATCCTGGTACACAACACCAGCCATCTAAATCCTAGTCTCCCCCCATGACAATAGGGACACACCAGTGGGCGGGCCCAAGTGGATGGCGACACCCACCTAGGGGCTCTGAAGTATTATGGGAGGAGACAGTTGAGTGAGAGACGGTGAACAGTGTAGTCAGGAGTTGGAGCTCCTGGGCTACCAGACGACTTGACAACTGACTAGGTGGCAGTCGGTAGACAGGGCCTCAGGCGACGGAGATCCGGTCGCGGAAACCTTAAGTGGACTGGGGCAGGGTCTTAGCCCACCGGTACCGACAGCGGGACTCCGATCCGGAGCCGTGCAGAGACAGGGTACCTGGACCCTAGGGCGAGGAGCAGCTTTAAGCCCCTTACCAATTAACCAGCCGGGGACAAGATTTCAAGTCTCGTCCCACAGGAGAACCAGATAGAGCGAGACAGAAGCCCAACGAGGGGGTTAGGGCTCTGCAATTGCCTGCTAAGATCCCACGGGTCAGTTCTCGCGGGCCACAGCTCCCAAAAGACAGTAACACCGGGCGGGAGTGGACTTCCCCGTTTCACACGGAGTGGTTACAGTAAAAGACTTAAATACAAAGTACAGGTGGAAGGGCTCCTGTTCTACAATACCGGGGTGTGGGATCCGAACACCCCCCCTCCAGAGGCTACTGGTGATTTGGTTTACCATCTGGACTCTGTGTCAAGTTATTTCAGGAACTGTGAGTACACCAACACCACCCGGTCCAACCCTGCAGACTGCACTCCGTCACACCATCCCACCTGTACCGGGGTCTCGGGACAACACCTCCCCTACCCGTGGAGGAGATAACATCCAGCTTCCCCACTCCATCAGCCCCGGGCACCACCTCCAGCGGCAGCGGCGGTGTCACCAATATCACCGTATACCACGGGTGGCGTCACTGACAAACCTCCCCTATACTGTATATATAATACCCCTTTTTCACTTGCGGGCGACAGATGGGTGCTCAGGCCCGGGTCTGGCTTCCCCTCGAGCCACCGCAACGACCCCGGATCTCGAGCAGATCCCCCTGCCATGGTCTGTCCTCCTGCCCACAACAACTTGGTGGATGGATGGACGAAGGGATGTGTGAAGCCCCACAGGTGTTGTATCGGTGCATACCTTCAGGGACTCCACGTAGCTGGTGCTGGTCACAGGTAGGGAATCTTCGGTTTTTGATCGTGACGCCACTCTCAGTATTGCGGCCAGTAGGGACCGCCACTGCAGGTTGAGGGTCGCCTGGGGCTGATGGTGTGTGCAGTTAGATGTAGGAGCCTCCTGAGAGTGAGGCAAGCCCCAGGGCCCTGTGTAGGTGCGTAGTACCACAAGTCGCAGAATGACCACACAGGCAGGATGTCTTTCAGGGTTTTTACTCACTTCAGGTGGCAGGGTGAGTAACCCGGGCGTAGCTGAGATGAACCAGGTAGGAACCAGGTATCCTTCAGGCTGACTTTATGAGGGTGACTACTGACTCGCCTTCCTTAGCCCTTGGTGGTTTGGGGTGACCCCGACTTTTAGTCCCTATGGGGGTCACCCAGGGAAGATGCTGAAGCCTCTCTCCCCTTCGTTTGCCGTGTGCTTGTTCCCCGGACCAGGCCACTCCAGCCTCTTGCCTCCTATGACCTATGGGCCCTAACTTGCGGTTACGTGGCTGCGGCTTTTGTAGTGTTGTGGTGTGGGCTTTAAGAGCCCCACACCGGCAGGTTTAGCAGAAGAAAGTTGAATCTATCCTCGCTTCGGGATCTGCCGCCCGGTTGGGCCTGGTGCTCTCTAGCAGTCTCCTTACTTCCCACTCCGTTGCACTCTCTAGCTGAAGCTGGCTTTCAGGCAGCACTCCTAGTTGACCGTTCTCCCCCGTCAATAGCCACTGCGCGGGCGCTGTTAGACAGCAACAGCCCCACAGGTCTGCTCCTCACTGAGCCCTATGGAGTTCTGCCCTAACTGACTCACTGCCCCTCCTCTCCTGTTCTTGCCTACGCCACCTAGCAACCAGACTCTCTTACCACACCCCTTGAGAGGAGATGGAGGCTCTACCCCCTCCACTATTCCAGTGAAGGTGAAGGCTTGCCCCCTCCTGGGATCCCCAGGGGTCCTCTCATGGGTACATGTGTGAGACCTGATCACTATGCGCCTGTGTTCCACACCCCAGTCAGCCATCTGGATTACCTGTATTGTACTGTCCCCAGCATGGGTGCAGTACTCAGTGGTGCCTGACCAGGTCAGGGGCGCCACATTCCCCCTTAGTTATCACCAGCACGTCCTCGGGCTGCAAGACAACATTTTAAAATGCATAAAACATTAAAACATGGTAAAACATTTTAAGATCACCAGTTATCGTACATCACCACCCTCCACCCACAAGTCCGTTAACCCACCCAAAACCCCCTCAGGAGGCAGGTCACCGGTCCTGTTGGTAACCAGGTCTGGGCCATCCGTTTCCCCAGACCTTTCCTCCAATCTTCCTCTCCCGTTGGCCGCGGCTTCAGCCACTTCTGGCAGGATGTAGAGGCGGCTTTCATGGGCTGGTGGTTTCAGGGTATACCTGGCCTGGTGGATCCGCGCCTTCAGCCTCTTCTGGCAGGATGCAGAGGCGGCCTCCACAGTTGGTGCTGGCCAGGTACCCTCTTTGTGGTGGTGAGCCAAGGCCCCATAAACAGGCGTGCTCTCTGGTCGCAGGTGAGCCAAGGCCCTTTTCTACGGACGGGCCCCCCTGGTTGCAGACGAGCCAAGCCCCTAAACAGGCTGGCCCTGGTGGTGGTGCCACTGGTGTAACTATTTACACTGCGAGAGTTTGTGGCTATAGCAAGTTCATAGCCTTAAAGTTTATTTCTCACAATAGTTTTTGTGGGCGCATTTCTTAAACGTTGCAAACAAAACTTTTCAAACTTTAACTGGTCAAATCTTCTTACTTTCCTTTACTTTACTCCTCTTTTTCACTAGGGCGTGGGCATGTAGGGCACCGGCACCTGTGACTTTCTTGCTCTCCGTCGTCGTCCGTGGTTGTTTCATCTGTAGGATCTTTGTCTGTGGTTGTTTCATCTGTAGGTTCTTTATCTTTCCTTTCTTGGTCTTCATCTGTTTCCTTTTCTGCATCTGTTTCTGTATCTCTGTCTTTTCTTTCTTGTCTTTCTTGTCTTTCTTGTCTTTCTTGTCTTGGACATGGTGCTACGTCTAAGGCATAGTAGCCCCTTTCTCCTTGATGCAGGGTGAACTGTACTAAGTCCCCAATTTTCAAATTTCTGCCTGAATGTCCTCTGGGCAGGTGGGCTTGAACATCTCTCCGATTTACGAATATGCCCTCTTTTATTCCTTTTACTACAATGAAGCCGTATCCGCTTTTCAGGTTGAAGTCCTCTACCATTCCTCTGTAAAGGGGTCCTCTAGCCTGGGCTTGGGACCTTCTTAGGCACCTTTTCTCCTCCAGGTCTCTGGCTGTGACCTCCCTCTGCTCTGGAGACTGTGGTGTTGGAGGACGCTTTGATCTGCTGCGCCGTGTCTTGCGGGCTGGATTCATGCCTGTGGGCTCCCAGGTGAGGTCTTTGGGTTGATCTTCATCTGCTGACGGTGTCAAGTCTTCCTCCTCCCAGCGGGAATAGGGCAGCATCTCCGGCTCTGGGTAGGGGTCTGCTGCGGTTGGCGTCGGAGTCAGCCCTTCTGCTTCCTGGCCTCCTCTCCCCCTTAGTTCTTCGCTGCACTCTGGTTGTGGCAGCGCTGGGGATGAGTGTTCTTCAGCTGGCCCAGGCGGTGGACTCTTCGGCGCAGCTGCAGGGGTTGCCTGTATTTCCTTGGGGGTATGCGGAGGGAGCAGATACCGATCCACCATCTCTTGCGGGAACTGGGCCTCCAGATCAGCCTTCAGCTTCCAGTATTCGGGGTCCTCTCCTATCAGGGTCTTCCTAGCAGGGACCTCTCTGGACTGGGGAGCGGTGTCTGCTCTGGCCTTGCAGGCCGGGGAAAATGATGAGGTAGTCTTCTCTTCTTGGCGGGCCGCGCCCTGTATGGCGGCGGCCTGGTCTTGGCGGGCCGCGCCTTGTATGGCGGCGGCCTGGTCTTGGCGGGCCGCGCCTGGCATGGCGGCGGCCTGGTCTTGGCGGGCCGCGCCTGGCATGGCGGCGGCCTGGTCTTGGTGGGCCGCGCCTGGCATGGCGGCGGCCTGGTCTTGGTGGGCCGCGCCCTGTATGGCGGCGGCCTGAATTGGCGTTTCTGTCGCGGCCGGTTCCTGGCGGGCCGGACTGGACACTGCAGCCGCGGTCTCACTTGGCGTCGCAGCCTCGATGGGGTCCGTGCAGGCTGAGTCGGGCGTCGCTGCAGCGATCGGAGCTTGGCGGGCCGCACCCGGCGGGGCTGCGGCCTGGTTCAGCATATCACTTGCGGCGCGGACGAGCGTCGCTGCTGCGTTGGGGTCTTGGCGGACCGGGTTCAGCAGGGTGGCAGCCTGGGTCAGCGTCACACCTGCAGCACGGATGAGCACTGCCGTGGTGGTCGGAGCCCTGCGGGACAGGCGGGGCATCGCTGCAGCGGCCTGGGCTTGGCGGGCCGCACCTAGCGTGGCTGCGGCCTCACTCAGCATCGCCGCACCGGGCGCCTCCTCTGGGACCGCGGTCGTAGCAGCTAGGGTCGGGGCTCTTGTTCTAGCCGGGGCAACACCGGACTCACCCATCGGGGTCTGAATCGTCGTCGCCGCTCGATCCGGCAGGCTCCGCGCGGCTCTCTCCTCATAGGTCCGCACCGCCGCAGCCATTTCCAGGAGCTCCGTGCGTTCTTCTCTGAGCCGTCGCACAATCCCGGCCTCCAGCCGGTCGCAGAAGATGGCAAGCTCCCGGCACCACCAGGCAGCAGTGCCTGGTTCTGGGTATCCGCGTCTGGATTCCATTTCTGCTCTCCGCAGCAGCAGGTTTGTGGCTTCCCTTCTCTCTCGCCGTTTCTGGACGCTTCCGCTCTCATAGCCGGCAAGGTCAGAACTCTTCAGGGGATCTCTGGGTAGCCACACCTCTTCGTGGGCGGTAACTTCTTCCAGCGCGGGCTGCTGTTGTTTTTCAGCGCGCTTTTCATGGTGGCAATATGGCGGCGCTTCCAATTTTTCAAGCGGACCGCCCAGGCACATGGTCACCTATCTCAACAGGTCTAGTCCTTATCCTGTTCGTGACGCCAGATGTGAAGCCCCACAGGTGTTGTATCGGTGCATACCTTCAGGGACTCCACGTAGCTGGTGCTGGTCACAGGTAGGGAATCTTCGGTTTTTGATCGTGACGCCACTCTCAGTATTGCGGCCAGTAGGGACCGCCACTGCAGGTTGAGGGTCGCCTGGGGCTGATGGTGTGTGCAGTTAGATGTAGGAGCCTCCTGAGAGTGAGGCAAGCCCCAGGGCCCTGTGTAGGTGCGTAGTACCACAAGTCGCAGAATGACCACACAGGCAGGATGTCTTTCAGGGTTTTTACTCACTTCAGGTGGCAGGGTGAGTAACCCGGGCGTAGCTGAGATGAACCAGGTAGGAACCAGGTATCCTTCAGGCTGACTTTATGAGGGTGACTACTGACTCGCCTTCCTTAGCCCTTGGTGGTTTGGGGTGACCCCGACTTTTAGTCCCTATGGGGGTCACCCAGGGAAGATGCTGAAGCCTCTCTCCCCTTCGTTTGCCGTGTGCTTGTTCCCCGGACCAGGCCACTCCAGCCTCTTGCCTCCTATGACCTATGGGCCCTAACTTGCGGTTACGTGGCTGCGGCTTTTGTAGTGTTGTGGTGTGGGCTTTAAGAGCCCCACACCGGCAGGTTTAGCAGAAGAAAGTTGAATCTATCCTCGCTTCGGGATCTGCCGCCCGGTTGGGCCTGGTGCTCTCTAGCAGTCTCCTTACTTCCCACTCCGTTGCACTCTCTAGCTGAAGCTGGCTTTCAGGCAGCACTCCTAGTTGACCGTTCTCCCCCGTCAATAGCCACTGCGCGGGCGCTGTTAGACAGCAACAGCCCCACAGGTCTGCTCCTCACTGAGCCCTATGGAGTTCTGCCCTAACTGACTCACTGCCCCTCCTCTCCTGTTCTTGCCTACGCCACCTAGCAACCAGACTCTCTTACCACACCCCTTGAGAGGAGATGGAGGCTCTACCCCCTCCACTATTCCAGTGAAGGTGAAGGCTTGCCCCCTCCTGGGATCCCCAGGGGTCCTCTCATGGGTACATGTGTGAGACCTGATCACTATGCGCCTGTGTTCCACACCCCAGTCAGCCATCTGGATTACCTGTATTGTACTGTCCCCAGCATGGGTGCAGTACTCAGTGGTGCCTGACCAGGTCAGGGGCGCCACAGATGGATGGAGGGATGGATGAAGGGAGTGATGGATGAATGGAGGGATGGATGACTAAATGGAGGGATGGATGGATAGATGGAGGGATGAATGGATGGATGACTAAATAAATGGATGGATAAAGGGTTGGATATATGGATGACTGGACGGATGCACAGAGGGATGGGTGGATGGATGGATGGATGGATGGATGGATTGATGGATGGATGGATGGATGGAGGGATGAATGGAGGGATGGATGAAGGGATGGATGACTAAATGGAGGGATGGATAGATGGAGGGATAAAAGGATGGATGGATAACTAAATAAATGGATGGATAGATAAAGGGATAGATGGATGGATGGAGGGGTGGATGGAAAGATGGATGATTAGATGGAAAGATGGATGGATGACTAAATGGAGGGATGGATGGATGGATAGAAGGAAGAATGGATGGATGGGTCGATGGATGGATGGATGGATGGACGGACGCAAAGACAGATGCATTTACTTAGCACCAGCTGCTTGGCATTATGTATTCCCAATAGAGGGAACTCGTATATCAGATTTCGGCAGTCAGTAACTTCTTGTATGTTTACAGGATCTTCCTTCCTCCATTGCTCCACCCTGCTCTGTTTCACGTTCCAGGGATCAGCGAGATGATTCAGACATCATTATGGCGATTCACCCTAAACAGAAATGTAATGGATGACACCAACCTGGGACTTATTTATGTCATAGCTCACTCAGTGCTGTCTGAAGATGGCAGCTCATACCACAAACAGTCCTGACGTATGTCCCAGCCTCATATCACTAACTAAACACCATGTAATATATACTGTATATATCTATACTGTATATTCATGAGTGCCCGGAAGACGCCTTCAACTTTACAGAAACAATTTTGCCGACTAACACAATGGATGTACAGTTCAGAGACACAATTATATAGGAAAAGAGTGCAGGGATGACAGTATTAACACATTAAAAATAAAGCGCATGTTCACATTTAGGACCCCATAGCATTGTTAGCGTTTCTTTCCTTATATTACATTATAGATACTTTTTCTTTTCTGGACTGTATAACTTAGCATTTAATACATATGAATAGAGATGAGCGGACTTGCAGAAAATCGGGATCGGTGGATGCCTGTTATCTTTTTTTTTTTTTTTTTTTTAAATCAGGTTCTGGTCCGGGATCCGGTCCCCATATAAGTCTATGGGGATCAGAAGCCGGAGATTAAAAATGAGGGAAAGGGAGATAGGAGCGCATGGTGTACTTACCAAAGATCTGTCATGGCGGTAAGATCTTTCCAGGTTGCGCATTTGTGGCGCCCTGGACTAGCTAGGTCGTCACAGGTAACACACAAACACCCCCACCCCCATTAGACAGTAACATTAGCCAAACACAAAACCCTTGTTGCCTCCCTCCAGGGTCTGATGTCCACACCAGGTGGGGCGGAGCCAAGCGGTTGGCCCCACCCACCGAGGAGTTCACAGGCCTGGAGACGGGAAAAGTGACAGAACGAGTTTGGAGGTTGAAGTGTGAGGAGTAAACACTTGTGTGTCTGGGTTTGTGGCCCAGGCACTGACAACCAGGTAGGCAGACAGTGGTGGCCATCTGCAGGAGTGGTGAAGCAACGCGGAACCGTAGGACCGGGCTCGGGCGTTGGCCCGCCGGTACCGACCGGGAAGCGAAGTGAAGCCAGCACATACAGGCAGGGCCATCGGACCCCGACCAGGCTTGCAGCCGCCGACAATAGTCAAATCCGAGTGTGACCAGAACCTCAGGGGTTTCCTAACAGCCAAAGACCCGACAGAAGGCAACCGCCCACACCGTGAGGGTATACAGCTACCGCCTAAGGCTAGAGACCCAAGAGCCAGCGCCTGCGGGCAAACGGGCTCCTCCGGCATCCATACACCGGGGAGCGGACTACCGTTGGGGATCCATCGTAGTCAAACAAGTACACAAAGGTGCAGGGAAAGACGGCCGCCATCACCTGTCCGGGGAGAGACACTGAAGCCGGCTGCGGGACCTGTCCATCCAGCCGTTTGGTTTACCTAGGACTTTATGCATTTCTTACTGAGTGAGTCCACCCGTGCCATCCGGCACCGCGCCGCGCTGTCCCTGCAACCGTGCACCTCACCAACCCTGCCTCCCCGTCACACCACCGGGCCCCGGGACCACCGACCCCTACCCACGGAGGGGGGAAACAACATCCCAGCTGCTCCCTACCATTGCTCCCGGGATCCCCGTCACCAGCAGCGGTGGTGCCCATCTTCACCACAACCCGTTGGTGGCGTCACGGACTAAATCCCCCAAACCAACCACCCCTTTCACTCACGGGCGAGGAGTGCCGCTCGAGTCCCCGGATCCGGCCCACCGCTCGAGCCACCGAGCAGCAGCAGCCGCAGCCGGCCGGACCCGAGCGTTAGCGAGCGCGCGGCGTCGGCGTCCTCCCCGCCCACGACACATTCACTTCCAGAGCAGATAATTAACTTTTATTTATTATGCACTGCTTTCCCGCCCACCAGCGCCTGTGATTGGTTGCAGTTAGACGTGCCCCCACACTTTGTGGCAGTGTGTCAGCTGACTGCTTCCAATCACAACTTGTCTACATGTATATCGTAGGGCGGAGTCACACTGGCATATGGCATTGAATGTGATATGCTAATGACCCTCGGCTCAGGATCTGCTGCGAGCATGAGCTGAGTGTCATGTGACTGTGATCCGATACTGCGATCGAATCACAGCTGAGGAGGAGAAACTTTCATACCCTCGCAGAAATATCAAACACCTTGATTTACACGCACTTTCACAGTCCCTTCTTCCTTTCACAGACATTGCTTTTTTACACAACGTAGATGCTGCTGCAACTTTATACAAAACTACAATCTCTGCAGCTCTCGAATCAGCTGCCCCCCTCACACACACCAAAACCCGCACAATCAACAGGCAACCCTGGCACACAAGTCAGACTAAACAACTGAGACGGGCTTCCAGAATTGCTGAGCGCAGATGGAAGAAGTCTCATTCCACTGAGCACTTTATTGCATATAAAGAGTCCCTCACCACCTTCAAGTCCACACTCACTGCTGCAAAACAAACCTACTTCTCATCCCTCATATCCTCTCTCTCGCTCACAACCCTAAACAGCTATTCAACACTTTCAATTCTCTCCTCCCTCCTCCAGCACCACCTCCCTCTCCTCTCATCTCAGCTGAAGACTTTGCCTCTTTCTTCAAGCAGAAGTTTGACAACATCAGAGCAAGCTTTGGCCCACAATCACGACAGCCCCTCATCATCGCTACTCAGCCCTCGTCCTCCAAATCCAGCTTCTCCACCATAACAGAAAACAATCTTTCCATTCTACTCTCAAGATCACATCTAACCACCTGTGCACTTGACCCGCTCCCATCGCACCTCATCCCCAACATCACCGCAGTCCTCATCCCAGCCCTAACCCATCTCTTCAACCTATCACTAACAAGTGGTGTATTCCCCTCATGCTTAAAACATGCCTCCATTACACCCATCCTCAAAAAGCCCTCCCTTGACCCATCCTCTGTGTCAAACTATCGCCCCATATCCCTTCTCCCCTATGCCTCAAAACTACTGGAACAGCATGTCCATCTTGAATTGTCCTCACACCTCTCCTCCTGCTCCCTCTTTGACCGGCTACAATCTGGCTTCCGACCTCAACACTCTACTGAAACTGCCCTAACCAAAGTCACAAATGATCTACTAACCGCCAAAGCCAAGCGACACTACTCTGTCCTCCTCCTCCTGGACCTGTCCTCTGCCTTCGACACAGTAGACCATTCCCTCATACTACAGATTCTCTCATCTCTGGGCATCACAGACTTGGCCCTATCTTGGATCTCCTCATACCTAACCGACCTAACTTTCAGCGTCTCCCATTCTCACACCACTTCCTCATCTCGCCCCCTATCTGTCGGTGTCCCCCAAGGCTCAGTTCTTGGACCCCTGCTGTTCTCCATCTACACCTTCGGCCTGGGACAGCTCATAGAGTCCCATGGCTTTCAGTATCATCTCTACGCTGATGATACGCAGATCTACCTCTCTGGACCTGACATTATCTCTCTACTAACCAAAATCCCACAATGTCTGTCTGCTATTTCATCCTTCTTCTCTGCGCGATTCCTAAAGCTTAACATGGACAAAACAGAATTCATTGTCTTTCCTCTTCCTCACTCATCCCCTCCAAGAAGCCTTTCCATCAAACTTGATGGTTGCTCGCTCTCCCCAGTCTCACAAGCTCGTTGCCTTGGAGTAACCCTCGACTCTGCTCTATCCTTCAAGCCACACATCCAAGCCCTCTTCACCTCCTCCAGACTACAACTCAAAAATATCTCCCGGATCCGTGCTTTCCTTAACCAAGAATCGGCAAAAACATTAGTGCATGCCCTCATCATCTCCCGGCTCGATTACTGCAACCTCCTGCTCTCTGGTCTCCCTTCCAACACTCTTGCACCCCTCCAATCTATCCTAAACTCTGCGGCCCGCTTAATCCACCTCTCCCCTCGCTATTCCCCAGCCTCGCCACTCTGCCACTCTGCCAATCCCTTCACTGGCTTCCCATCGCCCAACGACTCCAGTTCAAAACATTAACCATGACATACAAAGCCATCCACAACCTGTCTCCTCCTTACATCTGTGACCTAGTCTCCCGGTACCTACCCGCACGCAACCTCAGATCCTCACAAGATCTCCTTCTCTACTCCTCTCTTATCTCCTCTTCCCACAATCGCGTACAAGATTTCTCCCGCGCCTCCCCCATACTCTGGAACGCTCTACCACAGCATATCAGACTCTCCCCTACCGTGGAAAGCTTCAAGAGGAAACTCAAGACCCACCTCTTCCAAAAAGCCTACAACCTATAATAACCCTCAGTCCAGTAGACCACTGCGCAACCAGCTCTGTCCTTACCTATTGTACCATCACCCATTCCCTATAGACTGTGAGCCCTCATGGGCAGGGTCCTCTCTCCTCCTATACCAGTCTGTTATGTACTGTTAATGATTGTTGTACGTATACCCTCTTTCACTGTAAAAAGTGCCATGGAATAAATGGCGCTATAAAAAATAAATAATAATAATAATAATTCACCCCATCTCCTCCACTGTCAGCCTGTGCATACACCGTGTGCAGAATTATTAGGCAAGTTGTATTTTAGAGGATTTTTTTATTACTGATCAACAACTATGTTCTCAATCAATCCAAAAGACTCATAAATATCAAAGCTTAATATTTTTGGAAGCTGGAGTGGGGTTTATTTAGATTTGGCTATCTTAGGAGGATATCTGTTTGTGCAGGTAACTATTAATGTGTAGAATTATTAGGCAACGTAATAAAAAACAAATTCACATCTCACTTGTTTATTTTCACCAGGTAAACCAATATAACTGCACAAAATTTAGAAATAAAATTTCTGACATGCAAAAACAAAACCCAAAAAACTTAGTGACCAATATAGTCACCTTTCTTTATGATGACACTCAACAGCCTACCATCCATAGATTCTGTCAGATGCTTGATATGTTTACGATCAACATTGCGTGCAGCAGCCACCACAGCCTCCAGACACTGTTCCGAGAGGTGTACTGTTTTCCCTCCCTGTAGATCTTACATTTTATGAGGGACCACAGGTTCTCTATGGGGTTCAGATCAGGTGAACAAGGAGGCAATGTCATTATTTTTTCATCTTTTAGACCTTTACTGGCCAGCCACACTGTGGAGTAGTTGGATGCATGTGATGAAGCATTGTCATGCATGAAAATCATGTTTTTCATGAACGATACCGACTTCTTCCTATACCACTGCTTGAAGAAGTTGTCTTCCAGAAACTGGCAGTAGGTCTGGGAGTTGAGCTTCACTCCATCCTCAACCCAAAAAGGTCCCACAAGTTCATCTTTGATTATACCAGCCCATACAAGTACCCCACCTCCACCATGCTGGTGTCTGAGTCGGAGTGGAGCTCTGCCCTTTACTGATCCAGCCTCTGGCCCATCTATCTTTCCCATCAAGAGTCACTCTCATTTCATCAGTCCATAAAACCTTTGAAAAATCAGTCTTAAGATATTTCTTGGCCCAGTCTTGACGTTTGATATCTATGTTTCTTGTTCAAAGGTGGTGGTTTTTCAGCCTTCCTTACCTTGGCCATGTCCCTGAGTATGGCACACCTTTTACCTGGACACATAGGTTACTTTTCTGATCCCTGCCATTACTGGTGGATCAGATCTGTGATCCCTGCCATTGCAGGTTGATCATTCTCTTTTTTGTCTCCCTTGAGAAACTCTGGCTATTCAGAGGGAAACGCGTCGGGAGGACGTTATCTGTTTATTTTTGTATGGTTGCGGGGCAGACAACTTACTTGGGTGCTGCCCTTGTCAGGGCGGAAGTACAATCACAGGGGCACGACAGGGGTTTTTATACCATCTCCCAACGCTCTACCCTGGTTCTTCCAGCCTATGACCAACTACGGATCGGTGTGTCTCCTTACCCTTGGAAAAGATCTGGGTGAGATCCTTCTAATTTGTAGCTGTGGCGCCCTGGACAAGCCAGGGGCCACAGATAACAACACACACACACCCCCACCCCCAGCAGTTCACAGCAGACATCCCCAAAGTGACCTGCTTTCTTCCTCGGGCTCAGACAGACACACCAGGTGGGCGGAGTCAGGAGATGGAGACGCCCACCCAGGAGTTTGGCTGGCCTGAGGCAGGAAGCAAGCCCAGTCAAGTTAAGGAGAGGAAGAGAGAGGAGGTGTGCAGAGAGGCAGACATAGCCAGGGGCCTAGGTTGGAGCCTAGGGCCCTCGTACAGAAAGTCAGGCAGACGGTAGTGGCCATCTGCAGGGAGCCGGGAAGACAGTTGGTGGAACCGTAGGTAGCCGGGGCTGGGCGGTGGCCCACCGGTACTGAACCGGGGAGCCAGCTGGAAACCGGAACGCAGGAGGAGTGTGCACGGAGGTGAAAGAAAGGACTTACACCACCAAACTGGGTCAGGGGAGAGACAACAACCGCAGCCGTCTGTGGGACCCGTCCATCCAGCCGTGTGTTTTACTGAGAACTGTGTCATCATCATTACCGGCTGAGTGAGTACCACCGTGCCGTGCGGCACCGCGCTGCCCCCGCGACCCTGCACCTCACCAGGCCCCGTAATCCGCCTGCTACCCATCCACCTACCTCACCGGGCCCCGGGACAACCAACCCCCTACCCACGGAGGGGAGAACTAACATCTAGCTGCTCCATACCATCACTCCCGGGATCCCCGTCCAGAGCAGCGGTGGTGTTCCAATCTCACCACAACCGTGGGTGGCGTCACGGACAATCTCCCTTACCAAATCCCCTTTTACTGTGGAGCCTGGGATCACAGACCGGGTCACGCCACCGTGATACCCACAGAAGTGACCCCGTGGCCCGGATCTGAGTACCCCTGGTCCCCGGGCGACACATAGCCATTTGGCACGTTTGTTTTACTGCACTATTTACACTTTTGTGAAGTAAATATCGATTTTATGAATTAAATTAAAAGTTAAGTTTTAGTCCTTGCTATTATCTCTACTCCAGTAACGTTGCAACTCTGAAATATGGCCAAACTGATGGCAAATGGCATCTTGGTAGCTTCACGCTTGATTTTCCTCAATTCATGGGCAGTTATTTTGCGCCTTTTTTTTTTATATATATATGTATTTTTCGCTTTATAAGACGCACTTTTCCTCCCAAAAATTTGGGAGGAAAATGGGGGGTGCGTCTTATAAAGCGGTACCTGGGGGGGGGGTCCTGTCTGAGGCGATCGGGCGGCCGGGTGCCTGTGGCTGCATGCAAGCGGCCGGGTACCTGTGCTTGCGTGCGGTGGCAGCCGGGTACCTGTGGCTGTGTGCGGGCGGCAGCCGCGTGCTGTGAGGTCGGCAGCCGGGTACCTATGCTTGCATGCGGTGGCAGCCGGGTACCCATGGCTGTGTGTGGGCGGCAGCCGGGTGCTGTGTGCGAGCGGCAGTCGGGTGCCCGTGCGGGCGGCAGCCGGCTGCCACCCTCACACAGGCACCCAAGTGCTGCCCGCACACAGCACCCGGCTGCCGCCCGCAAACAGCCATGGGTACCCGGCTGCCACCGCACGCAAGCACAGGTACCCGGCGGCTTGTACGGGGCTTGCGTGCGGGGTGGGCGGCTGTGCAGCATGTTACCAGTTGTCCGCGGTCCCACTTTCAAATGATGACGCCGGTGGAGCTCTTGGATGAGAGCTCCATCTGCGCATGCGTCGCTCCGGGCGCCATTACTTGAATCGGGACCACGGACACACTGGGAAAACACCGCATCCGTCTGCTCCACCACTGAGCAGTCCCCGCTGCTGCCACCACTGAGCAGTCGCCACCGCTGCCACAACTGAGCAGTCACCGCTGCTCCCACCACTGAGCCGTCGCCGCTGCCACCACTGAACCGGGACCGCGGACACTCACTGCACCGGCCTGCTGCACGGCTCACCCGCCACGGCTGCTGCCGCCACCATGGACCCCACGGCTCCTGCCACCGCGGACGCCACCGCACCTGCAACCACGGTCGCCACGGCACCTGCAACCACGGACCCCGCTGCCACTGACCCGCCGCGCCTGCCAGCACAACCTGTGCCTCCTGTGACCCCGCTTCACTACCACTGCTGCCCCCCTCCGGTAAGAGAACACCGGAGTATAAGACGGACCCCATTTTTCTTTTTTTTACCTTTTTTTATGTCTAAGTTTGGGGTGCGTCTTATTAAGCGAAAAATACGGTATATAAATTTAACTTTTATTAACATTATCAATAACAGAGGAAGCACCGTATTGTAAAGAATAAAGTACAATGTCAGAACACAAGCATTGTATCAAGGAATTGTTAGCAAATCAAATCCTAAAATATGGGGAGATACAAAACCCAAGACTGTATAAACAATGATGAGAAGTGTAACCGACTACTGTCGGAGGATCAACATAATACCTTTTTATACTATACAACGAAGCCACCTTAGAGGACTGATCAAAACCGGGGATTTTGCGCCTTTTTTGCCCAACACGCTTCTTGCGACCCTGTTGGCTATTTGCCATGAAACGCTTGATTGTTTGGTGATCACGCTTCAAACGTTTGGCAATTTCAAGGTTGCTGCATCCCTCTGCAAGACATCTCACAATTTTGGACTTTTCAGAGCCTGTCAAATCTCTCTTCTGACCCATTTTACCAAAGGAAAGGAAGTTGCCTAATAATTAAGCACACCTTATATAGGATGTTGATGTCATTACACCACACCCCTTCTCATTACAGAGATGCACATCAACTGATTTACTTAATTGGTAGTTGGCTCTCAAGCCTATACAGCTTGGAGTAGGACTGTGGTGCCCTGGACTAGCCAGGTCGTCACAGGTACTACAACACACACCCCCACCCCGAGACAGGCATATCAGCCAGACACAAAATCCTTGTTGCCTCCCTCCAGGGGCTGATGTCCACACCAGGTGGGGTGGAGCCAGGCGGTTGGCCCCACCCACTGAGGAGTTCACAGTCCTGGAGGCGGGAAAAGGAAGTCAGATGAGTTAGGGAGTTCAGTTAGGAAGGTGAAGGAGTGAGGAGTGGAGTAGAAGAGAGGAGTAAACTGACCGTGTCCAGGTGTGTGGCCCAGGCACCAAGAGCAAGGTTGGCAGACGGTGGTGGCCGTCTGCAGGAGAGGCAGATCAACGCGGAACTGTAGGACCGGGGTCGGGCAGTGGACCGCCGGTACCGAACCGGGGAGCGAAGTGAAGCCAGCACACACAGGCAAGGCCTGCGGACCCCGACCAGGCTTGGAGTCGCCATTAGAGGTCAAATCTGTCAGTGACCGGAACCCCAGGGGTTTCCTAACAGCCAAGACCCGATTGAAGGCAACCGTCCGACCAGCAAAAGGAAATACAGCTACCACCACAGCTAGAGTTCCAAGGGCCAGAGCCTGCGGGCAAAAGGGCTCCTCCGGCACATACACACGCTGGGGAGCGGGTTACCGGTGGGAATCCCTCGGGACCGAACATACACAAAGGTGCAGGGAAAGGCAGCCACCACCAACCGTCCGGGAGAAGCCACAGCAGCCGGCTGCGGGACCCGTCCATCCAGCCGGTTGGTTTACCAGAGACTTTGCGTACATTTGTGGCTGAGTGAGTACAACCGTGCCATCCGGCACCGCGCTGCGCAGTCCAGGCGACCCTGCACCTTGCCAACCCTGCCGCCCCGTCACCTCACCGGGCCCCGGGACCACCAACCCCTACCCACGGAGGGGAGAACAACATCCCAGCTGCTCCCTACCATCGCTCCCGGGATCCCCGTCACCAGCAGCGGTGGTGTCCAACCTCACCACAACCCTTGGGTGGCGTCACGGACCAAATCCCCAAACCAAACTACCCCCTTTCACTCATGGGCGAGGAGCGCCGCTCGAGCCCCCGGATCCGGCCCACCGCTCGAGCAACTGAGCAGCCATCGCAGCAGTGACGGACCCAAGCGTTAGCGAGCACAGCGGCGTCCTCCCCGCCCGCGACAGGACAACATGTATAAAAAGTATCAAGTGATCAAAATACTCATTTGCCTAATAATTCTGTACACAGTGTATATCGCTCTGCACTTGGATGTCATCAGTGCAGTCCGATGTTTCTCTCACACCTATAGACTTGTATGGCTGCGAATGATAGGAGAGTCACAGACAATCACAGCTGATGCAATTTTTTTTCTCAGTCCGATTAGGGCTGAAGGACAACTTGCAGATGTGAGCTGCAGCATTGTCTTACATGGGGCCAAGTGCAATGTGAGATTTTCTCCCTGAACTCGTGCGAGTCATACGTCAGTGTGACTCTTCTACCCATATAGTGAAAATAAAACAATTGGGGTAGGGTCCCCCAATATTTTGATACACAGCACAGATAAAGCATACAGCCATAGGCTGCAGCCCCAGCCCTGCGCTTATTTTGGCTGTGTATCAAAATAAGTGGAACCGCATGTGACTTTTTAAAAAATTATATAAACAAATAATTTAAAAAAAAACAGCATGTGGTCCACCCAATTTTGATACTCAGCCAAGATGAAGTCCGACAGCTGAGGGATGGCATTTTTATGGTTATTGCCCCCCCATCCTAAAAATAGCAAGCTGCAGCCGCTCGAAGTTGTCGCATCCATTAGATGATCCATTTACCTGGCTCTTCCTGATTGCCCTGGTGCAGTGGCAATCGGGGTAATGAGGGGTTAAAAACAGAGCACAACTGTCATCAAGCCCAAAATTAGTCATGGGTAGGGGTCTATGAGACCCCCCCATCACTAATCCTATAAGTAAAAAAAAAATAAACAAAAACAGAGAAAATCCTTTACTTGGAATAAAATACTAAAAACACCCTCTTTCACCGCTTTATTAACCCTCTAAACACCTCTTCAGGTCTGACATAATCCACACAAGGTCCCACGACAATTAAGTTCTGCTATATCTCAGTCACAGAGTGTGGCCATGGAGCATGACTGCCCGCTGTGAGTCAAACAATGACTGACCCGCGATGAGCGATGATGTAACTCAGGTTATTTGCGGTCACAGGTAGGAACCTCCAGCGTCATCGCTCATTGCAAATCAGTCTCTGTCAGCAGTCAGAGCAAGCAATCATGTTCCATGATTGCGTACTGTGACTGAGATGTAGCAGAGCTGAATTGCCGTGGGACCTCGTGTGGATTACATTGGACCTGCAGGGTTGTTTAGAGGGTTCATAAAGGGGTGAAATAGGGTGTTTTTAGTATTTTATTCCAAATAAAGGATTTTTTTCTGTATTTGTTTATTTACTTTCATTTACAGATTAGTGATGTGGTGTCTCATAGACATCTCCCATCCCTAATCTATGGCTTAGTAGCAGCTGTGGGCTGTTATTAACCCCTGCTATTACCTCAATATATTCAAAGCATACCTGTCCTTTCACACATAACTTGAAGAAATGTTTCAGTTCTTTTTTTGCTGCATTATTGCCTAAAGATATTTTAAGCTGCTTTTTCGCACATTCCAGTCTAATTTGTCTGGGAAGTGACCTGATTCTTACATCCTGTAATTTGTTATTCGTTCTTTTTTAGTGCGCTCTTCCTCTACATCAGCATTCCTCCAGCACTATAGGCATTGGAACTTCTTTTCTGTGTCTTCCCAAGGTGTAATACTCCTGGCATTTATCCTTATGTAAAGCACCATCCCTTATTATATAGCTTCACTCTCTTTTTCATGTATAACACCGCCCCTATTGCATAACGTTCCACTTATGTGATGCGCCATCCCATTTAGCGCAGTGTCCTTTATGTCATGTCACATGATGCAAATGGGTGTTGGGGTGCCCGATACTCTAAACTGTTCTAGGTTCTGGCTTACCCTAATATGGTCCTGCATTTGACAAGAAGCAGTGGACAATAAGCAAGATAAAAGAGAGACACGAAGGAGTCAACACTTATGAGTGAATTTTGAGGGGTAAGGTAAGATAATATAATTTGCAGATTTCAGTAATGCTGTTTAGTAATGTCCCCTGCAGTAATTTGCCAATTGTTTAGGTTTAGTAATGTCCCCTGCAGTAATGTGCCCATTGTTTAGTAATTATCCCTGCAGTAATGGGCCCATTGTTTAGTAATGTGACCCGTAGTAATGTGCCCATTGTTTAGTAACGATCCCTGCAGTAATGTGCCCATTGTTTAGTAATGTGCCCTGCAGTAATGTGCCCATTGTTTAGTAATGTGCCCATTGTTTAGTAATATGTCCTCTAGTAATGTGCCCATTATTTAGTAATATGTCCTCTACTAATGTGCTCATTGTTTAGTAATGTCCCCTGCAGTAATGTGCCCATTGCTTAATTAAAAATAAAATCTTTATTTTTATATAGCGCTAACATATTCCGCAGCGCTTTACATACATCAAGAACACTGTCCCCATTGGGGCTCACAGTCCCTATCTGTATGTCTTTGGACTGTGCGAGGAAACCCACGCAAACACGGGGAGAACATACAAACTGCTTGCAGATGGTGTCCTTGGTGGGATTCGAACCCAGGACCCCAGCGCTGCAAGACTGCAGTGCTAACCACTGAGCCACCGTGCCGCCTGCTTAGTAATGTCCCCTGCAGTAATGTGCCCATTGTTTAGTAACGATCCTTGCAGTAATGTGCCCATTGTTTAGTAATGTCCCCTGCAGTTATGTGCTATCTCACAACCCTAAACAGCTGTTCAACACTTTCAACTCTCTCCTCCATCCCACAGCACCACCTTCCTCTCCTCTCATCTCAGCTGAAGACTTTGCCTCTTTCTTCAAGCAGAAGATTGACAATATCAGAGCAAGCTTAGGCCCACAATCACGACAGCCCCACCTCACAACAACTCAGCCTTCTTCCTCCAAATCCAGCTTCGCCACCATGACAAAGATCATCTTTCCACTTTACTCTCAAGATCACATCTCACAACCTGCCCGCTTGATCCACTCCCATCCCACCTCATCCCCAATCTCACCACAGTCTTCATCCCAGCCCTAACCTATCTCTTCAACCTATCACTAACAACTGGTGTATTCCCTTCATGCTTTAAACATGCCTCTCTTACACCCATCCTCAAAAAGCCCTCCCTTGATCCTTCCTCTGTGTCAAACTATCGCCCCATATCACTTCTCCCCTATGCCTCAAAACTACTGGAACAGCATGTCCATCTCGAATTGTCCTGATACCTCTCTTCCTCCCTCTTTGACTGTCTACAATCTGGCTTCCGACACCATCATTCCACTGAAACTGCCCTAACTAATGTCACTAATGACCTACTAACCGCCAAAGCCAAGCGACACTACTCTATCCTCCTCCTCCTAGACCTGTCCTCTGCCTTTAACACAGTAGACCACTCCCTTGTACTACAAATTCTCCCATCTCTGGGCATCACAGACTTGGCCCTATCCTGGATCTCCTCATACTTAACCAACCGAACTTTCAGCGTCTCCAACTCTCACACCACTTCCTCATCTCGCCCCCGATCTGTCGGGGTCCCCCAAGGTTCAGTTCTAGGACCCGTGCTGTTCACAATCTACACGTTCGGCCTGGGATGGCTCATAGAGTCCCATGGCTTTCAATATCACCTCTACGCTGATGATACGTAGATCTACCTCTCTGGACCTGACATCACCTCCCTACTATCCAAAATCCCACAATGTCTGTCTGCTATTTCATCCTTTTTCTCTGCTTGATTCCTAAAACTGAACATGGACAAAACAGAATTCATTATCTTTCCTCCTCCTCAATTAACCCCCCTACCTGACCTATCCATCAATGTCAATGGCTGCTCAATTTCCCCAGTGCCAGATGCTCGCTGCCTGGGAGTTAGGGGTACTTCTCACATAGCGAGATCGCTAGCGAGATCGCTGCTGAGTCTCGGTTTTTGTGACGCACCAGTGACCTCATTAGCGATCTTGCTGTGTGTGACACTGAGCAGCGATCTGGCCCTTGCTGTGAAATCACTGCTCGTTACATACAGTGCTGGTTCATTTTTTGGACGTTGCTCTCCCGCTGTGAAGCACACATCGCTGTGTTTGACAGCGAGAGAGCAACGATCTGAATGTGCAGGGAGCAGGGAGCCGGTGTCTGGCAGCCTGCGGTGAGCTGTAACCAAGGTAAATATCGGGTAACCAAGCGAAGTGCTTTGCTTGGTTACCCGATATTTACCTTGGTTACTAGCGTCCGCCGCTCTCAAGCTGCCAGTGCCGGCTCCCTGCACACGTAGCCGCAGTACACATCGGGTAAATAAGCAAAGCGGTTTGCTTATTAACCTGATGTGTACTCTGGCTACGAGTGCAGGGAGCCAGCGCTAAGCGGTGTGCGCTGGTAACCAAGGTAAATATCGGGTAACAAAGCGCTTGGTTACCCGATATTTACCTTAGTTACCAAGCGCAGCATCGCTTCCACGCATCGATGGGGGCTGGGGGCTGGTCACTGGTCGCTAGTGAGATCTGCCTGATTGACAGCTCACCAGCGACCATGTAGCGACGCACCAGCGATCCTGACCAGGTCAGATCGCTGGTGGGATCGCTGGAGCGTCGCTAAAGTGTGAGGGTACCCTAACTCTAGATTCCAATCTCTTTTTCAAGCCACACATCCAACCCCTCTTCACCTCCTGCCACTTCCAACTCAAAAACATTTCCCGGATCTGTATATTCCTTTCCCAAGAAGCTGCAAAAACCCTAGTGCATGCCCTTATTATCTCCCACCTGGATTATTGCAACATCCTGCTCTGTGGCCTCCCTTCTAACAGTCTCGCACCCCTACAATCTATTCTAAACTATGCTGCACGACTGATCCACCTGTCCCCCGCTACTCCACGACCTCTCCTCTCTGTCAATCCCTTCACTGGCTTCCCATTACCCAACGACTCCAGTTCAAAACCCTAACCATGACCTACAAAGCCATCCACAACCTATCTCCTCCCTACATCTGTGACCTAGTCTCCCGGTACTTACCTGCACATAACCTTCGATCCTCGCAAGATCTCCTTCTCTACTCCCCTCTCATCTCCTCTTACCACCATTGCATCCAAGATTTCTAGTGTGCCTACCCCATACTCTGGAATGCTCTACCATAACACATCAGACTCTTGCCTACCTTGACAAGCTTCAAAAGGAACCTGAAAACCCACCTCTTCCAACAAGCCTACAACCTGCCGTAACCCTCAGTCTGATACAGCACCGCACGACCAGCTCTACCCTCACCTATAGTATCCTTACCCATTCATCGTAGATTGTGAGTCCTCACGGGCAGGGACCTCTGACCTCCTGTACTTGTCTGTCTGTGCCTTGCATTGTTTATGATTATTGTACCTGTCCCTATTTTGTATACCCCTTTCACATGTAAAGCGCCATGGAATAAATGGCGTTATAATAATAATTATTATTATTGTTATTAATAATAATAGTAATAATAATACTAATAATAATTTTATGATGTGCTCATTGTTTAGTAATATGCCCATTGTTTAGTAATGTCCCCTGCAGTAATGTGCCAATTGTTTAGTAATGTCCCCTGCAGTAATGTGCCCATTGTTTAGTAATGTCCCCTGCAGTAATGTGCCAATTGTTTAGTAATGTCCCCTGCAGTAATGTGCCCATTGTTTAGTAATGATCCCCGCAGTAATGTGCCCATTGTTTAGTAATGTTCCCTGCTGTAATGTGCTCATTTTTTAGTAATGTCCCCTGCAGTAATGTGCCCATTGTTTAGTAATGTCCCCTGCAGTAATGTGCCCATTGTGTAGTAATGATCCCTGCAGTAATGTGCCATTGTTTAGTAATGTTCCCTGCTGTAATGTGCTCATTTTTTTAGTAATGTCCCCTGCAGTAATGTGCCCATTGTTTAGTAATGATCCCTGCAGTAATGTGCCCATTGTTTAGTAATGTTCCCTGCTGTAATGTGCTCATTTTTTTAGTAATGTCCCCTGCAGTAATGTGCCCATTGTTTAGTAATGATCCCTGCAGTAATGTGCTCATTGTTTAGTAATGATCCCTGCAGTAATGTGGCCATTGTTTAGTAATGATCCCTGCAGTAATGAGTCCATTGTTTAGTAATGTCCCTTGCAGTAATGTGCCCATTGTTTAGTATTGCCCTCCTACTGGTCCCCTTCTTGTCCCCTATTATGCCGTTGTTTACACACAATAAAAACTATTCTCACCTGTCCTCCGTTTCCGTGGTGCCCTCAGCTGCTTTTTGTAGTCCGCAGGCACATAGACCTTTCGGTAATCTTGTCCAGTGCACGAAGCTGCATCATAGTTTTACTGAAGTTGAATGCTTTACAGCGACAGCGGCTCTGTGCACCAGACGTGATCATCAAGGGATGCTTCTTGTGGACCGCAGGCACATAGACCCCTCCATGATCGCATCCAATACACAGGGCCGCCATTGCTGTCATTGCTTTACTGCAGTTGAATGCTTTGTGACTCCGCTGTAAAGCATTCAACTACAGTAAAGCCATGATAGCAGACAGTAGTACCGTGCATCGCTAATTATACGCCTTATAAGACGACACCCGGCGTATAAGAAGACCCCCCGACTTTTGAGAACATTTTTAGGGGTTAAAAAATCGTCTTAGACACCGGAAAATACGATATATATGGACCTAACTGTGTATAACATCCTCTTCTGGAACTTACTATTACGAGATCTGTTGATTAAAATTAACGTTGTTAGTGGGATAACCCCTTTAGCTCCATGGCCCTAGTCTTGCAAGTCTTTTTCCCCAAGGCACTGTGTTCGCTATAACTTTGATATTCTATTTTTTTTTCTTTACTTCGTAAACTCTTGTGTTATTTTTTTGTCTTAATATTAGTTAGTGCACAAATCCCCTCTATAAGCCATCCAAAATTGTATTATGGGGTAAGCCATGATCTCACCTCTGCACTGAGACCGCCAGTGTGGGAATTAAGAACTGATAAGGAACAGATGCCAGAGCATTGTAAGCCATTCATCGCTCCACTCTTGACTCTCTGTTTAGTAGTACATTAGTAATGAGATGTATAGTCTGAGCCTGGTCATGAAAACAGGAGTTATTCACCATAATAAATGGATTTTGCTACACAGTAGTGTGGAAAATGTATAACACACATGCCCAAATAGTAGACGGGGCTGTCCTGCTGGAACCTCAGATCAGGCCGAGCCCCTATGTTAGTGTATAAAGAAGTCATAATATATTTTATATATTTTTAAATATACATATTTAGAATGTGGTATAAGGCATAAAAAAAACCACTGAGACCCCAATTCATGCTTCTTTTTGAGTTTTTAAGTTTATATGTCTCTATCAATTCATTACGTTATGTCTTTTGCACCATTTTAACTCTTTTTTTTTCAGTCCTTGTCAATTTACAGGTTTCCTCAGCAATGTGAGTTTTCATATAAGTCATCGAGCAGTTTTCAAGGTGGTGCAAATGTTTTACATAAATACATTCCAGTGCACGAGTGGAGTATAATATCTTTTTTTTTCTTGTGCCATTGAAGACTAAGGGGCACTTTGCACACTACGACATCGCAGGCCGATGCTGCGATGCCGAGTGCGATAGTGCCCGCCCCCGTCGCAGCAGCGATATGTGGTGATAGCTGGCGTAGCGAAAGTTATCGCTACGCCAGCTTCACACACACACTCACCTGCCGTGCGACGTCCCTGTGGCCGGCGACCCGCCTCCTTGTTAAGGGGGCGGGTCGTGCGGCGTCATTGTGACGTCACACGGCAGGCGGCCAATCGGAGCGGAGGGGCGGAGATGAGCAGGATGTAAACATCCTGCCCACCTCCTTCCTTCCGCATATCCTACGGAAGCCGCAGTGAGGCCAGTAGGAGACGTTCCTCGCTCCTGCGACTTCACACACAGCGATGTGTGCTGCCGCAGGAGCGAGGAACAACATCGGACCGTCGCGTCAGCGTAATCATGGATTACGCCGACGCTGCACCGATGATACGATTACGACGCTTTTGCGCTCGTTAATCGTATCATCCAGCCTTTACACACTGCGATGTCGCATGCGATGCCGGAAGTGCGTCATTTTCAATTTGACCCCACCGACATCGCACCTGCGATGTCGCAGTGTGCAAAGTGCCCCTAACAGTCAATATTTAAAAATTAATTAAAAGGATTGTTTTCTCTAACAAGGCACTTATAAAGCAAAAGAGCAAAAAAAAATCTGCATTTACTCCAATTTCATCAAACATTGTTCACTATTTTGATAAAGTTTGTAAAAAAAAGAAAGACAAGAAAATACAAATAAGGCCCGTTTCACACGTCAGTGAAAAACAGTGACGTTTTTCACTGCCGTGTAAAACACGCACATGTCCCTGCGTGTGCCGTGATTCACGGCACACGTGGGTTGTCTAAGTGCAATCCGGGCTCCGTTCTCCGTGGCCCGTGATTGCACTTAGAAAACTACTCACCTGTGCGCGCTCCCACTGTCCATGGTGCTGATCACTCCCGCGGTGCAGCATCCGGCCGGCGGTGACCCCCGCAGCAGCTGTTTCCGGGTCGGCTGTGTCGCGCATAATGAATATGCGCGACAGTAATGAGCCGGCTCAGAAGCAGCAGGGAGAACGGGCTGCAGAGGACCTCGCTGGACGCCGGGTGAGTTAAAATGTTTTTTATTTTAAAAGCACGTTTTTTTCTGGCACGTGTTTCACGGACCACACCACTGCGTGGTCCGTGGAACATCAGTGATGCCAGAAAAAAATGGACATGTCTCCGTGTGGCAATCACGCACACGCGGGTATGGCGCACGGAGACACGTGCAGTGAAAAATCACTGACGTGTGAGCAGACCCATTCATTATAATGGGTCTGCGTATGTCAGTGATTCTGGTACTTTTAAAAAAAGCACAAACGTACCAGAATCACTGACGTGTGAAAGGGGCCTAACCTAAAGGAAACCACTGATCAGATTCATGCTGCCTGAACCATGGGCTGCATAATTTAGAAACTGGCTGCATACCTGCACCTATCATATTTCCTAAGTATGGATAGATAAAATCATATTAGGAAACATGATATTAGGAAAGATGATAATATCCTTCCCGTGGGATGCTCAGAGGGAGAGATACTATAAAGTCCTGCGCCGCTTCAGAGTAAACTTACTTTGTAAAGTCTGCTAGGGATTAAGTGCCTGAGTTGATTAGTCCAATGCGGTCTCCAGCTGGCCTCCTTCCCCCATGACTGACAGGTCTCTCCCTATGTACTAATACACAGAGACACCTGTCAGCCAACTGCAGTTGTGAAGCCAGTGTCTGATTCATGCTGCCCAGCATTCAGGCAACATGAATTTGTTGATGGGTTCTCCTTAAAACAAAAAATACAAATGAGGAATCATTAATACTTAATGTTCAGGATATACTGTAAATGTGTGAGGAATATGGCATATCCATACATGCCAGTCAACTGCAAATCATACTTATTTACACACATCCCGACCTGCAGTAAGAGGTCACTCTATTCAGGATAGAGATCCAATACTTCAGTCCTGGAACAAACGGTAAGGGGTGAAAGGTAATTATAGTAAGAAAGAAGAGTAGGACCCCCTGGTGACAAAGGTAATTCAGCTAGGGAAGTGGGCAGGCGATTGCTAGTTTCAGAGGAGCCTCAAAGTGAACCTGGAAACAGCTTGGCTCCAGGTAAAAAGTATAATACTGTATTGGGGTGTGTATAGCGCCCACAGATATGGCAAGCATAATTCCAGCCTCAGGACAGCGGGACGCACATAATACACATTTTTTTGTTGCTTGTGAGACATGCGTATCAGCCCATAATTAATAACTACCCACTGGAGGACAATAGACCCATCATATTTCCTAGCTATTGATAGTTAAAATCAAAATAGGAAACATGATGGTAATATCTGCCCCGTGGGATGCTCAGAGGCGGCGATATGAGGGATGCTGCCATTTCATAATTTTGTGGAACCTGAAGGCACATCCCATGTCCAGCCCTGTTACAGGTTGCTAGGTGGAAGGTACATGGGTTATTAAAAACCAAAGCAGATAATTTGAAGGGGGTTCTTCTCAGAGAGGTCACGTCCAGAATACGTGTGGGGGAGTCCCAAGAAAACATTGGCTTTACAGCGCCTTCCCTGTGCCAAGCCAGCACCAGGTCTAATCACAAGGAAAAAGGTAACTGGTTCATATATGTAATTGCATTTCTGACCATAATCTTAGTAAGTATATCATGTATATATCATTTCACTAGTGTGCCCTTAATGCGATTAAACATATACTTTAATCCTGGGTTGTTCTTTTATCTCAATTCACGAATCCCATGTCTAAGTACTTGGTTTAGTATTGCATTCTACCTGGGCTAGTTTCTGGCCCAATATAATCCTGCTAATGGACCAGTCTTATATCTACGAGGATCTGGTGTCAGTTTACCTGACTGGCAGAATCTTGTTTCACTGTTGCTAGTGAAAAGGGTCTGTCGGCCTGTTGGGGTTGTGTGTGAGTGGGGTGTCGCGCCGGAGTTTGCACAGGCCACTCTGTCTTCCTCCACATGCCTCCCTTTACCCATGTGGACAGGAGGTGTCAGTGTTACACTGCACCAAGCTGACCTTACGTACCCCTTGGAGGCGCAGAATGTCACATGTTGGCAGAAGTTACGAGGACGTATCACTTGGCTCTGACGTATTAGAGAAGTCAAGGTGAGACTGCGAGGTGCGGTTTCATCAAAGATTGATGAACAGCTTGGGGATTTCTGAATGACCCCCTCCCCCCACGGGTATTGTTCACAATATGCATTGCTCCTAGAATATGGAATTGAACAGGTTGAATTGTAAAGGAGTTTTCAATAGATCTTGGAATAATAATAATTTCCACAATTGGATGTGTTTTAAAAAATGTTCCTGTGTTGAGATAATAGATATATGTGCCCCTGCTACTGTATATACTGCGTAGAAGAACCCATCAATGAATTCATGCTCCCTGAACCACAGGCACATGAATCAGACACTGGCAGCTCAAATGCAGTTGACTGACAGGTGTCTCCCTGTATTAGTACATACATAGGGAGAGACCTGTCCGTCATGCATGGGGGGGGGGGATTGGCTGGGGACTGCATTGGAGTAATCATCTGAGGCACATAATCCCTGGCTGGCTTTACAAAGTAAATTTACTCTGTAGCGGTGCAGCATTTTATAGTAACATACCTGGTGCAGTTATGCAGCCAGTTTCCGATTCATGCTACCCAAGGTTTAGGCAGCATGAATCTGATCAGTAGTTTCTTTTAGATTATTTATTTTTCCTTGTTTTTCTTTTTGTACAAAATTTATCAAAATGTTTGAGGAGTTTGGTGACGGGGAGAGCAAAGGCCAGGCAAACATAAAGGGGCGGAATAAGAATGCAAAACCTGACCCCCATAGTCCCACCCAGTTGTACACGCCAATCAAAAAATGAGTTCATTTGTGGAACTTGTGTGACGCCCTGGACTAGCCAGGTAGTCACAGACATAACACCACACACACACACCCCTTTCCTGGACAGTAACACCAGTCAAACAAAACCCTTGTTGCCTCCCTCCAGGGTCTGATGTCCACACCAGGTGGGGTGGAGCCAGGCGGTTGGCCCCACCCACCGAGGAGTTCACAGGTCTGGAGGCGGGAAAAGAGACAGATTTGAGTAGACAGTGGAAGTGTGAGGAGGAGAAAACTGTCGGTGTCTGGGTAGGGGCCCAGACACAAACAGCACGGTCGGCAGACGGTGGTGGCCGTCTGCAGGAGTTAGTGGATCTCTGCGGAACCGTAGGACCGGGGTCAGGCGGTGGCCCGCCGGTACCAAACCGGGGAGTGAAGTGAAGCTAAGCACTAAGGCAGGGCCATCGGAACCCGACTAGGCTTGGAGCCGCCGACAACGGTCAAATCCGAAAGTGACCGGAACCCCAGAGGTTTCCTAACACCCAAGACCCGACAGAAGGCAACAGTCCACACCGTGAGGATACACAGCCACCGCCACAGGCTAGAGATCCAAGGGCCAGCGCCTGCGGGCAAAACGGGCTCCTTCGGGACCTATTTGCCGGGGAGCGGACTACCTTTGGGAAACCATCGAAGTCAACACATTCTACACAGGTGCAGGGAAAGACAGCCACCATCAACCTGTCCTGGGAGAGCAAAGACACTGTAGCCGGCTGCGGGACCCGTCCATCCAGCCGTTTGGTTTACCAGAGACTCTGTGAATTTGTGCCTGAGTGAGTACCACAGTGCCATCCGGCACCACGCCGCGCTACCCCTGCACCCCAGCCATCCAGCCTCCCCGTTCCACAACCGGGCCCCCGGGATCACCAACCCCTACCCACGGAGGGGACAACATCCTAGCTGCTCCCTGACATCGCTCCCGGGATCCCCGTCACCAGCAGCGGTGGTGCCCATTATCACCACGACCCGTGGGTGGCATCACGAACTATCTCCCAAAACAAACCACCCCCTTTTCACTCCTGGGCGAGGAGCGCTGCTCGAGTACCCGGGTCCGGCCCACCGCTCGAGCCACCGAGCAGCAGCAGCAGCCGCGGACTCGAGCGTAGCGAGCATGGCCCCTCCGCCAGCGACACTTGGATTGGACATTTTGCAACAATCAAGTATCCAATTTCTCATCTAAAGGTAGGACTGTATTCAGCTTCCTAGGGCCAGTATGGTACTGGTTTTACTTTATATAGCAAAATTCTGCTGGTTGGTTCCCTTTAAAGAGGTTATTCACTACTTTTACATTGATGGCTTATCCTTAGGATAGGAAATCAATTTCTGATTGGCCGAGGTACAGTACATTATACAGTACATTTATTATATTTATAGTTTTTTCTAAGAAGAAACGTGATATTCAGAATATAGACTAATCATTTCTGGTATGTGAGTGAGCTCCCTTCTCAGAAAGTAGAAATAAAATACTTCTCATCTCTGTATAAAATACATCTCTGTATAAAATACATCTCTGTATAAAATACATCTCTGTATAAAATACATCTCATCTCTGTTGTTCCTATCCCACAATTTACATGTCTTCATCATCTACATGCCAGACTGTGACATCAGCGTAATTCCTACTGGCTGACTCAGCTGCAATGTATAGCAGTAACACAATGGATGTGCAGTACCCGGCCGCGGCCGCTATCAAAAGACAGGGCAACTCCAGAACTGAGCATTTCTGGCCGCGTGCTGACACTATACACCATACAACACCTTGACAGAAAATTAGGAGACAAACCGTAATTACAGTACTCCCATTGCGACTGATGTGGATGACACGTCTATCGTCATCCACATGGCCGGACAAACTCTTGTGTCTGCGCAGTAGGATTGTGGTTCATGAACGTGCACTTTGCTTTTCCCTGCTGTAGGCTGCTGCACAGTCAGGTTTCTTGCTCTGCCCGAAGCAGGGAAAAGCAAAGTGCACCTGCACGAACCGCAATCCCATTGCGCAAACACGAGATTTTGTCCGGCTATGTGGAGGATGCAGGACGTGTCATCCACATCAATCATATTGGGAGTACGGTGATTACCAGAGGAGAGGCGGGACAGGAACCGCTGCAATGACGCCCATTGGACCAGTTGCATATGCATACAGCCTGGCAGCTATTCAGTAGGGTTTTTTGGGGATATGCAGGGGGTCAGGGCATAATATATGACTTTTTAGAATGTAGCATAGGTGCTAAGGAAGGTGGTGGAATTAGCTCATACATTAAAAAACTGGTGACAGATTCCTTGTCCCTGCTGTATCCTACAGGGCTTGACTTCCATAGCCAATCCCTAGGCAGAAGGGGATTTAGTTCTTCCCACCACTCCTTGTCTGAACGTAGGTCTCTAGCACAGTTTGTCTCCTAGTTTCCTGTCAAGGTGTTGTATGGTGTAGTGTCTCCAGTCCTTTTGCTAACCCAGTTTGTTTCCTCGTTTCATCTTATCTCTCCGGTCATGACCCCGACTTTGTGTTCTAGTTCTGTTCTGTCTGCCCTGACCCTGGATTGTTTGACCATGGCCTTCGCCCACCTGTATGTCATACCTCATGCGGGTGTAACGCCCCTGTAAGCAGGTCGTTACAGGGTATTAAATGTTACCCCATTTTTCCCGGGCAGGAGGAAGAAGAGTCCCCACAACACACACTCACATCACACTGGCAGGAAGGAGTTAATAGCTTTTGCAGCATGAAGTTTTGAGTCCATGACTCATCCTGTCTTGTTAATGAGCAGGTGGCTGGACACAGGCAGGTCCCCATGACAACCCAGGGGAGGGGGGCCTGAAGGAGTGAGTTTAGTGCAGAACACACAGAAAGTTTAGGCAGAATGTTAGAGGCTGCAGCAGAGTGCAGACTTACACAGGACAGCTCCTGCTGAGGAGATGCCACGAGACCAGGGCTGATAACACCTAGAGGAAGGGAATGGAGCTGAGGACTGGGGATCCCTGGAGAAAGTTGTACCCGGTGGCGGTTTGTGTGTTGTCCGCTACTGGAAGAGAGACAGACAGAATGGCGGCGGGTCCCCAAGATGCTCCATGCCACGGGGATAGCATTATCGCACCGAAAGAGAGAGGGATCCCCAGATCACTCCACCAGCCCCTTCCTCCTACCTGCCCAGGACCGACCAAAGGCTACAGGCGGCGAGGACCAGTACCCGGGTGCGATGTGGAACGGACTCTTAATAAAGAACAACTGGAACCGCACTCCGTGACTGCTGTGAGTAATGCCGCCACCCTGTGCCCCCGGTGTCCCTGAGGACTGTTGCCCTGGGTCTCATTAAACTCCCGGGGCTCCCCCGCTCCACCCGTGGGGAGCGATTCCCTCCGGCTGCCCGTAACACCTGCCCCGGAGAGAGATCGCACAGCGGCGGCTGAACACCTGGCTGCAAACCTCGGGTGGCGCTGCAAGCATCCCCCGACCCGTACCATTTCCTGGGGGAGAGCGAGGGCAAGCCCCCCCCCAGGGACCCCGTTACCCTCCTTCCATCCCCCCTGTAACACCGGACTGACTGTCGGACTTTCCTTTTATTGAAACCCGCCAGGGTCACGGAAGTCGGGTCGGGCCACTCACAGCCTGACCGAATACCACCGGCCCGGTGACCGTGCGAGCCCTGCAAGCCCCGGCGCGGGCGTTTCACGGGCGTCACACAAGGCGGTCTAGCGTGCAATAGGTCGTCGGGGTCACGGTTTTCGTGACGCACATCCGGCTTCATTGGCGACGTCGTCCCGTGTGACACCTACGAGCGATCGCAAATTGGTGACAAATCATGTATCGTGTACTCGTCATTTATTTTAAAAAATCGTTTATTTTACTTAGCCCCGGTTGTTCATCGTACCCGAGGTAGCACACATCGCACTGTGTGACACCCCGGGAACGATGAACACAGCTTACCTGCGTCCTGCGTCTACCTCCGGCTATGCGGAAGGAAGGAGGTGGGCGGGATGTTTACATCCCTCCGCTTCTATTGGCCGGCCGCTGTGTGACACCGCTGTGACGCTAAACGTCCCTCCCCCTTCAGGAAGTGGATGTTCTCCGCCCACAGTGACGTCGCTCATCACGTAAGTACGTGTGACGGGGGTTAAACGAGTTTGTGCAACACGGACAGCAATTTGTCCGTGACGCACAAATGACGGGGGCGGTTACGATTACACATGCGATCGCACGATAGATCGCATCGTGTGACGCCCGCATGAGTCTCTGACCCTCTGGTTAGCTGCCACAGACTCAGGGACTGTCCTAAAGTGGTACCTGGTGACTACTGGCGGCCAAGCTTACCCTCACCACCAGAGGCTCTAATGAATACCCAGTAGTCACTTAGTCACGCCCCTCAAGGGTAAGCCCGGCCCGCGGTGCAGTGGGTCCACTCCCACCAGCATTACATCCCATACACATTAGATTGTCCTCCGATCCTGCCCATATCGGCAGGTTTGGCTGACTTTAATCTTTGTGTATGGGGGTCTCTATTTTATTGAGATCTCTGCCAAGTTCTGCAGATACACAATAAGCAATCTACTACACTTTATAAGTATGTTTCTAAGAACAAATTTGATATTTAGAATATAGACAAATCATTTCCGGTATGTGCGTGAGCTTATTCTGTCTCTTCCTGGTAGCAATGAATCCAACCACTCTAATTATCAGTCCCTTAGATAACTGTATGGTTTTACTCACTCTACCGGCTTCCATAGATAGTGTTAACTCAGCCCAACGATGACTTGAAGGAAGACAAAGAGAAATGCTGTAGTTTTCTTCTAGAATCTTGTATTAAGTACAAAGTAAAGGCAGGTGAAAAGGAATAATCTGTACAGGGTTTTAGACATGTCTCTTCAGCAATGGTTCCTCTAGACTAAACTGAAGGAGAAGGGAGGAGCTTTCTATACAGAAGCCAACTAAGGGAGGAACATAGGGACAAACTTCATACAGTCTAATCTACCTAGTAACAATAAGGAATTTCCTGATAGGAGGAAAAATATGCAATGCAAGAATTATATACAACAGGTTGTTCCCATTCATGGGAAACCACACTCCCCGTCTGAAATCATTTGATTTCACAAGTCCTTCTACGACGTAAGGAGTCGATCCTGTCCCTTCATGTCACGAAACCTGTAACGAGAAAAGAGACGAACACAAAAAATGCAACAGTAATGCACTGAATTCAAGTCCATGCTTGGTTGATGACGCATTGTCATTGCGTACAAATGTAAAAGTAGAAAAATGTAAAAAATGAATCCAAGTTCAACAAACCCATCTTCAGATTGGGGAAGCCGCAAACATGCCAACTCTTCCTCCAACCTAATAATCCAACGGTAAGGTTTTAGTCCAAAGGAAAGGTTCAAGGTTCAATTGGACACGGACAGTTGTGTCTTCGTACAGCAGGGGTAAGGAAAGGTACGCTCCCCACCGTGGCAGTGCCCAACGGCAAAGTTAGTTCATGTAACGTCCTCCTTTGGTAAAAGTAGCACGAGTTCGGTGACTGGACGAATCACACACATATGCCAGCCATGGCACGTTGAAGACTTGTAGTTGGTGAAACAGTGAGCGATGTGAATAAGACGAGCTATGGCTCGTACCGCAGATGACCAACTTGTGAAGCGCTTGAAGCGATGAGGTCTCAACTTCTGTTCTGATGTCACTGAAGCGTAGTGAGCGGAGACGACCGGTCTAATTTCCTTGTTGGATTCAGGTTCCACCAGCTCGTACATGTTGCCGGCGTAGTTATCGCAGGTCTCCTCGTATAAGATACTTGGAGGTGTCAGCCACATGTCGCCGAGTTTGGCCGCTGCAGTGAGTCTCATTCCTCGGTCAGCTGGGTTTTGTTCAGTGGGAATGTGGTGCCACTGTTCAGCATGATCTCTGTCGAGGATATTTTGCGTAATCTCGACAAAGCATTTCTCCATCTCTGGTTGTCTTTCCAAAGTGCGTTTTAGAGAGGAGGACCTTGCGGTTGCTTGCTGGGAGTTGTTTGGCAACCTTGGCCTTGGAGACCGAAAGGGTAATGGGGCTACCCAACTGTTAGAGTCATTTTGAGAGAACTCTTTATCCATAATCTTTATGAATTCTTTGTCTTCTCTCATCGGAGCCAATTTGTTGTCTTTGTTTGTAGACTCGAACGCTGTTGACCCGAAGTCGTCATCCCAGAGATGATATGCGTCCGCGCAGTCGGGAGGCTGCTGTCGCCACCTGGTGTCACTCAGCCTCTCTTTCACCCCGTAGTGATGCAGACATGGTTGAAAGTGAGTGCCGCGACCGTTTGGGAGGATGTGCGTCTTGTAGGAGGAGATCGCATCGGGACTCTTCATTTTGCCTACGCAGACGTTTCCTATGATCACCCAGCCTAAGTCGTAGCGCTGAGCGAATGGCGCATCGTGTGGCCCGTTGATGTGTTGGTGTACTTTGTGTAGCCGGAGGATGTCCCTTCCAATCAGAATCAGGATTTTTGCACTATGATCAAGAGGTGGGATCTTGCTGGCGATAGTTCTCAGGTGAGGGTGGTGAAGAGCTGCCTCTGGTGTTGGAATCTCTTCCCGGTTAGCCGGTATCTGGTTGCACTCGACGAGTGTCGGTAGAGGTATCTCTACGGTATTTTCAAGAGATGTTACCACGAGACCACTGGCTCTTCTTCCGCAAGCTTCTGAGATGCCGCTGCAAGTACCCAGTGTATAAGGGTAGGCATTTCCTTTTAAGCCGAACAAGTCGAAGAGTTCAGACCTGGCTAGTGACCTGTTACTCTGGTCGTCCAGGATGCTGTACACCTTCACGGCCCGTTCTGGGTGACCTTTGGGATATACCCTTACTAGGCATATTTTCGCACAAGACTTGTCCCAGAGATCTTCTCCGCAGACTGCGGTGCACGAGGAGGATACTGTGAGGTGGTTTGCAGCTTGGCCTGTACTCTCCCCGCCATGACTTGTGGTAGGAGAAGGTGTAGGTGCAGGATCAGGCTGAGATGGGTGCAGCGCTTGTACGTGATCTGTGCTGTCACACTCCATGCACTTAATTGTAACCTTACAGTCCTTGGCAAGGTGTTCTGTAGAGGCACAACACCTGAAACATACCCCAAACCTTTTCAAGAGTTCCTTTCGTTCTTGAAGGGGTTTCTTCCTGAAGCCAATGCACTTCTTCAGAGGATGTGGCAGACCAACAGAGAAGTGAACTTAGTGCCAGGTGGAAGGTCACGGATCACCAGGCAGCACCATTGGGGACGGTACCCGAACTAGCTCCCCTCAGCGGCAGCAGTGTCCAGAACTTTGGTTTATCCACTTGTCGGTGTCAGCTTTATGGACTGAGTACACAAGTGACCCCTTCACTCCCAATGGCACTCCCCGAACACCATTGTGGCACCCTGGACTGGCCAGGTCGTCACGGGTACTACAACACACACCCCCACCCTGAGACAGGCGCATCAGCCGGACGCGGAATCCTTGTTGCCTCCCTCCAGGGGCTAGTGTCCGCACCGGGTGGGGTGGAGCCGGGTGGTTGGCCCCACCCACCGAGGAGTTTGCCATCCTGGAGGAGGGAGAACAAAGCGAGTTCACAGTAGAAAGTGAGGAGTGAAGTAGAAGTGGAGGAGCAAACTGACCGTGTCCGGGTGTGTGGCCCGGGCACTAAGAGCAAGGTTGGCAGACGGTGGTCGCCGTCTGCAGGAGAGGCAGATCAACGCAGAACCGTAGGACCGGGGACGGGCGGTGGCCCGCCGGTACCGAACCGGGGAGCGAAGTGAAGCCAGCACACACAGGCAGGGCCTACGGACCCCGACCAGGCTTGGAGTCGCCATTAGAGGTCAAATCCGTCAGTGACCGGAACCCCAGGGGTTTCCTAACAGCCAAGACCCGATTGAAGGCAACCGTCCAACCAACAGAAGGAAATACAGCTACCGCCACAGCTAGAGTTCCAAGGGCCAGAGCCTGCGGGCAAAAGGGCTCCTCCGGCACATATATACGCTGGGGAGCGGGTTACCGGTGGGAATCCATCGGGACCAAACATACACAAAGGTGCAGGGAAAGGCAGCCACCACTAACCGTCCAGGAGAAGCCACAGCAGCCGGCTGCGGGACCCGTCCATCCAGCCGTTTGGTTTACCAAAGACTTTGCGTACCTTTGTGGCTGAGTGAGTACTACCGTGCCGTCTGGCACCGCGCTGCGCAGTCCAAGCGACCCTGCACCCATCCAACCCTGCCTCCCCGTCATCTCACCGGGCCCTGGGACCACCAACCCCTACCCACGGAGGGGGAAAACAACATCCCAGCTGCTCACTGCCATCGCTCCCAGGATCGCCGTCACCAGCAGCGGTGGTGCCCAACCTCACCACAACCCGTGGGTGGCGTCACGGACCAAATCCCCAAACCAAACTACCCCCTTTCACTCACGGGCGTGGAGCGCCGCTCGAGTCCCCGGATCCGGCCCACCGCTCGAGCCACCGAGCAGCCATCGCATCAGCGCCGGACCCGAGCGTTAGCGAGCACAGCGCAGCGGCGTCCTATCCCGCCCGCGACACCATCACCGAGTCCCGGGGCATTCCCCCTACCCGTGGAGGGTTCTAACTTCCGGCTGCCCCACTCCATTGCGTCGGGGTACTCCCAATTGTAGCGGTGGTACTCCACATTACCACACACCACGGGTGGCGTCATGAACTCTAAACACAATCCCTTGTAAAGCCCCCCTTCATTTGAGTGGCCGCACAACGCCCGGGTCCAGACACCCCTCGAGCCACCGCGGATCCGGATCCGAGCAGCCCGGCTGCTGACACGGGGGCGGCACTCTACTCACTAATATGAATGTTTAAAAAAACAACTTATGATAATTAGGGCCTTGACTAGAAGAAAAAAGAGAGAAAAGATATACCAAAAAATGGGATCACCGAATCCAATGTTGTGATTATGAAAAAATATATTTTATTATACAAACAAAGTGGGAGGAGCAAGGTAACAAGGGCACATACACAATTGATTAAAAACAATTAAAAAGCCAAAATTGGCATGATTCCCCACCACGCCAGCCTCCAATATATAAATATATAAATATAATAGAGGGTACCCCTTACAAATACAGTAAATTTCCAAACAATGAATGGTAACTGCCCGGTACAGGTATAGAGCCACCGATGTATAGAGCAATGGTTTCACACATACATGAGTATAATAATGGAGAAAATCTCTAGCATATATATATAAACACAGATAGTAGAAGGTGATGACTTAGCATGGGTAAAAACCACTGATATACGAATGACCGACTTCAACATATGGGGTAGTGAGGGGTATAAATAAGTTCAGGTCAAAATGCAAAGATACAAAAATAGTGAGTAGACCTTACACAATACCCCTGTCAAATACCCAGATAGTTAAATCACAGTGAAATAGGCATCCACAGTCTATATACCACACACACAGTACCCTGCGGGCACCGGTCAAAGGAAATCAGATTGGCAACATATGCCTGTGTTCACCAGAATAGGTGTAAGGATAAATAATGTGTACCTATGTTATTTAGGGTAAGTATAGATTATACAGGACATGGTCATCCAGTCCAGAGCATCGGCCTACCCATGGTCATGCCCTGGAAAAACGTAAAGCTGGAATAATCAACCACAGGCACAAGAAGCAGGATAATTCCAACACCAAGCCAGTGGGTATATACCTAGACTAGAATTTGCTGAGTCTGCAAGATAGCATACTCACATCTGATGGCACAGTGGGTACCAGGGGGGGAGGAGAAGGGGTACAACAGGGGGAGGCAGGAGGCGTGTGACCCAAGTCATCACCTTCTACTATCTGTGTTTATATATATATGCTAGAGATTTTCTCCATTATTATACTCATGTATGTGTGAAACCATTGCTCTATACATCGGTGGCTCTATACCTGTACCGGGCAGTTACCATTCATTGTTTGGAAATTTACTGTATTTGTAAGGGGTACCCTCTATTATATTTATATATTTATATATTGGAGGCTGGCGTGGTGGGGAATCATGCCAATTTTGGCTTTTTAATTGTTTTTAATCAATTGTGTATGTGCCCTTGTTACCTTGCTCCTCCCACTTTGTTTGTATAATAAAATATATTTTTTCATAATCACAACATTGGATTCGGTGATCCCATTTTTTGGTATATCTTTTCTCTCTTTTTTCTTCTGATCTTCCATATACCAGGAGATCCCGACGGGTGGTGCCCTTCCAATCTTCTTGTTTGCTTAGGGCCTTGACTAGTCGCAGGGGTGTTAGTTTCCCAGACTAGTCAGCACTCTTTCTGTGACGACCCTGTGGGTGTGATAACGTGATTTCCATAAACTAGTATCGACCGCCTGCTCCTGGAAATCTTGCGCATGTGAACGGCTCATTTCGGCCGTGTCAGTACGCCTTTGAAGCTGGTTATACACTTTCTGGCTTCATAAGGTGCACTGCGCTTGACCGGAAATCCAGTAGCCTTTTTGTGAACTTCCAGTCATGCACAGTGTGACTAATGAAACCGGGAAGTGTCCTCCCTGCTTCGGAGGAGCACTGACATGTCCAAAATTAGCCACAAGCATGCACTTGATTTCTGGGAGTTGGCGGTGACTCCGGCTTATAGAAATTATGTTATCACGCCCACAAGGGGATGATAACATGGAAAGAAGGCCAACTAGTCTGGGGAACTGTGCCTCCCCGGCGCAGACCGCTGGGGTGCTCGGATCCGGGGTGGTCGTGGATCGAGAGGTCCGTACCCGGGCTCGGCAGACACTCAGATCCCTTGAAAGGGGATTATTTACAGGGGAGAAGTTCGTGACTCCATCTGCGGGTTGAGATAATGGGAGTACCGCCACTGATGGAAGGAGTGCCGGGGCAGATGGTGGGGAGCAGCAAGGTGTCAGTCCCTCCGCAGGTATGGAAGGGCCCCGGCCTCTGGGCTTTTTGGTGAGATCTTTGAGAGTTCAGGGTGCAGGGAAACCAGGGTACTCACTGCGGGTAGTCGTGGTGCAGGATGAGGATTTTAAAGCAGACACTCACACTGAAGATAAACCAAAGACTCTGTGCATCACAGTCTCTACGGGGGGATCCCGTCCAGGTGTCTGCTCCCACCGGTGTCACTGGGTAATCCGGAGCCGCCCCCGTGCACAAGTTAGTTCTCTGTGTGGCCCCTCGGCTTGAAGCTGTTGGGGCCCCACTCACTATGTTTTTAGTGTAGCTGTAATATTGATGGCTGGCACTTGGGATTTTAGTGGGCCGTGTTACTGGAAAGCCCTATCCCCCGCAGTGTGCTGTCGCCTTCAATCTCTGAGCTCTTAGGGAAGCTCATAAAGAGACTCTCCCTCCCAGGTTAATTATCAGGACGATGAACTGGCTCCTGATCTAGGGTCCTGTACCCCGTTGTGCTCGGTACTGGTCAGTTCTCATATGCCGACAGTCCTCCTAGACTATGTCCGTCGCATCCTTCCGATGTCGCTGCCACCAGTCCCCGACTCCTCTGGTCCCGGACTTCCGTCTGCAACCCAACCTTGGTCTAGCTCCCCGGGAGCTACTACTACCCAGCTACTCACTCTTTGAGGGCTCTCCCTACTCTGCTCTTACTCCCTCCCATCAGTCTGCTTGACCCCTAGGTGGGTGGCCTTATTCCGCTTAGCCAACCCACTGGTGTGTCTGACAGGACGTGATGTGAGCTGTAATTGGGATTTGTGCTGATGTGAGTGACACCGGCTTGTTAAGACCTTGGAACCATGGGGGGGTAGGTACTGCACCCTGGGGGATGCAGTACCCTGTGGCACCCTGATTTACTCAGAGGCGCCACAGAAGCAATGCTCCTATAACTAGTCACAAGCCTAATTAGCACAGCGAGGTTTATAAGTCATTTTCTTAAACATTCATAGAATGGCAGACTTGGAAAGAACCTCAAGTGCCAATGGGTCCAACCCCCTATTCATATTAGTGAATAGTGTTAAACAGGGCTGGTTAGGGAAGTAATTTGGGCATACTGCTGGGTTGGAAGGGATATGGGACCTGACAGGATCCCTTTAACACTTGGGTTTTGCTGTGGATTTTTTTACTAGAATTTTCTTTGGTATAATTACACAATTTTTAGATTCCACTCCAAACATAATGTCACAGTTTACGAGACCATGCAGCATGCGGGTGCAATTTTCAAACACAAAGAAAAAACTCTATGCATAACGAGTGGGATTCAGATTTTTTTCATTCTCTTTCTGATTTTCACTACAGATTGGGAATAATCCATTGTAAATCCACAGATTAATCAGGATGTGCCACATATTTTGCTGCAGGGACAAACAGATTTGCTGCAGATTCTTGGCAAAATCTACAATGGAAAATATCAGTCATGTCTGACCACAAGATGGACAAAAAAAATTGTAAATAATTGTGTTGCATGCAAGCAGTTAGAGAGTTTGGAAATTTCCAGATAATGAGCTTCAGGACAACCTCCTTTTCTCAATGCAGTCCTATTTGCGTTTGGCTGCTTACTACAAATTGTTTTACTGTTGTGGCCCCTTGGCTTGAAGCTTTCGAGGCCCCGCTACCCGTGTGTATGGCAGCTGTGCTCTTGGTGGCTGGCACTTGGGATTTCAATGAGCTGTGCATTTTGGAGAACAATATCCCCCGAGTTGTGCTGGTGCCTCCAATCTCTGAGCTCTTGGGGACAGTTCATACAGAGACTATCCTCCACAGGTTAATTATCAGGTTGCTGGAAGCTACTCCTCGATCTAGGGTCCTGTAACCCACCGTGCTCGGTACCGGTAAGGTGGCTGGAGTTTCTGGTGCCAACAGTTCTCCTAGACTGTGTCTGTTACACTCCTGTCGAGTGTTCCTAATACCGGTCCCCGATTCCTGTGGTCCCGGACCACCGTCTGCGACCCAACCTGTCACCTCCCTGGGAGCTCCAACTCCCTGCTCCTCACTCTTTGAGGGCTACACTCAACTAACTATGTCCCTCCCACCAGTCTGCCTGACCCCTAGGTGGGCGGATGTGCTCCAACTTGACCAACCCACTGGTGTGTCTCTCCAGCCCTGGTGTGAGGTGTGATTTGGATTTGTAGTGTGGATGTCAGTGACACTGTTGATGGGAACCTGGAACCATGTGGGGTAGGCCCTGCACCCTGGGGTATAGACTGAAGTTCCCTGTAGCACTGTCACAAACCACCGGGGGGGTCACTCAGAAATCCCCCGCGCTGGCTACCAGTACGTCACAATCGGGGGGTAACAAGTGGGGGTCACCCCTCCTTTATACCTCCCGACCGACAGACAGAGCACGTGACGCGCTCTCTAGCGCCCCTCTTATAGTCAGGCCAATTATGGAATTGCCCGACCATAAGCAAGGAGGCCGCTATACTACTTATGCCGATTATTGAAGGGTCCCCGGTGAGAGTAAGGTATATATTCCCCCGACCTCCGCGGGCGGAATATATAAAATCTCCCCGAATCTCACTGGCCTCCCCACAATAATCCTTGGCACAATTCGCTGCCACCAACCGATTTACGGTAACTATTAGCCGAACACACAGACGTGGGATTCAAGATCGAGATAACAGAACAGCCCAAGATTAATTATATAATTTAATCAGCCTAAAGCACACTAGAAACTACAATATATACAATAGGGAATCTACAGAATATACATATGTCAGAGTACAGTTACAATCAAAGCATGGGTTACAAACAGGCATACACAGTTCCAGCAGTTACCTTGTTGCGTCTGGCCACAGGGGGGCGCTGTACCCAGGTTTCTAGGATCCTTCCCACAGATGTTTCCTACACGTGCCCCCAGCGAAAAGAACACTGGAAAATGGCCGAAGTAGGGTTATCAACCTGGGCAAATCCAGGTCCCCTCCTACCTTTGTGACCTCAGAGGGAGCACTGCTCCACCCCTGGCTTGAGTTATGGACAATATCCCAACATGGAATATGGGCCATAACTTTGCCTGGGAGCGTCGTAGGCGGACGCCAATGCTCTCATTGTGACAGTTATGAATTTAGCTACAGAACGAGGGGACTCATGACCTGTCTGCCAGTTCCCCATTGGCTGATATCACGCCTGGGGCATTTCCCAATGTCCTGCTCCCATAAAAAGGGTGTGCCGGCATCATCCGCATGCGGAGACACCATTTTTATGGTTGCCATATTTATCGGAAATATGGCTTGCGAGATATGAACCATTTTTTACTGGAGTCGTTCTGTCTGGCTATTTCCATAGCCTTGCTAATGAGATACAACTCTTGTTACAGGGTGACGGCAGGGAGTCATCCTGTGTCCATTGTTCCCACACCACCTCATTTCCATATCACAGGACATGGCCATGGAGGTGTAAGTGGAACACTGAGAACAAGAAGGGAGGGGGCACTGCCAGGGAGTGATGAGGGATTATGACTGGAGTCATAATTCATCTTCATATCCCGGGATTTGCCTCACACCTCCCCCCTTTTGAGGGCGCTAGGGGGCAGCACACTCCGGTGTTCCCCCGTGCGCCCGTCCGCGACCTCTCCTTGTCGGGACAGCCCGTCTGCGTTACCGTGGTCACGGCCCCTTTTGTGGCGAATGGTGAAGTTGTATTGCTGGAGCGCAAGGCTCCATCGCAACAATCGCCCATTCGTCCCAGAGACGGTGTGCAACCAGCTGAGGGGATTGTGGTCCGTCTCCACGATGAAGTGGCGCCCGTATAGATAGGGTTGCAGACGCTGCAGGGCCCACACTATGGCCAGGCACTCCTTCTCCATCGTGGAATAGGCAACTTCCCTTGGTAACAGCTTCCTGCTCAGGTACAAGACTGGGTGCTCTTGGCTCGCAGAGTCCACCTGGCTGAGCACCGCACCGAGGCCGAAGTCACTGGCGTCGGTCTGTACTACAAACGGCCGCGTGAAGTCGGCTGCCTGTAGCACGGGCGGGCTGGACAGGGCGTCCTTTAGGGCCCGGAAGGCTGTCTCGCAGTCCATTGTCCAATCGACTGCAGAGGGCAGCTTCTTCTTGGTGAGGTCCGTCAAGGGCTTTGCCAGGCTACTATAGCATGGAACAAACCTCCTATAGTACCCAGCGGTCCCCAAGAAGGACATCACCTGCTTCTTGGTCCTGGGGGTGGGCCAGGATGCGATGGCTTCCACTTTCTCAGGCTCGGGCTTCAGTGTTCTCCCACCTACCCGGTGACCGAGGTACTGGACCTCGCTCATGGCCAGCTGACACTTTCCCGGCTTGATGGTCAAACCTGCCCGGTGGATCCGCCTGAGCACCTGTGCTAGATGCTCTAGGTGGTCCTCCCAGGTGGGACTGAAGACGGCAATGTCATCCAGGTACGCGGCCGCGTACCCTTCAAGTCCCTTGAGCAGGGTGTTGACCATCCGCTGGAAAGTGGCAGGGGCATTCCTCATCCCGAATGGCATCACCGTGGACTCGTACAGTCCAAATGGGGTAATAAAGGCAGAGCGTTCCCTGGCCTTGCGAGTCAGGGGGATCTGCCAATATCCCCGGCTCAGATCCATGATGGTCAGGTACTGAGCCCCGGCCAACTGATCGAGCAGGTCATCGATGCGTGGCATTGGGTACGCATCGGCGACCGTGACCGCATTGAGCCCCCTGTAGTCCACGCAGAACCGAGTGGTTCGGTCCTTCTTAGGGACGAGGACTACAGGCGAGGCCCAAGCGCTGTTGGATGCCTGGATCACCCCCAGCTTCAGCATCTCGTCAATCTCCTGGCGCATGTGTTGCTGCACCTCCAGGGAGACCCGATATGCTGAACGCCGGATCGGGGGATGATCCCCAGTGTCCACGTGATGGACAGCCAAGTCAGTCCTTCCGGGCTGGTTGGTAAACAACCCCCGGAAGGGGAGGAGGGTGGCCCACAGCTGGGACCGTTGGTCCTCCAAGAGCTGGTGGCCAACCTCCACATCCTCAATGGATCCGCCTGCCCTAACCTGGGCTAGCATATCCAAGAGGGTTTCCGCTTCTCCCTCCTCGGGCAGGTTGCACACGGGGAGCGCACATGCCTCCCGCTCATGATGTGCCTTCATCATGTTCACATGGAAGGGCTTCCGCCTTCCACGGGCAGGGTCCAGGGTGACCAGGTACGTCACAGGGTTGAGCTGCTGGTACACGAGGTATGGGCCTTCCCAGGCTGCCTGAAGCTTGTCCTGTGGTACGGGGACCAGTACCCACACCTTTTGACCCACTTGGTAGGTCCTCTCACAAGCGTTCTGGTCGTACCAACGCTTCTGATCGGCCTGGGCTTGAGCCATATTGTCGTGTACCAGTTGCGTCAAGGCCTGCATTTTGTCCCGGAAGCGCATGACATACTCGATAACCGACACTCCAGGGGTGGCCAAATCCCCTTCCCAAGCCTCTTTCACCAGAGCCAGGGGGCCCCGCACACGTCGCCCGTACAGGAGCTCAAACGGTGAGAATCCTGTTGAGGCCTGTGGAACCTCCCGGTAAGCAAATAACAGGTGTGGGAGATACCGCTCCCAGTCACGCCCGTGGGAGTCGACCAACATCTTAAGCATCTGCTTTAAGGTGCCATTGAACCGCTCGCACAGGCCATTAGTCTGTGGATGGTACGGGCTGGCCACCAGATGTCGCACCTGGACTTGCTTACAGAGGGCCTCCATCAGCTGGGACATGAATTGGGTCCCCCGGTCAGTGAGCATTTCCTGGGGAAAACCCACTCGGGAGAAAATCTCCAGCAATGCGGTGGCCACCTTGTCAGCCCGAATGGACGACAAGGCCACTGCTTCTGGGTACCGGGTGGCATAGTCCACTACCGTCAGTATGAAGCGTTTCCCGGAGCTGCTGGGGATGGCCAGCGGGCCGACCAGATCCACAGCCACCCTCCTGAAAGGCTCATCGATGATTGGCAGAGATACTAGTGGGGCTTTGGGGCGTGGCCCCGCCTTCCCCACTCTCTGACAGGTTTCACACGAACGGCAGTAGGCAGCCACATCGGCCCCCATTTTTGGCCAGTAGAAATGCTGGTTTAACCTGGCCTTGGTCTTAGCGATCCCTAGGTGTCCGGCCATCGGAATCTCATGTGCGATCCGCAACAACTCCGTCCGGAACGGATAGGGTACCACTAACTGTCGGTCCCTGGGCCACGCCTCCGGTGAACCCTGCTGGACCGTGGCCCGGTACAGCCGTCCTTGGTCCCAGACCACTCGCTCCGGGTCCGAGTCCGAGGGAGGCTGTGCCGCCTGCTCCTTAAGAGCTTTCAGGCTGTCGTCAGCTTCTAACGCTGCCTGAAACCCCTGACTAGATGTGGCCAGAATCGACGAGACTGTCACATCTTCAGTCAGTACCCCGGGACCTGTGTCCTGGCCTCCACCTGACTCGGCTGCCACTTGGTCAGAAGGGGAAGAGCTATCGGACCTCCGGGAGGCCCCTTGGCTTCCAGCACCCCCACTGCGGGTGACAGCGGCCACAGCCGCTGCGACCGTGGGTCGTGCCTGCTCCTCCTCCGTTCCTGACCGAGTCGCCGGTTCAGGCAGACCTACCTGGCTTCCTGACACCCCGGTTGTGGGGGAACCATGCACCGAGATCTTACCTGGGAGCACTTCCGCTCCTGGACTGGCCCCAATCTCACCTGCCTGTTCCCCCCCTGCAGCAACAGAACCCCGCTGTGAAATCTCTGGGGACCCCACATTTGCTGTGGTAGCCCCCACCCCACACACTGGTCCTCCCCCTGCAGCACCCTGCTCTCTGCTTATCCCTGCAGAGGGCAACAGATCCCAGCTCACAGGCTGGTTACTTGTAGAGGCATTGTCACACCTTTCTCTGACCCCCTCCCCTGTCACAGCTGCAGCTGAGTGTGTGTCTATGGTGTCTATGCAAGCAGAAATATCAGAGTTCACTCCCTCCTCCCTTACATCATTCATAGATAACACATTAACATTGTCCGGAGGCATGTCAGTACTGGCTGAAGGTTCAGCCCTTGGTTGGGGCCCAAACTGGGAGGTTATCTGCCCCAAATCTGTCCCAAGTAGCACGTTTGCAGGGATCCGATCAGTTACCCCCACCTCCCTCACCCCTCGCCCTGCGCCCCAGTCCACATAAATGTCAGCAACAGGCAGCGCCGGGTCAGTGCCTCCAATCCCGGAGACAGCGAGGGTTTTTCCAGGGATCAAGTCTTGGGGGGACACCATCTCAGGCCGCACCAGAGTCACCTCCGAGGCGCTGTCTCGCAGTCCTATGGTCACAGACCGGCCGACGGTGACAGGTTGGAAGCTGTCCAGGGACCTACCACCACCCCCACCCACACAATACACCTTGGGCGGCCCTTGGGACGGGGACGGAGCCGGGGCCTTGGGACGCTGAGGGCACATGGCCTTGAAGTGTCCAGGTAGGTTGCACTGGTGGCACCGTCTTGGTTCCGCCACGGGCCTGGAGAGGGGAGTTGAGGGGGACACCCCCTGCAGTCTAGGGGCAGGTGGGGCAGTCGCAGAATTCATCTTACCCCCTCTCCAGGTGCTGCTGGTGGCCGCTCTCCTGGCCTCAGGGGCCCGGTTGTTGGTGTAGTCATCGGCAAGGGCAGCTGTAGCCGTGGACCCCTTTGGCTTCTGGTCTCGGATGAACTGGCGGAGATCCTCAGGGCAGTTCCACAAGAGTTGCTCCGTGATGAACAAGTCCAGGATCTCCGGTCCGGTGGAAAGCTGCAGGCCTTGGGTCCAGTGGTCGGCAGCTCGGGCAAGTGCCCGCCTGTGGTCAGCCCAGGAGTCCTTTGGTCCCTTCTGTAGGCTCCGGAACTTCTTGCGGTAGGACTCTGGAGTGAGGTTGTACTGTTGGATCAGGGCCCGCTTGATGGTGTCGTAGCCCTGATCTGCCTCAGCAGGCAAGTCCCCAAGGACATCCAGGGCCTTACCCCTTAAACGGGGGGTCAGGTATTTGGCCCACTGGTCCTTGTTCAGATGGTGCTGCAAGCAAGTCCGTTCAAAAGCAGTCAGGAAAGAGTCCAAGTCTCCATCCTTCTCCAGCACTGGGAAGTCCTCAACACGGACCTTTGGAAGTTTGGTGTTTTGAAGGTCACATGTGGCTGATGAGGGCCGGAGCTGAGCTAGCTGCAGCTGGTAGTCACGGTCTGCCTGTCGCTCTCGCTCTCGCTCTTCACGCGCTGCCTGCCGCTCTCGCTCCGCAGCCTCACGCTCTGCGTGCCGCTCCGCAGCCTCAGCGTCACGCGCTGCCTGCCGCTCTGCCCTGCGCTCTGCCAGAAGTTCCTTGTAGCCCTTCTGGTCTCCAGCCTGGAGAAGGGCCATAGCCATTTGAAGAAGGCTATCCGAGCCTCCCAGGCTCGGTGGAATGGCACGTGGTGATCTGCGGCACGCTGCAGAGCTAGGCGATTCACTGTCCCTTTCAGAGCGGAGGGCTGGCATCTGGCTCGTTGAGGAACCTTGGGTGAGCTCCTCCTCATCTTGTCCAGCAGTGCCAGGTTGCGCAATGTCCTCGGCAGAACGGTTTTCTGGCGTCGAGCTCCTGGAGGACTCGTGGGCAACCTCCTCATTGCTGTCCACAGCACCGTCCTCCCTCTCTTCGGCTCCTGCCTTAGCATTGGCCAGTTGCATAGCTCTGCTCCTGGTGCCATCAGCCATTCTTGCAGACTTTTGGTCACTGACACAGAACTGACACCTGATGCCTCCACACACCTTACAGTATCTGCACTCTGACACTCTAGTGTTGAGCTAGTCTGAAGACCCCAGCAGCCACAGCTGCTGCAGGCAGTCTTTAGTGTCTGGGAGTATGGGTCTCACACTCACACACACTATTATCTCGATCCCACCGCTATGCCACCAATATGTCACAAACCACCGGGGGGGTCACTCAGAAATCCCCCGCGCTGGCTACCAGTACGTCACAATCGGGGGGTAACAAGTGGGGGTCACCCCTCCTTTATACCTCCCGACCGACAGACAGAGCACGTGACGCGCTCTCTAGCGCCCCTCTTATAGTCAGGCCAATTATGGAATTGCCCGACCATAAGCAAGGAGGCCGCTATACTACTTATGCCGATTATTGAAGGGTCCCCGGTGAGAGTAAGGTATATATTCCCCCGACCTCCGCGGGCGGAATATATAAAATCTCCCCGAATCTCACTGGCCTCCCCACAATAATCCTTGGCACAATTCGCTGCCACCAACCGATTTACGGTAACTATTAGCCGAACACACAGACGTGGGATTCAAGATCGAGATAACAGAACAGCCCAAGATTAATTATATAATTTAATCAGCCTAAAGCACACTAGAAACTACAATATATACAATAGGGAATCTACAGAATATACATATGTCAGAGTACAGTTACAATCAAAGCATGGGTTACAAACAGGCATACACAGTTCCAGCAGTTACCTTGTTGCGTCTGGCCACAGGGGGGCGCTGTACCCAGGTTTCTAGGATCCTTCCCACAGATGTTTCCTACACGTGCCCCCAGCGAAAAGAACACTGGAAAATGGCCGAAGTAGGGTTATCAACCTGGGCAAATCCAGGTCCCCTCCTACCTTTGTGACCTCAGAGGGAGCACTGCTCCACCCCTGGCTTGAGTTATGGACAATATCCCAACATGGAATATGGGCCATAACTTTGCCTGGGAGCGTCGTAGGCGGACGCCAATGCTCTCATTGTGACAGTTATGAATTTAGCTACAGAACGAGGGGACTCATGACCTGTCTGCCAGTTCCCCATTGGCTGATATCACGCCTGGGGCATTTCCCAATGTCCTGCTCCCATAAAAAGGGTGTGCCGGCATCGTCCGCATGCGGAGACACCATTTTTATGGTTGCCATATTTATCGGAAATATGGCTTGCGAGATATGAACCATTTTTTACTGGAGTCGTTCTGTCTGGCTATTTCCATAGCCTTGCTAATGAGATACAACTCTTGTTACAGGGTGACGGCAGGGAGTCATCCTGTGTCCATTGTTCCCACACCACCTCATTTCCATATCACAGGACATGGCCATGGAGGTGTAAGTGGAACACTGAGAACAAGAAGGGAGGGGGCACTGCCAGGGAGTGATGAGGGATTATGACTGGAGTCATAATTCATCTTCATATCCCGGGATTTGCCTCACAAGCACCCTGATGTATTTGTTGCGGGCAGGGAGGAGGCCGCCGCCGCTGCGCTCTCGCTGGCGCTCGGGTCCGGCGCGGCTGCTGCCTGGCTGCTCGGTGGCTCGAGCGGTGGGCCGGATCCGGGGACTCGAGCGGCGCTCCTCGCTCATGAGTGAAAAGGGGTGGTTTGGGTTTGGGGAGTTGGTCCGTGACGCCACCCACGGGAGCGATGACAGGGAGCAGCCGAGATGTTTCTCTCCCCTCCGTGGGTAGGGGGGTTGGTGGTCCCAGGGCGGCAGGGTTGGAACGGTGCAGGGTCGCGGGGGCAGCGCGGTGCCGGACGGCACAGTGGTACTCACTCAGCCAATGATGGATACAGAGTCTCCGGTAAAACAAACGGCTGGATGGACGGGTCCCGTAGCCGGCTGCTGTGGTTACTCCTGGTAGGTTGGTGGTGGCTGCCTTTCCCTGCACCTGTTGTGTATCTTCGGTCCCGATGGCTTCCCACCGGTAACCCACTCCCCAGCTTGGATATGGGCCGGGGGAGCCCCTTTTGCCCGCAGGCTCTGGCCCTGGGAATTCTAACTGTGGCGGTAGTTGTGTTTCCCTTTCTCGGTTTGGACGGTTGCCTTCAGTCGGGTCTTTGTTGCTAGGAAACCCCGGAGGTTCCGGTCGCTAGCGGATTTGACCGGTTTAACGGCGACTCCAAGCCTGGTCGGGGTCCGCAGGCCCTGCCGGTTTGTGCTGGCTTCTCTTCGCTCCCTGGTTCGGTACCGGCGGGCCACCGCCCGTCCCCGGTCCTACGGTTCCGCGTCGATCGGCCTCTCCTGCAGACGGCCACCACCGTCTGCCAACCTTGCTCTCGGTGCCCGGGCCACGTACCGGTCAGTCTGCTCCTCCACTACTCCTTCACTCTCCCTAACTCAGCTCTACTCTCCTCTACTCTGCTCTGACTTCCTTTCCCGCCTCCAGGACTGTGAACTCCTCGATGGGTGGGGCCAACCACCTGGCTCCACCCCACCTGCAGTGGACATCAGCCCCTGGAGGGAGGCAACAAGGATTTGTGTGTGACTGGTGTGCCTATCTCGGGGTGTGGGGTGTGTTGTTGCAGTACCTGTGACGACCTGGCTTGTCCAGGGCGCCACATATTCAGCGGCGCTACACTGTCTGCACCGCTATACTTTAATAAAAGTCAATAGAGCTGCTAATGATAAAAAAAGGAGCCTGTGTAAGAGAATATTGCTATTTTGCTTTGCTATTTCATTTTCTTTTGCATTCATTTAGAAAAGTCTTTTCCATTCTCAGGTTCCTTGTTGGCAAAGGTCAAAGGTTAACAGTCTTTGTGATAAGGTTTTTATCAGCAGAGAGCACTGCAAGACCTGGAGCCTGAAGGTCGTCCAATTCTCAGAGTTTAAGATTCCTAACAAAACAAAATCCCGGACTGTGCAGACAGGGCGTGAGGGTGACAGTGTCACTCAGTGCCCCAGGGGGTGCCTGGATCCTGGCAGGAAAAGCAAATTCTGTAATAATGCTGTTTTCTTTAAATGGAGGAACCATGCCCCAGAGACTCACCCTTCTGCATTACTATTAGATGAGGCAATCAACCATACAGCCCTCTGTCTATATGCATGCTATACATGGGAACCTTAGTGAGAAACTATCCAGATATATGACTGGCCGGGTAGCAGATAACCTACATAGCCAACTAGATTGTGCATATTTACTCTTGCTTTAGCAAACAAGATATTTCCCTTATGCCAGTTTTAGCCGAGCAATAATGATAGGTGATCCAGTATTTTGGTGCTCGGGCACCATGCTCGAATCCCCGTCGCACATGTTTTGCGACCTTTTTTCAGCCATTAAACAAGCGGGGATTGCCTACCAATGCTATATTGGCTACTAACATTACTGTGATTGACTGGTTGGCTGCATAGCGTCATGAAGACTATATAAGACCTGGTGACGCCATGCCCGGTGCATTGTACATGGAAATAGTGTAGGGAGAGTTTCTGCTGAAGAAAGAACAGTGTGCTGCTGGTGCAACAAAAAACAACAGTCCTTCTCAGGACTAATTGACATAGATTCTATTCTATACTATGGTAATACTGTTCTTAGTTGTAATTAGTGTAGGGTTAGTTTCTGGATTAGGGATATTGCACTAGAAGCATTTAAGCAGGATCCAGTGCATTGCAGTCCTTAGTGCTGCCACACACCACCAACAGTCCTTTCAGGGCTAATTGAAATAGTTCTATTGTAATACTGTTTTTTGCTGTAATTAGTGTAGGGTTAGTTTCTGCATTAGGGATATTGTACTAGAGGCATGAGCAGGATTCAGTGTATTACAGTCCTTGGTGCTGCTACATACAACCAACAGTCATTTTCAGAGCTAATTTAAATATATTATATTATCTAATAGTACTGCTCTAAGTCGACTGTAGGGTTAGCTTCTGGAGTAGGGATAGTGTATAGGAGGCATTTAGGCAGCATTTAGTGCGCTACAGCCCTTGGTGCTGCCATTTACAACCAACAGTCTTTTTTCAGGGCTAATTTAAATACATGCTATTCTCTAATAATACCTCCCTTAGCTGCAATTAGTGTAGGGTTAGATTCTGGAGTAGGGATAGTGTATTAGAGGCATTTAGGCAGGATTTATTGCATTACAGTCCATGGTGCTGTCACGAAAAACCAACAGTCCTTTTCAGAGCTAATTTAAGTATATTATATTTTCTAATAATACCGCTCTTTCTCTGCAATTAGTGTAGAATTAGATTCTGGAGTAGGGATAGTGTATTAGAGTCATTTAGGCACTCATTGCATTACAGTCCTCGGTCCACGCACAACCAAGAGTCCTTTTCAGGGCTGATTTAAATACATTCTTTTCTCTAATAATACCGTTCTTATTTGCGTACATAATTTAAAATGCTCAAGGTGTGTGGAACGGGACAGGGAAAAGGACGTCCCGCTGATGGGGGTGTGTGACGGGGGTGTACAACAGAGCAAAGGATGGACGAGGCCGAGGGACGATCCAACAGGTTTATTAACAGGAATGCAAGAACAGCACACGATAAGTCCACGTAAAACAGATTCGGGGGCCCTTCCCGACAATCCTCGGACCGGATTACAAAGCAATCGTCCTTACAGTAGTCCAAAGAGTTCCACGCAATCCCACGGGCCGCCACACAGGCCTAGCTCCGTCCGTGTCCACAGCCACACAGGCTGGAGCTCCTGCTCCCTTCAAGTTTCAGCTCACTCTGCCTGAATCTCCCAGGTAAGCAGAGTTTACACTAGTTGGACTCTAGGCCCACCTCCCCCTACTCCCAGGGATGGAAGTGCCTCAAGAGGATATAACCTTGCATTTTAGGGGGGTGATTACCTACAACAATAGAAATGTACACAGAAGTAGTTCAAATAAGACAATGAACCCAGCTTGAAATAGGAATCTGTACAGCATATACAGTGAGAGGGTAAATTACATCTTCACAATCCCTCCCCCTCCCAACTTGTGTACGTACTAGGGACCTCTACAGTTCACTGGTTAAGTACACACAGGCAGAGCGTTAGGGTACCTTCACACTTAGCGATGCAGCAGCGATCCGACCAGCGATCTGACCTGGTCAGGATCGCTGCTGCATCGCTACATGGTCGCTGGTGAGCTGTCAAACAGGCAGATCTCACCAGCGACCAGTGAACAGCCCCCAGCCAGCAGCGACGTGCAAGCGACGCTGCGCTTGCACGGAGCCGCCGTCTGGAAGCTGCGGAGACTGGTAACTAAGGTAAACATCGGGTATGGTTACCCGATGTTTACATTAGTTACCAGCGAACACCGCTTAGCTGTGTGTGCAGGGAGCAGGGAGCCGCGCACACTGAGCGCTGGCTCCTTGCTCTCCTAGCTGCTGTACACATCGGGTTAATTAACCCGATGTGTAATGCAGCTAAATGTGCAGAGAGCCGGAGCCGGCAGCACAGGCAGCGTGAGAGCTGCGGAGGCTGGTAACTAAGGTAAATATCGGGTAACCACCTTGGTTACCCGATGTTTATCTTGGTTACAAGCTTACCTCAGCTGTCAGATGCCGGCTCCTGCTCCCTGCTCGCTTCATTTGTCGCTCTCTCACTGTCACACACAGCGATCTGTGTGTCACAGCGGGAGAGCGCCTTTGAAGAAAACGAACCAGGGCTGTGTGTAACGAGCAGCGATCTCACAGCAGGGGCCAGATCGCTGCTCAGTGTCACACACAGCGAGATCGCTAATGAGGTCACTGCTGCGTCACAAAAAGCGTGACTCAGCAGCGATCTCGGCAGCGATCTCGCTATGTGTGAAGCACCCCTTACTTACATGTGGCTTCATGCAGCCACGAAGTGGCATCGTAGCTCTCCCACATCATTGCCCAGGAGAACAGCTGCAGGCAGACCACCCATCACCCCAACCACACATCGCCTGACCCCAAAACCAAAGCTCAGATCCACAGTGGCTGTGGGAATAGTCCTCCATTGTCCACCAGCCAGTTCAATGACAATCCCAGGTCCTCTATGGATTGCCTCAGGCCGAACCACTCGGGGATCAGCCAGTGTGAGGAAAGCACCCGAGTCACAAAATCCAACAAGTCTCTGTCCATCCAGCACAACCTCCTGCAAGTGCTTACCTCGATGAGCAGAAGTCGTCATAACTGCAGGTCGCACCCCGTAAACTCCTGGTGGTGCAACATGGGCTGAGTCACTAGGCCAGTCCTCACATAGCGGTGCCACATCTTCCTCCATGGCGCTGGGCTGTAAATAATTAACAATCCGATTGGGCGCAGGATCAGTCCTCATTTGAACAGCTGGGCAGGAGACTTGCCGATGCCCTGGCTGTCCACATTGATAGCATCTGAGCTGGGTCTCCCTCCATCCAAGGCGTCCTCTTGGGTAAGGGGTAGGGGAACTTGGAGGCCGGCTCCCACCTGAAGGTGCTGTAGGGGTTTGAGGATGATTCCTCCATGGCCTGGCTGGGCATGAGGCCTGCAAATGCCCGGGATGCCTACAAACATAACACCTGCGCTCTGTTACTTCCTCTCCCCGGCGTATTCCAGAAAGTGCAGTAGAAGCAACTGGAGGCACATTAACACGGGTATCAACATGTGGTGGCTTAGAGGAACGGGGAACAATGGGGACAGAATAACTGGGGGCATCCGGTGTTGTGGAGCTGTTAGGCGTCTCTCCATCCTCCAACAGAACCCTCCACTGAGGCTTGATGGTGAGCACCTCATCAGCTAGAGCAGCAGCTTCCTCCACTGTCGCTGGTTTTCTCTCACGCACCCATTCCCGGATCTCAGCGGGGCACTTGAAGTAAAACTGCTCTTTTAGGAGGACCTGGAGGACGGTCTCCAAGGTTAAGGCCTCCTCTGCCTCCAACCAACGATGCCACAGATGTTTGAGTTTGTGGGCATACATCTTGAAGGACACTTCCTCATCACATGCTAGAGTACGGAACTGAGTCCTGTAAGTGTCTGGCGTTACAGCATAATGTTCTAGAATAGTCTGTTTAATATCCGCATACTCACAGTTCCACCGATGGTCCATAGCTCTATAGGCTGCAGCAGCTCCACCCTCTAAGAGCCCAACCAGATGCCGGACGCGCTCCCTTTCTGGGACTTCCATTAATCGACACTGATGCTCAAAGTCCTGGAAGAAGCCCTCAATGTCACCAGCAGCCTCATTAAACTGCTTGAAGTCTTTGCGGGACACTCTGGGAAGTTCCCTCATGATGGGTGCTGGGGTTACAGTCTGTCTGGAACCTCTCGCGGCTTCCACAGCGAGCTGCTTATCCAGCAATGCCATCTCCTCCATCCTGCGCTCCTTCTCTTCAGCTCCACGCATGGCCTCCCTCTTATCTTCTATGGTGGCCTCATCTCCAAGCAGTGCCATCTTTTCCTTGTACCACACAACCCATTGACTTTTTTGGGTATTCACCTCCGGCTCCCGTCTTTGCTCCCCTTGCTGTGGAAATTGTTCCTCGGTGCCATCTTGCAGGCAAGCGTGTTCCAATGCCTCAATTAGTTGCTCCTTAGACAGTCCTTTGTAGCCGACACCTAATTCACGGGCCTTTGTTTGTAGACTCGCCACAGTCCAGTTCCTGTATCCTGAGGTTCTGGTTTCAGACGTCGATTGGCTGTTGTCCTCCATTTCTTCTGCTCTGATCCCGCCGCTGCCAACCAGTTTGTGACGGGGGTGTACAACAGAGCAAAGGATGGACGAGGCCGAGGGACGATCCAACAGGTTTATTAACAGGAATGCAAGAACAGCACACGATAAGTCCACGTAAAACAGATTCGGGGGCCCTTCCCGACAATCCTCGGACCGGATTACAAAGCAATCGTCCTTACAGTAGTCCAAAGAGTTCCACGCAATCCCACGGGCCGCCACACAGGCCTAGCTCCGTCCGTGTCCACAGCCACACAGGCTGGAGCTCCTGCTCCCTTCAAGTTTCAGCTCACTCTGCCTGAATCTCCCAGGTAAGCAGAGTTTACACTAGTTGGACTCTAGGCCCACCTCCCCCTACTCCCAGGGATGGAAGTGCCTCAAGAGGATATAACCTTGCATTTTAGGGGGGTGATTACCTACAACAATAGAAATGTACACAGAAGTAGTTCAAATAAGACAATGAACCCAGCTTGAAATAGGAATCTGTACAGCATATACAGTGAGAGGGTAAATTACATCTTCACAGGGTGTATGCAGAAACAGTGGACTAAGGCAACCTGGGCCTGCTGCAGGAGCACCCAAACACATGCATCATCTAGACTTAGCTTCCTGTCCCGCTTTAAAGGGGGGGGAGGACACCACTTTTTAAGCCACAACAGTGTGAACAGGTTGTGGGTTGGATGGCAGATAATGCTTTCAGTCTCCTAACCAGGAGACAAGTGACCCCCACACTTAGACACACAGAGGAGCTTTTTACCTTTTCATTTATGACTTCTTCCGGCCTCTCACCATGCATGTTTCAGGAGAGACGTGGAGATCATGTACTGTAATGCCCAAATATTTGAGCAGCCACAGCCAGAAGAAGCAGATGGTGGGGAACGGCAATTACTGTCTCAAGAGGTAGATGATGATGAGACACAGTTGCCAACAAGTCAACAGGTCAGGAGGAGGACCAGAGTGCAGAAGTGGAAGACAAGGTAGTGGATGATAATGTCACTGACCTAACCTGGCAAGGAGGCATTCCGAGCGAACATAGCATCGCAAAGGAGGATGTCCCAACACATCATTCAGCTATTTCTACAGGTTTTTCACCCAGAAAGTGAATTTAATTGAATCAGATTCTCACCTCTACATCTCTTGCTGCCTGTTTTGCAGTCCCTCCTTATAATTTTTTTGCAGGCTTTGCACAGGCTTTGCTAGTCTAGGAGACTCTTTCTTAATAATGGGGAAAAAATTCTGCTGCCCTCCTCTATGTGTCTTCCAGGGAGTATTGCAGACTCTCCTTGTAATTTTTGGATAGATCTAGCACTTAGTGCATAGGCTTTACCAGTCTAGGAGTCCCACTCCTTAAAAATGTTAAAAAATGTTGTCTGAGGCCCTCCTCTAAGTGTCTTCCAGGGGGGTATTGCAGTCTCTCTTTATTTTTGGCAGCCCTTGTACTTAGTGCATATACTTTATAAGTGTAGGAGTTCCACTAACATTTTTAACAGAATGTGTATGAGGCCCTCCTTTATGCCTAATACAGGGTGTATGAGAGTCCCTCTTCCTTCTCATTTTTGGCATTGTCAGCATAGGCTTTGTGAGTTTCATAAATGAAACTGGATGTGTCTAACCATGTCACACACACCACATGCCCAGATAAAGTAGTAAATTGTTAAAATTACATTTACCTGTGAAACACCCCCCCCCCAAAAAAAAATAATCGTTCTCAGCAGCACATCGTCTTGTGTAAACAGGGTTTGTACTATCAAGAACAATGTGTATGAGTAAAGAGCAATATATTACTGATCATAATGTGCACATTACAAGCGCAGTCGGCCTGAGTAACTAGGGGGCTATTAAGTGACTGCCAATCGGCAAACATGTAGCTCAGCGGCACACGCTTTCAGCTGCAAATTGCATAATATTGTCACGCTTCCCGGTCCCCGGGCCCCGCTCTCCGGTCCCCGTGCCCCGCACTCCGGTCCCCGTGGCCCGCTCCCCGGTTCCCGCCGGCGTCCCCTGCTCACCACCCCGGTCCCGTCCTCCTCGCCGGCACCCTCCTTGTGTCCTGCTCCCCGCTCCCGGCGCTCCTCTGCGACATGGGACACACAGCCGGGCGCTCCTGCTTCCTCCTCACCGCTTCCTGGACTGGCTTCTGGCACACGGGCCTCACGCATGCGCATTAGGGCGCGCGCGCGGTCATTGACCCTCTCTTAAAGGGCCAGCACCCAGAAACAGGATATTGTATAGACAGGTACAGGGTATATTAGGTTTCTCTTTCCTGGTGGGCGGGGCCTGTTCTACGTGTTTAGCAAGCTAGTGTTCAGGTCCCCGTATTGCTGTACCCTGTACCTTGCCCTGTATTAACCCTGTCTGTCTCGCAGAGCCTGTCCTGCCACGCCAGCCGCTCCGAACCAAGTCCATCCCTGGACCCTGACGGTGACTTCGGCGGATGTTCCACCACCTCTGCAGCTCCGCCAGTCTCCAGTCCCTGGCTCCGTGCGGTGACCCGCCCCATCGCTCAGCAGGTTCCGGATTCCGCCTGACCCTACAACCCGGCCTCGGACCCTGAGCCTCGTCACCCGGACTACCGTCCAGAACTCCGTGGGTTCAGCAACATCCACCTTTCCTGCTCCTCTACGGATTGTCTGGCTACCAATAGTGCTTCGGCTGCCGTGCATCAGGACCCTCTGGCGGGGTGACCGGCCTGGCTGCCTCCTCAGGGGAAATCGGTGTACGGTCCAGTGCTTCCACCATCCGGACGTAACCGCTAGAACAGGCCATGGATCCCACCGAAGCACTAGCGGCCTTGCAGCAGGAACTCGTACGACAGCGCGAGACCCAGACCCGCATGCTGTCCTTCATGTCTTCTGTGGATACCCGCCTGAACACGCTACAAGCAACGGCCACGTCCTTGGCATCACAGGTTTCCACTGTGCAATCCACGGCCGCAGCTCCCGTGGCAGCCTCCTCGGATACTTCCAAACTTCGTTTGGCCTCACCACCCCGGTACGCCGGAGATCCCAAGACCTGCAGGGGATTCATAAATCAATGCTCCCTCCATTTCAAGCTGCTGCCGCACCTTTTTGCCTCTGACCAAGCCAAGGTCGTGTTCATGATGTCCCATCTAGAGGGAGAGGCACTGGCCTGGATGAACCCCTTGTGGGAGAAGGAGGATCCGGTAACCACCGACATCCAGGAGTTCCTGCAGGCTTTTCGTGGCACCTTTGACGAGCCCGGACGCGCCTCCGCGTCTGCCTCATCCCTCCTCCGGCTACGTCAGGGGACTCTGACGGTGGGCCAATATGCTATACGTTTTCGCACCTTGGCTTCGGAATTAGGGTGGAACAATGAGGCTCTAACCGCCGCCTTCTGGGAAGGACTCTCGGGTCGTATTAAAGATGAGCTGGCTGGTCGTGACGTGCCTACCACCCTGGATGCCCTGATTGATCTAGCGACTTGAGTGGATCTTCGCTTTCAGGAACGAGCCAAAGAGGTGTCCCGCGAGAGGCGTCCGATAAGGCACTCCTCCCCACCACAGAAGTCCATCGCTCCCCAGTCGGCGTCACCTGGTGCGTCTACCATCGAGCCCATGCAGATTGACCGCCTGAGGCAGTCTGAGCAACGCAGAGCAGAACGATTAGCAAAGGGTCTCTGCTTCTACTGCGGTGATGGCACACACCTGCTACGCTCTTGTCCCGAGAAGCCAGGAAACTCCAAAGCCTAGGCTTGGTAGGAGAGGCCACCCTAGGTTCTGGGACTCTCTCAGACTCCGTTACATGGACTGTTCAAGTCACTACAGAAGAGACCCCGTTCACGGCAGAGGCGTATCTCGATTCCGGAGCAGCAGGCAACTTCATCCAGCAGGCCACAGTGGATAAGTACCAGGTGCCTGTTCTCCCAATAGAAAAACCGCTGGTGATCGCCTTTGTAGATGGGAGACCCCTCTCTGACACGTCTCACTGATCACCAAGCCTGTGGACTTACGGATCGGTGCCCTGCACACCGAGAAGATCACCTTCTACGTCCTCCCGCGCATGTCTCATCAGATCCTGCTGGGACTCCCATGGTTAAGGGCACACGAACCGTTGGTCAGATGGAGTACAGGTGAAATTACCCGATGGGGCTCCTCATGTCACGAGAGATGCCTGAAATCCATCCAGCCCATCCGACGACCTCCGGTTCCAGAGTCTCTACCAGGATTGCCTACTGGTCCTTCTCGGACGTTTTTGATAAAAAGGAGTCGGAGGTACTACCGCCTCATCGTCCCTACGACTGTGCCATCGATCTATTGCCAGGAACTACGCCTCCTAGAGGAAGAATATACCCCTTGTCCCCTGCTGAAACACGGGCCATGTCTGCCTATATCACCGAGAGCCTGGCTAAGGGCTTCATTCGGAGATCCTCGTCACCTGCCGGAGCAGGGTTTTTCTTTGTCAAGAAGAAGGAGGGTGATCTGCGCCCTTGCATTGACTACCGGGGATTAAACCAGATCACTGTAAAAAACAAATACCCTCTGCCTCTCATCCCCGAACTATTCGATCGGCTCCGAGGAGCTCGTGTATTTACCAAGTTGGACCTCCGTGGGGCCTATAACCTGGTTCGCATTCACTCTGGAGACGAATGGAAGACCGCATTCAACACTCGGGATGGGCACTACGAGTATTGTGTCATGCCCTTTGGTCTGTGTAATGCTCCGGCAGTCTTCCAAGAATTGGTAAACGACGTGTTCAGAGATCTCCTCTATGTCTGTGTCGTGGTATATCTGGACGACATCCTGGTCTTCTCTCCGGACCTACAGACCCACAGAGAGAACGTGCAGCTAGTACTCCAAAGGCTTAGAGAGAACCGTCTGTACGCCAAATACGAGAAGTGCGTCTTTGAAAAGTCGTCCCTTCCCTTTCTGGGTTATGTAATCTCGGACACCGGCCTGCAGATGGACCCCGAGAAAGTGTCTTCCATCCTCAACTGGCCTCCTCCATCCGGACTGAAGGCTATCCAACGCTTCCTTGGCTTTGCGAACTATTATCGGCAATTCATCCCGCACTTCTCTGCCCTGACTGCGCCTCTCTCTGCCTTGACCAAGAAGGGAGCTAATCCTAAGGACTGGCCACCGGCGGCCGATGCCGCGTTCTGCTCATTGAAACAGGCGTTTGCTTCCTCCCAAGTTCTTCATCGCCCTGAATTGAACCGACAGTTCACCTTAGAGGTGGATGCCTCCTCCTCAGGGGCCGGGGCAGTGTTGATGCAGAAATCCTGCTCCGGGAAGATGGTTACATGCGGATTCTTCTCCAAGAGCTTCTCGGCACCCGAACGCAACTACACCATCGGTGATCGGGAGCTACTGGCCGTCAAGCTGGCTTTGGAGGAATGGCGCTACCTCTTGGAGGGAGCTGTATATCCTGTGATTATCTACACGGACCACAAGAATCTGGAGTATCTGCGGTCAGCCCAAAGACTGAACCCACGACAAGCCCGCTGGTCCTTGTTTTTCGCTCGTTTTGATTTCCAACTCCATTTTCGGCCCGCGGACAAGAACGTGCGGGCAGGCGCCTTGTCTAGGTCCTTCGTGCCCATAGAGCTGGAGGAGGAGACGTTCCAGCCCATCATCAGCCCCAGTAAAGTCATTCCGGTGGCTCCTGTCGCTCTGACTCAGATACCCCCTGGGAAAACCTATGTCTCTGATACTGACAGACACAGAGTCCTGCAATGGGGCCATGCCTCAAAGATCGCCGGCCACACTGGTCAGAAGAAGACGTGGAGTACGATTGTCCGTCACTATTGGTGGCCGTCTCTCCGTAAAAACGTCGCAACCTTCGTCTCAGCCTGTTCGTCCTGTGCCCGGAACAAGACACCCAAGCACCTACCATATGGACGTCTTCTGCCTCTGCCCATTCCTTCCGTTCCGTGGCAACATATTGCAATGGACTTCATTACGGACTTACCCTTATCCTCCGGACACACAGTCATATGGGTTGTGGTGGACCGTTTCTCAAAAATGGCTCACTTCATTCCCATGGCCGGGCTGCCCTCTGCCCAGGAACTAGCTGACTCCTTCATACAACATATATTCCGATTGCATGGCTTTCCCGCACACATTGTGTCCGACAGAGGAGCTCAGTTTACCTCGCGCTTCTGGAGGGCCCTCTGCAAACATCTGGGAGTATCTCTGGACTTCTCTTCAGCCTACCATCCTCAGTCGAATTGGCAAGTGGAACGGGTCAATCAGATCCTGACCTCCTTCCTGCGCCACTACGTTAATGCCCATCACGATGACTGGTCCGCTCTTCTTCCTTGGGCTGAGTTCTCCCACAACCACCACATCAGCGAGTCCACTTCCTGCTCTCCCTTCCGAGTCGTTTACGGACTTCAGCCTTCTGTCCCATTGCCAGTATCCTCGGCTTCCGACGTCCCCGCAGCAGATGCTCTGGTCCAAGACTTCTCAGCCATATGGAGCTCTGTCAAGACTTCCCTAGAGCGTGCTTCTTTGCGAATGAAGAGACATGCGGACAAACGGCGCCTGGATCCCCCGTGTTTCTCCCCTGGTGATTTGGTCTGGCTTGCATCCAAATATGTACGATTGAAGTTGCCATCGTACAAGTTGGGTCCTCGTTACATCGGGCCGTTTAAAGTCATCAGCAAGATTAATGCAGTCTCCTACAAGCTGCAGCTCCCGGCCACGATGCGGATACCCAACTCCTTCCATGTCTCCCTGCTCAAGCCTGTTGTCCTTGGTCCCTTCTCCGCTGATGCCGGTACTGCTCCTCCTCCCATCGCTGACGATGACATCTATGCGGTAAGGGATATCGTGGCCATGAAGACCGTGCGAGGTCGGCAATACTTCCTGGTGGACTGGGCGGGGTATGGTCCAGAGGATAGGTCCTGGGAGCCCCGGGAGAATGTTGGCACTCCTCTGATACGTGCCTTCCTGTCCCGGTTGCGGGGAGGGGGGCGTGGGGGAGGGGGTACTGTCACGCTTCCCGGTCCCCGCTCTCCGGTCCCCGTGCCCCACACTCCGGTCCCCGTGGCCCGCTCCCCGGTTCCCGCCGGCGTCCCCTGCTCACCACCCCGGTCCCGTCCTTCTCGCCGGCACCCTCCTTGTGTCCTGCTCCCCGCTCCCGGCGCTCCTCTGCGACATGGGACACACAGCCGGGCGCTCCTGCTTCCTCCTCACCGCTTCCTGGACTGGCTTCTGGCACACGGGCCTCACGCATGCGCATTAGGGCGCGCGCGCGGTCATTGACCCTCTCTTAAAGGGCCAGCACCCAGAAACAGGATATTGCATAGACAGGTACAGGGTATATTAGGTTTCTCTTTCCTGGTGGGCGGGGCCTGTTCTACGTGTTTAGAAAGCTAGTGTTCAGGTCTCCGTATTGCTGTACCCTGTACCTTGCCCTGTATTAACCCTGTCTGTCTCGCAGAGCCTGTCCTGCCACGCCAGCCGCTCCGAACCAAGTCCATCCCTGGACCCTGACGGTGACTTCGGTGGATGTTCCACCACCTCTGCAGCTCCGCCAGTCTCCAGTCCCTGGCTCCGTGCGGTGACCCGCCCCATCGCTCAGCAGGTTCCGGATTCCGCCTGACCCTACAACCCGGCCTCGGACCCTGAGCCTTGTCACCCGGACTACCGTCCAGAACTCCGTGGGTTCAGCAACATCCACCTTTCCTGCTCCTCTATGGACTGTCTGGCTACCAATAGTGCTTCGGCTGCCGTGCATCAGGACCCTCTGGCGGGGTGACCGGCCTGGCTGCCTCCTCAGGGGAAATCGGTGTACGGTCCAGTGCTTCCACCATCCAGACGTAACAAATATAGACCCCTATTACAGGGGATTTCCATATATATAAGATAGTCAGCTGGTCCTGACTGTGTTGGGGGCACCTTTACAGTAGTATATGCTAAGAAATGTATTTTCTTTGTGATTTCAATGGTGAGAATGGGCCTGAAAACCTATTTTCTAAACTATGAACAAATAAGTTGTCCCTCCCTTTCACCCACTTTTCTTGGAGGCTCATGCATAGGCTTTTACTTTGTCAATTATTTGCCTATGCCAACCATCAAGGGAATTCATACCACAGAGGGGCGCCATGTGTTTGCCATGGGGCACTTGAGGATTAGGGACCCTGTCTTGTTCCTATTCCTTTTACTCCTTTACTCCTGAGTGGTGAGAAACTGTGCATCACTCCCCAGAGGAATTGTATGCCCAACAAGTGTGAGGGTGGGAAATTCTCCATACAGTCATGGAAAAGAAAATACGGTAAGTACCCGTCCATTCTGTTGTGAATGGTAAAACACGGCACCTTGCAGGAGGGCCAATTTTAAAGGGGTATTTCAGTCTTAAAGAGTGATTTAATTTTACTGGGATATGCCACCACTTTATGACCAGTGATGGATTAGCTTTTGGAACCCACCAAAACTGGGGATGAATGGAAAGCAGTTTTGGTTTTGCACTATGACCTCTTAACAGTTTTTCCCAGCACAGCATGTCTCCTAGCCACATCACTGTGGCAGGAATCACAATCAGACCCAATTTAAGGGTACCACTGGGTAGGAGAAAAACCATGTAGAGAACACAGTCCCTAAAAGTGCTGCATTCCCTACATTAGAAACACTGCCTGCTCACTGCGAACATGCCTAGGTTGTAACTGTAAGGCTATGTGCGCACGTGTGCGCTCTGCACCGCACCGAAAATGTGCGCTTCAGAGCGCAGCTGAAAAGCTGCGTTCTGAAGCGCATGGTGCCGGCAGATTCGTGCGCTCTGCATGCTGCCTCTCCCTATAGACAGCATGCAGAACGCACGAAAGAAGTAACATGTCACTTCTTAGAACGCAGCGATTCGGGCAGCAGCCGAATCGCTGCGTTCTAACATGCCACGTGCGCACGGCTCCTGCACAATCTCCATAGATTGTGCAGGGGACGCAGGACGCATGCAGTTACGCTGCGGTGCAGAACGTGTAACTGCATGTAATACGCACACGTGCGCACATACCCTAAAAGTATATTCCACTTTTCACATTCACACCTGAGGAAGGCTGGATACAGTCAAAATGTGTTGCCCTGGGATAACGGGTACTCAGATCCGGGCCACGGGGTCACTTCTGTGGGTATCACGGTGGCGTGACCCGGTCTGTGATCCCAGGCTCCACAGTAAGAAGGGGATTAGGTAAGGGAGATTGTCCGTGATGCCACCCGTAGTGTTCGGTAAGGTAACGGAGCACCGCCGCTGCCGGTAAATGGATCCCGGGGATGGTGATGGGCAGCAAGGTGGTGATTTCCCTCCACAGGTAGGGTGTTGGTGTCCCGGGACCCCGGTGAAGTGGTGCAGGGAGGAGATGGAGACCATCTGAGAGCTGTGCGCCCGGTTGGATCGGGGGATGTGGTTACTCACAGTTCGCTTTGCAAGGAAATTCACACAGAGTCAGGAATTAACCAGAAACTGCCGGAGTCCGTAGCCTTCGGTACAGAGGGTGTTGAAGTCCCACACACGGTGCAGCAGACCCCTGTTCTTTCCCTGCAGCCAGGTGCCTCTTTCTCCACTCTTTCTTTCCTCCTCACCCGGGAACGGGGAGTCCACTCCCCTGCAGTGATCTGGGTCACCCTTGGTACCGGCAGGCCGCTACCCTGCCCCGGCTACCTCTGGCCCCTTCCTCACTAACAGCCTGTCCCGGCCCTTTTGGAGCTACAACTCCGGGCTCCTCTCCTCTCTCTCTCTCTCTCTCCACACACTCTGCTCCAGCCCCTCCCCTCCTGGTCTGTTTTGCTCTCACACTGGGGGAGGTGGTTTGTCCTGCTGCACTGGTGTGGGATCAGGTTATCAAGGAGGATTAACTCTTTCTGTGACAACCTGGCTTTGCCAGGGCGTCACACACCCCCTTGGTAAAACACAGCCCGTCCTCGGACTGTCTGGGCACCAACATTTATTGAGCTGGAAAAAAAAGGAAAAATCAACACATTACAATCATACATCTTCCCACATCGGGAGGTACGTTTTCTTAAACTCTAAATATCCTGCCACCCCCCTACCTGCTGTGCAGATGGCCTCCTCCTGTACTTGAGGACGCTGAACAAGGGTGACAGTCCATAAAACAGTCAACTTTAAACTTGCGGGTAGCCGTCCATGCTCCGCTACCACTGCTGCTGCCGCCACTCACAGTACAGGGCACGGGTTCCGTGCTCTGCCTCCTGCTCAGGAGCCAGGCCCTCTCGGATGCCCTCGGCGCCGGCTACAACCGGCCTCGCTAACTGCCGAGGGCCCCATCGCTCAGTGGCCTGCTCCTCCTCTTTGCAGGTGCACTCCGGCTGCTGCACAGCCGGGACGGGGTACCTGGGAGCGGCTGGCGCCGCATCTGGGGCAGACTTCCGGTCTAGTGTCGCCTCTGCTGTAGCCGGGCGGACTGCCGGGGCCGGCGCCATCACCGTTGCGGCCGGGCGGACTGCCGGAGCCGACGTCATCACCGTTGCGGCCGGGCGGACTGCCGGAGCCGACGTCATCACTGTTGCAGCCGTCCGGACTGCCGGAGCCGGGTGAGATGTCATCGGGGTTGCGGCTACTGCTTGTCCAGGAATGGAATTAGGCAAAGTCCTGGCGTCCCTGCCTTTACAGTCCTGGTCACATGAACTGCAGTTCCTTCTTACTGCTCCCCCTTGGTACTTGGGAGCAGTCCTTCTAGCAACTTTTTAAAGTTTTCCTTTCGCTTCCGGTCCTCCAGAGCATCACTTCCGCCCGCATTCTCAGGGGGCGGAGCCTCTTTTTCGCGCTCACCGCTCGGGGAAGAAGGCACTGGGCGGGAGATTTTCGCGCCCAAAATGGCGGCAAAGATGGCAACTGTCAAAAATTTTGCAGCGGAGCACCGCTGACAGTCCAGAACAAGGCGCACTTCCTCCAGGTAACTGGATGGGTAAAGATCCTGTTCGTGACGCCAAATGTGTCGCCCTGAGATAAGGGGTACTCAGATCCGGGCCACGGGGTCACTTCTGTGGGTATCACGTGGCGTGACACGGTCTGTGATCCCAGTTTCCACAGTAAGAAGGGGATTAGGTAAGGGAGATTGTCCGTGACGCCACCCGTTGTGTGCGGTGAGGTAACGGAGCACCGCTGCTGCCGGTAAATGGATCCCGGGGATGGTGGTGGGCAGAAAGGTGGTGATTTCCCTCCACGGGTAGGGTGTTGGTGTCCCGGGACCCCGGTGAAGTGGTGCAGGGAGGAGATGGAGACCGTCTGAGAGCTGTGCGCCCGGTTGGACCGGGGGATGTTGTTACTCACAGTTCGCTTTGCAAGGAAATTCACACAGAGTCAGGAATTAACCAGAAACTGCCGGTGTCCGTAGCCTTCGGTACGGAGGGTGTTGAAGTCCCACACACGGTGCAGCAGACCCCTGTTCTTTCCCTGCAGCCAGGTGCCTCTTTCTCCACTCTTTCTTTCCTCCTCACCCGGGAACGGGGAGTCCACTCCCCTGCAGTGATCCGGGACACCCTTGGTACCGGCGGGCCGCTACCCTGCCCCGGCTACCTCTGGCCCCTTCCTCACTAACAGCCTGTCCCGGCCCTTTTGGAGCACGCTTCTGTAGCAGCCCGGGAGCTACAACTCCGGGCTCCTCTCCTCTCTCTCTATCTCTCCACACACTCTGCTCCAGCCCCTCCCCTCCTGCTCTGTTTTGCTCTCACACTGGGGGAGGTGGTTTGTCCTGCTGCACTGGTGTGGGATCAGGTTACCAAGGAGGATTAACTCTTTCTGTGACAAACTGGCTTTGCCAGGGCGTCACAAAAACATAGTTTGGGTTTTTTGGGGGGGTTAATAAATTTATTTTAATGCATTTTATACCTTGGTACTTCTTTTTATCTGTAACTTCACTACCACGGGAGTGCCAATTATCTGGTTTCCACAACCTAATTATATATGCCTTGGAAGGATCTTCCTACAGCATACCAGGTCAGCTGCAGCTATTGGATTCAGTACATGCTATTGTCACAGTATCTGGCTCGAAACTTGCCAAGAGTCAGGCTATGTGCGCACGTGAGTATTTCATGAAGTTATGCTGCGTTCTGCACCGCAGCGTAACTGCGTGCATCCTGCGTCCCCAGCACAATATATGAAGATTGTGCATGAGACGTGCGCACGTGGCGTATTAGAAAGCAGGGATTCAGCTGCTGCCCGAAGCGTGCGTTCTAAGAATTGACAAGTCACTTCTTTCGTGCGCTTTGCATGCTGTCTATAGGGAGAGGCACCATGCAGAGCGCACGAATTCTGCAGGCACCAGGCGCTTTAGAACGGAGCTTTTCAGCTGTGCTCTGAAGTGGACCTTTTGTGTGCGGTGTAGAGCGCACACGTGCGCACATAGCCTCAGGACCTCTTCTGACGCTCTTCACACAGCAGAGTCAGACACTCCACACAATGCTGCTTTTTAGTTGCCCAGCATAGCTCCTGCGTCGACCAGCTGTGCGCTTGTTAGTAGTCGGGGTTGCAGGAGTTAATTCCTGCTAGCCTGTGAATTACTGCTTGAGTCACATGTTGCAGGACACCTATCACAGTCACCTCTGCCCTTTATAACATGGTGGAGCCTGGTCTCCCATGCTGATGATAGCTTTATGTGATCCTGGTCCTTTATGCTTTGTTATCAAGTTGCTGTTGAATGTCTGTGTGCTGTTTGGTGTGTTCTGGAAATACATTTGTTGTCTGATTATTTCCTCCCTTCCCTTAGTTTCCTTCCTCACGTATTGTCTATACCTCTGTGAGTGGTTGCTGTGAGTTTGAGTTTTGGCTCCCCCCATCTGTTTATTTGTGTGGGATTAATCACACCTGTCCCAACCTTTTCCTGGGTGGAGGGAGAGAGGCCACTATACCCACAATGTTCAGGAGCTAGGGCAAGGAGGGCGGCCCAAACATTGTCACCTTCAAGCGTATCTTTGGGATCAGGGTCAGAGAAGGTTCCCCTGGCCTGAAGGCCAGTTTAAGCTCCCCTCTTCCAAGTAATCCTGTCACACCCCGTGACAGCTATTTTGGAGTTGTGCCCATATGAGCACAACGTCATCAGGTGAGAAAATAACCCTATCATTGGTTTTAATAATTTTAATCATACTACTCTGAAAAAGCGTTATTTTTTCCCTTTTTTCCCTTAAATATCACTATTGCAGTATGCTCAGCTAAGCCCTCTCCACATATTGTTCAGGCACCACACCATACTTTTTACTGCCACCACCCAACATTTTATGAGGCCACAGAGACGCCTGTACTAAGTAATACACTAGCGCACTCTAGCATCCACCGGATTACACAACCAGGATACACTTTCCCCTTTATTGTTGTGCGTACATTTAGAGAAGCAAGGAACACATTTTATTAAATTTTAGATTTAGCATACAAAAAAAGGTTCATGGCTTTAAAAGTTACAAAAAGATGAAATAACAAAAAGACATACACACAAGGTAAAAACAGTACAAAAATCAAAGGGTCATATACGGAAACATTTTACAGTTTGGATATGTGAGACCTTTTGGTTTAGGAAAACTACACCTGTGGTGCCCCTGGGCGTCAGGCGCCACAGGGTATTACACCACTTGTCAGGGTAAATATCTATCCCGGGTCAGGAGGGGGTTAACCTGTTGATGCCTTCACAAAACACACACAAACAACAGTAGGTGCTTACTCACAGGGGTTGGACTAGCGCAGACAGGGGAGCCAGCCATCACAATGCATGGGACTTCCCCAGTCGCTAGGACAACCACCGGGGGTGGGCACCACATGGGGTTGAAGTAGGAGCAACCATCATACTTTAGACAGAACCTTCCTGGGCACAGCTTAGGATAACATATAGGACTGAGAACTGGAGTTAGTGTTTCTCTCTCTTCATGGGCCCATGGCTTGGAGCAGGAGACTACAACCAAAGGACACTTCATTAAAAGACTTTCACGGGCGGTAACCGCCGACTGTCCGGGATAGGCTGGAGCCCATCGTGGCAGAGATCGGTACTCTGGGGCAATGCCTGATCTATCTGTGAGTAAAAAGACTTGGAACCGCAGCCCCTGTCTCTGCCTCTCCTTTACCGGCACTGGCGCCCAGTGCTACGGCGCCAACAGGGACTACCACCATCCCCGCCATCCTCCCAGGGGTAATCCCGCTCCTCCTGTGGGGAGCGACACCATCTGACCCGGTGAGAGACCCTGCAGCGGCGGCCTCCATCCCTGGCAGCGTACCACAGGTGGCGTCACAATCACCTTAATAGACTTTCCTAAACTCTGACTACTACCGCCATCCTTCCTACCACCTTCCAATACTCCATTCTGTATGCCTTGGGGCAACGGAACCGGGCCAGGCCCCCTCGTGACAACGCAGAGGATCTGCACCCCCGGCCCGGTAACGAGTAGGTCAAAATACCTGCCCTGTGGGGCACTACACACTGAAATTTGGACAGATCTTCAATGCATGTTATCTCCCCTGGGCCTGATAATGAGTTTTCAGAATGAGATATTATAAAGGCCTCCTCCACACCCCTCACCCATCTTTCTGGTCAGGAGAATGGAGGATGGGAAATGGTATGCAAGGAACAAGGGTGAAAAGACATAATTATAATTTATGTCATATGAACGCCATATTTCTGATCTTACTTTCACCCTCGTACTGTCTACCTTAGTGGGCATTATCTCCTGTATATTTTTGCACCTCTATGCTAATGAGAAAGATACACAGAGAACATTTGTTCTTCCTGCCTCCTTGCTAATTTGATTATGAACTTAAAGGAGTTGCCCACTACTAGGACAACCACTTCTGATTCCACTTGTTTCCCCCAATTAAAATAATAAGGCCTATACTCACCTCACGTACCGGCACCCTTCGAGTGGTGCTGCGGGTTTGCGTGGGGTTGTGACATCACGAGAGCCCCACGTCTAGTCAAACGTCGGCTTCTGTCCCTCCGCCTTGGGACCAAATAAGTTAATCAACAGGAATTGAGCACAGCAGCTGCACTCACTTATTGTTGATTGCTCGTTTGGTCCAAAAGTGGGGAGAATGAAACCAATGCCGATTGGATGTGGGGCTTGCATGACGTCAAAACCTAACGAGAGCCCTGACACAGCGAGCTCAGACACTGCTGGAAGGTCGACAGTACAGGAGGTGAGTATAGGCTTTATTATTTTACCTGGGGAAATGTTGTAATCAGAAGGGGTTGTCCTAGTAGTGGGCAACCCCTTTAATCCATTGAACACAATTTCCCCAAAGGGCAACTGGAGATACCCTAACTAAAGATCATTAAAAATTAACCAAATTAAATGACCAAATTAAAATTGGCATATGGGGTGAAAGATGAATGAATGAATGAATCATCTCAAAAGGAAGTGAACCATTCAGCTGCGTACCGAAGCTCACTAAGAGTAAACAGATACCAATATATTATATATTATATCAATTTCACCCTACACTCTAAAAACATTCAGCTACTAGCCTCCCCAACATGTTTCACCATAATTGGCTTCATCAGGGGGCTGAGGCTATAGTAAGCCGAAGACCAGACAACAGCTCCTCTTAAAGGGGTAATAGTATAAGGTTGAGTGTTTACCCCTTTAATCCATAACACTCTTTATTCTTAAAATTGGTGGGAGTCCCATATTTCATACCGCCACAATTATAAAGTAATGGCAAATTCTAATAAAGACTATTAATAAGCTGAGAGTGGTGCAAAAAAAATGATACTTGCCTATCAGATTTTGCTACTTTATACTTTGTAGTGTGTCCCCCTGTCTATCCTGGTTTTCTTGTGTAATGAAAAGCGTAAGATTATCCACTGATTGACTGCAGAGGTCACGTTTTGTCTGAGCTCAAAGAGGCAGTTAGGAGACTGGTAGGGAACAATTTATGGAGAAGCTGAGGGGGATCCATAAGGGTTTAGGTGGGGCAGAGTTGTACTTTTACACCACCCTGGGCCCATTAACTAGTGGACAAAAATTTGAATACAGTAATATGACATTTCTTCGGTGTACACCATTGTATCAAATAAGAGGGTCCTTACAATGTGAATGGACAAGGTGCGTGAAATGTCATCAGATATAGCCCAAAGGCAGAAAGACATTTTCTTGTGTAATTTTAGGCACGCTGACATATCACAGGGTACAAGTATATATGAATATGTGGAAAATCCTGGACATAGGAGACTAAACTGTTGCCACGAAGTTCTCTCCGCTAACACCAAAGGGGTTAAGTGGATTCAATAACCACTAGAAATGAAATGATACATAAAAATGGAATGAAAAACATGTTTTCTAGTTAGGATGATGATGCCAAATTCTGAAATTTAATTGGCCAAGAATTTTGCAGCTTTCAGACTGTTTACTGTCTAAGTATAGGCACGAAGAAGGACAATGCTGAGACGTGGCACATAGTCATATTCTTCTGTTTTCTAATTGGGAGAAATACTTTGTATTGCTTTAATTACATCATACGACATAATCCTTGTGCAGTGGGACATAATGTGTATGCACGCAAAGCACATAAAACCCTGCCATCAGCGACAAGTAACCTTCTTACAGCAACATAGGAATTGTGTTTGCCTATGGATTTGGCTGCTGACGGCATAATGTGCATGGGGGCCCCAAACAGAAGATTGTTGGTGGAAATAAGGATCCGGCATGTCTGATTTCAGACTGATGATCCTCTTGTTCTCCCTGACATAAGCAGCAGCCAGAGATATCTGGCAGCATCTCTCTCTTAGGCCTGAAACACACTTCCGCATAAAAAACGTACGTGTCTCACGTTCCGTTTTTCGGGTCTGTGTTCCGTTTTTTATGGGCGTTTCTCCGGTACGTGTGACATCCGTGTGATGGCGTATGCTTGCCGTGTGTGCATGTGGAATGTCTGTGTATGCGTATGTAGCGCCCTGGACTCGCCAGGTAGTCACAGTTAGACACCCGCACAACACCTGTCCCCTAAAAAGGAGTCATCAGCCAACCACAAAAACCCTAGTCACCTCCCTCAGTGCTTGATGAACACACCAGGGGGCGGAGCCAAGCGGTTGGCACGCCCACCGAGGAGTTCAGATGGCCTGAGGCAGGAAACAGAGAGATCAGTTTTGAGTAGTGTTGAGGAGTGGAGGAGGTGAGGCCTGTGAGACAGGCCAGTGACAGTCTGACAGGTGTGAGGGTTGTAGCCCGAACACCTTGGCTAGGAGGCAAGCGGTGGCCTCAGCCTGCAGGACCTGGGAAGACGACTCGGTGGAACTGTGGTGGACCGGGACAGTGTAGTGGCCCGCCGGTACCGACCCGGGGAACCGACTCGGAAACCGGAGCACACAAGGGGCTACTCAGACCCTTAAACGAGGCCCAGAATCCACTGGACTGAGTTAATTAACTGATTGCCGTCTGGACTATAGGTCCTTTCCCACCCAAGTCCCGACTGAAGACAACAGCCCACCGAGGGGGATAGAAAGTCACCGCACAGGCAAAGAGATCCCACGGGCCAGCGTCTGTGGGCAAAAGAGCTCTCCCGATGTACCGCCCCGGGGCTCGGCCGGCTGCTGAGCTGCTCGGATCCGTGCTCCCAGGGGTCACGTCGCTCTGAAAGGGGGTTGGCGCTACACGTGGGGACTTCCACGGCCGGAGCCGCGGTTGTTTGGAGAGGATTTAAGTTCGTGACGCCACCCACGGGTTGTGGTGAATGGATGGACACCACCGCTGCTGTTGACTAGGCTCCCAGGGATGGTGTTGTGCAGCTTGGTGTTGACCCCCTCCGTGGGTAGGGGGATGATGGCCCCGGGGGCGCGAGGGAGGTGCTGAGGCGAGGGGATGGATGCGTGCTGAGGTGTCGGTGCGGTGCGGTGCGCGGCCCGAAGGCACTGTTGTATTCACTATGACAAACACGCTGGAGTTTCTGGTAAACCAAACAAGATGGTGAACGGTGCCCACAGCCGGCTGCAGTTTTCCCCTTAACAGGTTGGTGGTTTCCACCTTTCTCCTGCACATCACTTATGTAGAAATCACGACTCCTCTGCCTGAGCAACGGTAGTCCGCTCCCTGGTTTGATATGTGTCGGGAGAGCCCTCTTTGCCCGCAGACGCTGGCCCCTCGGGTATCTATGCCTGGGCAGTGGCTTTACCCCTATAGTTGGGCTGTTGTCTTCAGTCGGGTCTTATGTGGGAAAGGTCCTAAATTCCAGTCCTCAGTCAGTTGATTTGACTCAGCCTGGTTGTTTCTGGGCCTCGTACTGGGTCTGAGCACCCCTCCTGGTGCTCCGGTTTCCAATCGGTTCCCCGGTTCGGTACCGGCGGGCCACCACCCGTCCCCGGTCCCTGCGGTTCCACCGGCTGTAATCCCAGCACCTACAGGCGGCCACCACCGTCTGCCTCCTTGCCTGAGGTGACTGGGCTCCAACCCAGACACCTGTTGTAGACTATGGCAGACCTAGGCACAGGTCTGCCCTTGACCTTCACTCCACTCCACTTCACAGTCAAAGCTAATCTACTGTTTTTCCCGCCTCAGGGCTTGTCAACTCCTCGGTGGGCGGAGCCAACCACCTGGCTCCGCCCCCTGGAGTGAACATCAAACCCGGAGGGAGGTGACAAGGGTTTTGTAGTTTGGCTGCTGTCACCTTACTAAGGGGGGGGCGTGTGTGTATGGGACGACCTGTGACAACCTGGCTAGTCCAGGGCATCACACCGACATACACAAAGCCGGGGAGCGTACTTTCGTCGCTGAAGCGCAGGCAGTCTACAGCTACACAACATGATGCAGGAGAAAGACAGAGACCACCATCCGGGTAGGAGGACCTGACCGCAGCCGGCTGCGGGCACCGACCACCATCAACTTGGTTTACCAGTGACTTGTGTGTGTCAATAACAGTGAGTACAACAGTGCCCTCCGGCCGCGCACATCACCCTGCACCGCCCAGCTACCCCCAACGGGTCCCGGGGCCATCATCCCTGCCCACGGAAGGGTTAAAATCTGGCTCCACTACCATCTCCCCCGGGTACCCCGTAACTGCAACAGTGGTGTCTACCTTCACCACATCCCGTGGGTGGCGTCACGAACTCAAGTGCAGCTCTGACCGTGCACCTACCTAACCGCCCACCGAAAGCGCCAGCATCCCCTTTCAGAGCGAAGTGACCCCGGGTCTGGAGGCGCTCGAGCCACCCACCAACGAGCCCGGATCCGAGCGTCTCGGCTGCAGCTGAGCGCGGGCGCTACATGTCTGTGTAATGTCCGTGTGGTGTCCGTATGTGTTGATCTGTGTGTGTTGTAAAATGTCGTTGCTACATACCCGCTGACAGCCGACACAGACAGATACGAGCGATGAGAATGAACTCGGGTGAACCTCACCCGACTTCATTGTCATACCACGGCTCTGTCTGTGTGTGGCTTCCTGATTAGTGAACACCCGTGATGGAATCACCAGTGACCGCTAATCCCCTGAGTAACTGAAGTTAGCGGCGACATTAGCGCTGCCGTCACTCAGGTTACCCGTGGCTAGCTGGAGTCACCCACCCGACACCACAACTCACCTGTGACTTCTTCATTGATCGCGCAGCTCACTTCAGTCACTTGGGCGACTCGCTGTCACAGTTGGAGGATCCAGCGGTGGCCGTGAGTAACCTGACTGACGTCATCGGTGATCGCGTGGCTCACTTCAGTTGCTGCTTGGAGGTGATAGAGAGCGGTCATTGTGTGGGGCCGCTCCTGTCACCTTCATGTAGCAGAGCTGAGAGTGTCGTGGGACATCCATGGATTACGGCGGACCTGGATGGGTTTTGTGGTTTTAATAAATTAGTGAACGAGGGTGTTTATTTATTTAAATTATTCTAAATAAAATATTTTTTGAATGTGTGTGTTTATTTACTTTTATTAACAGGTTAAACATGGAAGTTATCTTGGGGAGACAGCTGCCATGTTTAACCTAGGAGTTAGTGGCAGCTATGGGCTGCTGCCATTAACTCCTTATTACCCCAATTGCCACCACACCAGGGCAATTCGGGAAGAGTCGGGTAGAGTCCCGGGACTGTCGCATCTAATGGATGTGGCTTTTCCAGGCGGCTGCTGGCTGATATTGTTAGAGTGGTGGGCTCCCCATAACGTTGGGCTCACCATCCTGAGAATACCAGCCTTCAGCCGTGTGACTTTACCATGGCTGATATCAAAATTGGGGGGGACCGCACACCGTTTTATTTTAATTATTTATTTATTTTACTACACAATATAGACCCGCCCACCGGCTGCTGTGATTGCTTGCAGTGAGACAGCTGTCACTCAGCGTGGGGGCATGTCTGACTGCAGCCAATCATAGGCGCCGGTGGGCGGGGAAAGCAGGGAATAGTAGATTGAATAATGAGCGGCCGGCATTTTCAAAATAGTTAAAGCCACCGTAGCTTTTGCACAGCTGTTCTTCGCCGCGCTGGTGATCGGGGATCGGTAAGTATGCGACAGGGGGAAATACAGACCGACCAACAAAGAAATATTGACTGACAACCACAGAAAAAAAGGGATATTGACTGACAGCCACATAAAAAATAGATTGACCGACATCGCTCACAAAAAAAACGCACACGGACGGTACATGTAGCACACGAACATGCTACGTGTGCCGTCCATGCAGGCACGGACCCATTGACTTTAGCGGGTCCGTGCCTGCATGATCCCGGAGAAAAACGGACATGTCGAGCATGTTGGAAAACGCACATGTACTAACGTTTTTACATGTGTGTGCCAGCTACCATAGGGTAGCATTGGTCTACGTGTCTCCGTGCCGCCAGTACGTGCAAAAACGTACCAAACACGCATCGGCAGCACGGATGTGTGTAGGAGGCCTTAGAAATTACAGGAGCATCAGTAGAGCGAGCACTCCTGTGTATGGAGGAGTTGGTCGAGATAGCTGTCAAGTGAACAATCAGCCGAACCATCATCCTGCCGATAATCGTCTAAAGTGTATGAGAAACTTAAAGGGAATCTGTCAGCATATTTTTGCTACCTCAACTGAGAGTAGCATGATGTAGGCAAAGAGACTCTGAATCTAACGATGTATCATTTAGATTACTGGGTGCAGGCATTCTTATATAATTTGAGGTTTTAGATTTAGCAAAGCAGCAGAGCTGAGAGGTGTCCCTGCCCATACCAGGCTCTCAATAGAGATTGTCTATTGACAGTGAGGTGTCAATAACAGAAAGGGGCGTGTTGAACAATATGGCAGGAGACACCTAGTAACAGCAATGATAATTACCAAGTAATTAAGCTTTTAGTTTAAAGAGACTCTGTCAGCAGGTTTCTAAAATATAATCTGAAGATAACATGCTGCAAGAGATAAAACAGAGAATTCAGCCCTGCGTTTGTTGTCTCATCATCTGCTTTTGTATACCTGCAATGTTAGTGTGATGCCCTGGCAAAACCAGGTAGTCACAGTTAGGCCCCTGCATAACATCTTCACTCATTAGGAAACACACAGCCAACCTAGAAACCCTAGTCACCCCCCCTTAGGGACAGATAGACACACCAGTGGGCGTGACCAGGTGGTTGGGACACGCCGACCCAGGGGTCTAGACAGCCCGAGGTGGGAAAACAAGCAGATCAGTCTAGTCGAGATCAGCTTTAGAGTTCAGTTGGAGAGGAGTGTGGGCTGGAGCTAGGGGTAGCTCCAGCAGTGAAGTCCAAGTTGAACGGTGCCAGGGTAGGAGCCCTGGTGCCACTGGCTAGGAGGCAGACGGTGGTCTCCGTCAGCAGGAGACGGGAAGGCGGCTCGGTGAAACTGGGGTGGACCGGGACAGGGTCATAGCCCGCCAGTACCGACACGGGGAACTGACCCGGAAACCGTAGCATAAAGGGGGGTACTCGGACACTGAAGCCAGGACCAGAACCTACTGGAGCTGGTTAATTTACCAATTGAGGCCAGGACTAGAGGTCCTGTCCCACCCAAAGTCCCTCATAGAAGACAACAGCCCACCGATTCGGGATAAGAGGTCACCGCCAGGGCCCATAGATTCCACGGGCCAGCGTCTGCGCGCACGGCTCCTTAGGCAACATCCATCCGGGAGCGGACTCCTGAGTTTCACACTAGGAAAGTCCACCTTACACAAAGCAGTGAAGGAAAAGGATAGAGACCACCAGTCGGGTGGGGGACCAGAACGCAACTGGCCACGGCACCGGCCACCATCACCTTGGTTTACCAGAGACTTGTGTGTTTTACTAACTGTGAGTACACCAGCACACCCTGCGGTCGCCATCCCCTGCACACACCAACCGGATCCTGGGGCCACCATCCCTGCTCACCGAGGGGTTAACAACTTGCTGCACAACATCTCCCCCGGGTGCCCCATAACAGTAGCGGTGGTGGCACACCTCACCACACACCGTGGGTGGCGTCACAAACTTAATATAGCCCAGCACGTACATATATGTCCCCCCATTTATTCGGCGTGTCCGCAAGACCCCTGGGTCCGGAGACCCTCGAGCCACCACCCCTGAAGCGTTGGCTGCTGGCACGGGGGCGGCACACCCCGAAACTTGGCATCACGTACAGGATACTTACCCATCCACTTACCTTGTGGAAGTGTGCCTTGTATTGGACAGTCAGCGGTGATCCGTTGTCAAATTTTCAGAAGTCGCCATCTTGCCGCCATTTTGGGCGCGAAAACTACAGCCCAGCGTCTTCTTCCCTGAGAAAAGGGTGCGAAAACTGAAGCCCCACCCCCTGAAAATGCGGCCAGAAAGCGAGCCGGAAGTCGAAAAACGAAACTAACAGGCCGCAGAAAGAGGTGCCTGCAAAAGACCAAGGGGGAGGACTGAGCGGCATGTAACTAGCGCTGTGAAGTGCAGGGACGCCAGGATTCTGCAGAAACCCGTTCCTGGACACCAACGCGGCAGGATGTGTCAGAGGATCCAGGCACAAGCCCACTTCATGCTCGTGAAGTGGGGCGTCGGAGATGAAGGGCCTGGCTGCAGCTGTCCGGGTGTGCGAAATTTTTTCACGGGTTACTGTGATTACACATGCCATTTCCTATGACATTGTTAACATGAAGATTCTGATGTATTCCTATATACTAATGTGATTCTTTCTTTTCACAGAAACATTAATCACCTCAGAATTAGTGCACTTACCAGCACCGTTAAGAATTACTGCACTATTATATATATGGCACTGGAAAACATGGCAGCGGCTTCCTCAGACTCTCCCAGCACTAATACAGTGGTCACCCTTCTCCCCCTGCATTGGCCAGCTCATACCATGTGGACACAACCTCGGTCACACCCAGATCAGGCCGGGAGGTGTAGCGCACACTGCGCATGCGCGGTGTGCGTTCCACCTCCTTACTTCCTGCGTTCCACACGCAGGAAGTGATCTGGATAGTCCCACCCACACCTCCTTCAAGAACCCTCGCACACCGGACATAGTTCACTGCACAGGAGCGCGCTAGTACTGAACGCACGTCCACCAGCGGCGAGGTGAGTAATGGCAACCGACCTTCTGTCTCTCTCTCTCTCTCTGTCATATGGATTTAACCCTTATCCTCTTTGTGTTATCTACACTCCTCTTCTCTCACCGTACTAGGACCTTGGCCTGATAAAACCCCCCTTCCCGGTGCTACCGGCAGCACTAATACTTGGCCTTCCACTTAGGTAAATACCTTGTTTCCAACCATTTTAGTACATCACGTCTATATGATCATGAGCCTCTAATGACTTCTTGCTATTCCCCAGAGGTACCTCTATCTCATAACAAACTTACCATAAGGCATTATCTGTGGGAAACGTCCCAGGAATACTATACAGCTCCTGTGACAGTGCTACACTAACAAGGCTGACATACAGGTACATATGGGTGTTGTATGCACCTTACCTATCAGTAGAGATTTACTTAAAGACGTCTGATGTTCACCTGTCTATCACATTTTTTTTATTATAGCTTGATCCATATTAGACGCTCCTACTGTGTCTTTCCCAGCACTCTTATGCTGAGTAGCTGTAGCACCTGATAGGTGCCTCTTGATTCATGTTACCCTGTAACGGTTTCTAAGCAACAGGTATTATACATTGATCAACACTATTACATATTTACCATCAATATTACTCGTTGATTAGTTCTAAAATGATCCTTACTTTAACGTATATGCCTTCCTTTATAGTGATACGCGCAACAATATAAGTGCTTTACGTTGTCCGGTCCTCTTGTTTGATGTACCTATCAAGACTATATGTGTTCTTGGTGAGTCATGTACTATTTACACTATTTTCATAGCCGTTTCTCCTTTTCCCCTTTTTCCCCCCTCTTCTACCCCCTCCCTTCTTTTCGTTCCAATTCTCCTTCTTTTTCCCTTCTCCTTTTTTCCACTTTTTCTTCCTTTTTTCCCCCTTTTTTCCCCCCTTTTTTCTCCACTTTTTCTCCGCTTTTTCTCCACTTTTTTTCTCCACTTTTTCTCCACTCTTTCTCCACTCTTTCTCCACTCTTTCTCCACTTTTTCTACACTTTTTCTCCACTTTTTCTCCACTCTTTCTCCACTCTTTCTCCACTTTTTCTCCACTTTTTCTCCACTTTCCTTGTCCTTCATGGTCGGTTTACCCATCAGCTCTGCCATACTTAGTGTTTTTCACCTACTACACATGACCTCTGTGTATGGTAATCTTTCACACCATTATGTTTTATTTAATCTGACCCTTATTTTGAGACATTATTGTAATCTCTCTGTTCTGTATTACAGAAACTTGTGTGTCACTTTTATGTCATTGTTACACTCGGATTGTATTCCTATGTTGCTTAAATTCTGTACTATTGTATGATATTGATTATTGTTATACTTTTGCACGCAGATAAGTCCAATCTGATGAAGGCTCAGGCCGAAACGTCAATTAGCTACTTATTTTGGACAGAAACATATATGCCTTAAAAAGTACTTTTTCAAATTATGGACCAATAAAGAGTGTTTTTTATCACCATTCATTGTGACTTTTTGACTCATTTTGGGAGTTTTAGTGTGCCGAGGTTATCCTCTGCTATTATCTATTATTTACCTCTGAGCACCTATATACCAGTGTAGCAGAGCTTCCTCTACAGTGCGAAGTGGAGAAGATCTCGGAGGAGCGGGTAAGCAGTGACCCACGCCCCTATGTTCCCCAGGGACCGGCCGTCCCGGCTGAGGGGCCCGGCCTGCTCTCGTCTGCCACGCCATTTCCCTCGTCGCCCGTGTCCGCAGCCTACGTCCCAACCATCCCGCTGCCCCAGTCCGTGGCAGCGGAGCCCGTACCATCCACGGGGGAGGACCCAGCTGCTGGGCCCTCAGGCCTTACTGTCACCATCGCTCCGGCACCGCTGACGACATCCCGTCCGGCCCCAAGCCTGGCCGCACCAGTGATGACGTCGGCTCCGGCAGTCCGCCCGGCCGCAACGGTGATGACGACGGCTCCGGCAGTCCGCCCGGCTGCAACGGAGGCAGCACCCGCTGCTCCCAGGTACCTTGTCCCGGCTGAAGACCAGTGGCAAGGTGCTCGTGGAAAGGAGGCGCAGGCTGTTGAGCATGGGGTCCCACGGCAGTATGTGAGGCCGGTTGTAGCCGGCGCCGAGGGTTCCCCAGGAAGTCTGGCTCCTGAGCGGAAAGGGAATCACAGAAACTGTGCCCCAGGCTGGGAGCGGCAGAAACAGCAGCCGCGCAGGGAGATCACTGCCCGAGGAAAGGGTAAAGCGGATGTGCATGTCCGCATCTATATGGAGAAAGATCACCTGCAGCAAGCTACCATCGGGGTCCGGAGCGGTGTACCATGTGAAGGTGGTACTGGAGACCCGTAGTGGAGAATGAAGCAGTGGTAGTGGTTCCCAGCTACCAAAATGTTGAAGTCCCCCGTTGGGACCGTAATGTTCCGTTTCTAAAGTTAAAAAGTTAAAAACAAACACAATGGCTGAGAACTTGCAGGCCAACCCATAAACGTTTGGGCCTTGTAAATACTCCCTGACCGACCTTTTCACCAAGCCGCAGTCTCTGGAGAGGCTGGTTGGAGGATGGGCCTGCGGTAGAGTCAGCCGAGGCCCTGTCACCAGCAAAACCGTGACTACCCTCCGGGTCAGGGGTCCTCTAGATGTGGGACCCTTGAAAAGGACTGCCGGGTAAGGAACTTTTTACCCAGCCTGTTTGGGCAACACCCTGACCTAATCTGGACTTGGGCAAGGGGTGCCAACCTGTGTTTTAGTGGTGGCATTAGGGATAGGTTGTTTTGGGTGGGTAATGTGAAAAAGACCCGGTCCGTCCCGTCCTGGTTGTTATATATGTGCAACGTTTAAGTATCCTGCCTCCCGTAAGGGAAGAAAACAAAACTGCTTAATGTAAATATGTTATTATACTTGTAATTGTTTTATTCTTTTATCTTTTCCTAGTTCAATAAACAGTGGTGGTCGGACAGCTCACGGACGGTCTGTATTTAACCAAGGGGGAGTGTGATGCCCTGGCAAAACCAGGTAGTCACAGTTAGGCCCCTGCATAAAACCTTCCCTCATTAGGAAACACACAGCCAACCTAGAAACCCTAGTCATCCCCACTTAGGGACAGATAGACACACCAGTGGGCGTGACCAGGTGGTTGGGACACGCCAACCCAGGGGTCTAGAAAGCCAGAGAATGACAGACACCAGAACGCAACCTTGGTTTACCAGAGACTTGTGTGTTTTACTAATTGCGAGTACACCAGCACCCCCTGCGGTCGCCATCCCCTGCACACACCAACCGGGTCCCGGGGCCACCATCCCTGCCCACGGAGGGGTTAACAACTTGCTGCACAACATCTCCCCCGGGTGCCCCGTAACAGTAGCGGTGCTGGCACACCTCACCACACACCGTGGGTGGCGTTACAAACTTAATACGTCCCCCCATTTATTCGGCGTGTCCGCGAGGCCCCCGGGTCCGGAGACCCTCGAGCCACCACCCCTGAAGCGTCGGCTGCTGGTATGGGGGCGGCACACCCCGAAACTTGGCATCACGTACAGGATACTTACCCATCCACTTACCTTGTGGAAGTGTGCCTTGTATTGGACAGTCAGCGGTGATCCGTTGTCAAATTTACAGAAGTTGCCATCTTGCCGCCATTTTGGGCGTGAAAACTACAGCCCAGCGTCTTCTTCCCCGAGAAAAGGGTGCGAAAACTGAAGCCCCGCCCCCTGAAAATGCGGCTGGAAAGCGAGCCGGAAGTCGAAAAACGAAACTAACAGGCCGCAGAAAGAGGTGCCTGCAAAAGACCATGGGGGAGGAGAGAGTGGCATGTAACTAGCGCTGTGAAGTGCAGGGACGCCAGCACCCCCTGCGGTCGCCATCCCCTGCACACACCAACCGGGTCCCGGGGCCACCATCCCTGCCCACGGAGGGGTTAACAACTTGCTGCACAACATCTCCCCCGGGTGCCCCGTAACAGCAGAGGTGGTGTCACACCTCACTACATACTGTCAGCAGGTACATATACATCCCCCCATTTATTCGGCGTGTCCGCGAGACCCCCGGGTCCGGAGACCCTCGAGCCACCACCCCTGAAGGCCCGGCTCCAAGCAGCGTCTGCTGCTGGCACGGGGGCGGCACATTAGTTTAAGCCTCTTATCTTTATCATTAGTGGGTCTCAGCAGCACATGAGTTGAAGTCTGACCCCGCCCCCTTCTGTGATTAGCAGCTCCTGTCTATGAGAATTTACACTGAAAGCTTAGTGTTAGCGAGGGCAGCTACTAGAGCTCTGCTACATACAAAATCTCAAAATCTTTCACTGTGTCAGAACAGCTGCAACCACTAATCTAAGAGATACATTGTTGAACTCAGGACCTCTGTCTACATCATGCTGCTCTCAGATGATGTAGCAAAAACCTGCTGACATTCTCATTAAGTAAACAACAGCAGAGAGCCTGATAAGAGAAGCACAGATGATTTTTTTTTTAACCCCTACAGCATGCTGTCCTGAGCTTACATAGAAAAAAAAAACTAGTAACAGATTCCCTTTAAAGGAGTCTTCCCATGAAAAACTTCATGTTAAAGTTCATTTTAATCAATACATTTTGGAATAATGATAAGTTCCACAATTGGATGTTAAAAAAAAATGTTTCTGTGCTAAGATAATCTTATATATGTGTCCCTGCTATTTGCTGTGTAATGGCCGTGTCTGACTGTACAGGATCATACCACATCTCCTGGGCTGGGGAGAAAGTAAAAGAGTGTACAGACATTACAGCACAGGATCAGATAATAATTCTTCCTTTGAGGGAAAACTATTTTTTAAAAACAGACAGAGATATGTTTTATCTCACTGAAAGAATCGCTGTGATCCCATGCTGTCATGTCTTTATACTTTTTTACTTCCTCCCCTGCCCAGGAGCTGTGGTATGAACAGACCATGTCCCTGTACGATCAGACACGGCCATTACACAGTACACAGCAGGGACACATATATAAGATTATCTCAGCACAGGAACATTTTTTTAAACATATCCAATTGTGGAAATTATTATTATTCCAAGATCTATTGATCAAAATTAACTTTATTCTTTAGGAAACCCCTTTAAGGCTCCGTTGTCATGATGAGTATTTGGTGAGTTTTTGATGTTGCTGATTTTAGGTAAATTAGGTTGCTTAAAATGTGTAATGGTGTGATATTGTGGGTTGTGTATCATTTTGTGTAGGTTCGTATTTTAGGCGTGTTGCCCTGTCCATTCTATGTATTATTTGTCCTGTCTACAGGTTAATAACCCCTTGCAGTGCTTCTGTCCCTAGGTGTTGGGGAGGAGGGCCTGGAATCCACCCAAACTTTCTGCTAACCTGGGGGATTATTCAGTCTGGCGGAGGAGAAGAGACAAGCAGGAAGGTTTATCCTCTGTGGGAGAAGTGGAGGCTCCCCAGAGAGACCTGGACATTTATCGCTTTCTGGACTGTATCCGTGTTCCTGGACTATTTTACCCTCTGTGTGGTGGATTATTTTATGGACCTTCTGGATTGCATGGAATAAATGTTCTCTGGATTGTTCACCCATCTATCGCTCTGTTGATTATGTGATTTGGGAGAAGGACCCCATGACAAAGGGGTATTCTGATCTCGTAGATCCTATCCCAATATGTAGTAGGTGTAATAATAAGAATATTAGCAAATACCTCCAATTAAAAATGTAGCATATTTTTCCTGATATAGCCAAATAAGGCTAACATGTTGATTCTGGTGGAAAATATTGCCCACCGCCTTTTATTAAATTATTCAAACATATAAAGATAATAATCAATAAGCAACTTTTAAGTTATAACCCTTAAAGCTCAATAAACACAGCTTAGCAAAGTTCGCTCAAGGCCATTAACCATCAACTTATGTCCCTTCAGAACCCGGTACCCGAAGGACTAAAGGGTGCTTTACACGCTGCGACATCGCTAACAATATATCGTCGGGGTCACGGTGTTTGTGACGCACATCCAGCGTCGTTAGCGACATCGCAGAGTGTGACAGCTAGGAGTGACGATCATCGATCGCAAAAACGTCAAAAATCCTTAATCGTTGACACGTCGCTCCTTTTCATAATATTGTTGGTGGTGCATGCCGCTGGTTGTTCGTCGTTCCTGCGGCATCACACATCGCTATGTGTGACACCGCAGGAACAACGAACATCTCCTTACCTGTGTCCACCGGCAATGAGGAAGGAAGGAGGTGGGCGACATATTCTGGCTGCTCATCTCCGCCCCTCCTCTGCTATTGGGCGGCCGCTTAGTGACGCCACTGTGACGCCGAACGAACCTCCCCCTTAAAGGAGAGATTGTTTGGTGTCTCCAGCGACGTCGCTAAGCAGGTATGTGCGTGTGATGCTGCCGTAGCAATATTGTTCGCTACAGCAGCGATCACCCCCATGACGAAACAGCGACGTGGGCAGGTGCTATCGCTAGCGATGTCGCAGCTTGTAAAGCACCCTTTACCCCAAAGGCAGTGACAAGATAACATTTTAAGCCAGGAGGGCGAGCAATTTTGGGTAGGAAAACAACGACGTAGTGACACACACACAGCTTTGCCATCTTTTATACCAAACTTCTCTCTATTTACAAATAATTGATACCAATTACAGGCTTTTTTAAGGACTGGCTTAAAAGACATGGCATGCTTTTTTTTTTTCTTATCATGAGTTTTTCAGAACCTTTTTAGAACAAAAAAAACTTCAATAAGCTTCTCATATGAATGCAAAGTGTAAATTATTTGAATTGGAAGAGATCTCCAATTTCAATTTCCAGAGTTTTTTAACAGTATTTTGGAGAAAATCTGCTCCAAAACACTCATGAAAAAACTCTGTGCACAGACATTACAGCTGTCCTCTCAAGTCCTACATGTACATGCTGTCACATCTCTGCCCACATCTGCCCCATCTACATTTGCTTCAGACATGAGGCACCTTCATATTCACCCTGAGAGTGATGCTGGTGCTAAAGTAGATGTGTCGCGGGCGGAGGAGGGGACGCTGCGCTCTCCCACTGCTCGGGTCCGGCGGCTGCTGCTGCTCGGTGGCTCGAGCGATGGGCCGGATCCCGGGGACTCGAGCGGCGCTCCTCGCCCGTGAGTGAAAAGGGGTTTGGTTTTGGGGATTTATTGTCCATGACGCCACCCACGGTTGTGGTGATTTTTGGAAACACCACCGCTGCTCTGTATGGGGATCCCGGGAGCGGTGACAGGGAGCAGCAGAGTTGTTAGTTCTCCCCTCTGTGGGTAGAGGTTGGTTGTCCCGGGGCCCAGTGATGGGGTGGAGGATGAGGGATGGCAGGCCAGGTGCGGGGCCTGGTGAGGTGCAGGATCGCGGGGGGCAGCGCTGTGCCTCACGGCACGGTGCTACTCACTCAGCCTGAGACGGTGACACAGTTCTCGGTAAAACACACGGCTGGAAAGACGGTTCCCACGGACGGCTGCTGTTGCTTTTCCCCGGTAGTTAACGGTGACTGTCTCTTTCCCTGCACCTTGTGTAATGTTGGTAGCGATGGATTGCCACTGGTAACCCGCTCCCCGACTTGGATATGGGCCGGAGGAGCCCCTCTTTGCCCGCAGGCGCTGGCTCTGAGAAACTGGTGCCTTGGCGGTGGCGGTGTCTCTCTCATACGGTTGGACTGTTGCCTTCAATCGGGACTTAGTTGTTTGGAAACCCGGAGGTCCCCTTCACTGACGGATTTGGCAAATTTACGGCGACTCCTAGCCTTGCCGGGATCCGAAAGGCCCCTGCCAATGGTGCTGGCTTCTCCTTGTGTACCGGTCCGGTACCGCCGGGTCACCACCCGTCCACGGTCCTCACGGCACCTCTGATAGGCCACCCCTGCAGACGGTCACCGCCGTCTGCTAACCTTGCTGTCTCCGTCCGGGGCACACACCCGGACCAACTTCAGGCTCTTTGCTGTCACTTTTCTCCTCTCACTTGCTCCTTTACCACTCAACTCCTCTCCCTAACTTCACTCTAACTCAAACTGCCTGTGTTCTCCCTCCTCCAGGACTGTGAACTCCTTGGTGGGTAGAGACCAACCGCCTGGCTCCACTTCCTGGTGTGGACATCAGCCCCTGGGGAGGGCAACAAGGATTTCTGGTCTAGCTTTGATGTGCCTAACCGGGGTGTAGGGTGTGGTGATGTCATTACCTGTGACCCCTGGCTTGTCCAGGGCGTCACAGATGCAGCCAGGGCCTCCCGGTAGCGCAGTTTCTGACTATTCATGAATTAGTCTGAGACTAGAGTTGAGCGAGTACCTAACTATTCGTACTCGATATCCTCATAACGAGTATTGTCTAATACTCGTGTATTCATTCGAATAGCATATGAAATGCAAGTCAATGGGGAATACTTGCAAAGTAACGAGTAACCCGAATACCATACAAGTGCGAGTAGCAAATAGAGCGGCATTCGGGTTACTCGTTACATTGCGAGTTTTCCCCATTGACTTGCATTCCACACACTATTAGAAATGATTACACGAGTATTAGGGCGGCGTCACACGCTACGATATATCGGGCTATATGTCGTCGGGGGTCACGGATTCCATGACGCACATCCGGCATCGTTAGAGATATCGTAGCGTGTGACAGCTATGAACGATTGTGAACAAGCAAAAATACCTTATCGTTGCTCGTTGACATGTCGTTCATTTTCATAAAGTCGTTCCTACTTCTGCGCGACGGTTGTTCGTCGTTGTGACGTCGCTGTGACGCCGAACGTCCCTCCCCCTTCAGGAAGAGGACGTTCGCCTCCCACAGTGAGGTCGTTCGGGAGGTAAGTGCGTGTGACGAGGTAAACGACTTCGTGCGCCACGGGCAACAAATTGCCCGTGACGCACAAACGATGGGAGCGGGTGCGATCGCTCATGCGATCGCACGATAAAGCGGTGTGTGTAACGCCGCCCTTAGACAGTACTCGTTACGAATATAACAAGCATGAAGAGTTAGGTACTCGCTCAACTCTATCTGAGAGCTGTGGCTGGTGGGTGTGTGTGACGTCCTGACCTTGGCCTGATTGACTATGTTCTGACTGATCACCTGGCATCTAACCCTGGCTATCCCCCTGACTCTTTATTTCTGTCCTCTATCTTGTCACTCCACTTACTGACACTGCTAGCTAGACTTCTCTTACCTTAAGCTCGCTCCTCTAGCCAATCGCCCCTCTGTGTCCAGGACACCCCAATATAAGTCCATATCCATTTATAGAATTTTAAGACTAAACGCTGGGATTGCTTTGGCATCTGCCAGAATTAGTTGCTAGTCCCAAGTCTTTTTGTAATGCCGGTTTCCCTGCGCTATCCTGTCTCTCCCCTGCAACAGGGATGCCGATATACTCACCACCGTGGCTGGACTGAGTGCTCCATTGTCCCTTACGCATCTACCCACGTGCTGCCCTCCTGCTCCCGGGGCCTGCGCATGCCGCACAGGTTCCCCAAGAGTGCACAACGGCCCCCATACACATTACACAGTTGGCCAGGAATTGACTAATTCAGCTGACATTCTGTTATTGTGTATGGCTCTCCAGAATGAAATTGCCCTTATCAGAAAAGTTTGCGAATTTCAATCCTTCCATTTCTAGATCAGTCAATTTACAGACTCTAGCCCCCTCACTGTTGGTAATGGGTCATTCACAATTACCTGGAGGGTCCCTAATGCCCTTTTCACACATATCATTTTCACAGGATGCAGTTGTATAGCTTGGGATTTGTTCACACGGAAAGTCTTGACCTGGATTTTTTATTTCATAAATGTTTTTTTACATGAACAGCATAGAAGAGGATAATACAAAAGTAAAACTGAAAATGAATAAGTAGATATACAATAAGGCACATTCAATTATCTCAAAAACTGCATATACCATGGGATACTACACAAACGCATGACAAATTAGCTCATCTTAGAATAAAAATATACTGCAATAACTTGTTCAGGAGACTACTAACGTAAAAGTGTTTTTCACTAAAACCTAAAAAGGGAAAATATACTGTCCAAAAAAAGAGAGGGAAAAAAGAAAGAGGAGGAAGAGAGAAGAAAACAAAAGGGGAAAAAAAAATCGGTCCTAGCACAGGTCCCTGCAATCCCCACTGCTGATTATATCCCATTTAGAGAATGTACCATTTACAACGACTCTTTGTTTACATCTCTGGGGGTGTTGGTATCATTATTTTGATATCTTAAAGTCCGATGTGATTTGTCTATAACAATGTCCTTATCAAATGGTCTATCAAGAAGGATATTAAAAATTCCACATAGAGTAGGTATTAGGTCGGTTACAACTGTTGTTCTAGAAGCTGAAGTTGGGCTGACTGTTCTGTAGGAGGTGGTCAGCTTACCCCAACTCCTAAGGTGTTTACATGATGCCCTATGTATTTTATACCAAATATACTACAATATGGTTGTGTTTTATAAAGTGAATATTTAAGTGCTGCTGCTGTGAGAGAATGTGGGCTGGCGATGTAGGAGAACCGGAGCATTGCAGCGGTCGGCGCCGCCTAGCGTCCGAGAGATTAATATATCTTACTGTATACTGTCCAATGTGTATTTTATAGGCATTTTATTACATAATGTATAGTAACTAAGCGTAGTGGTGTTCCTGGGTACAGGGAGAGCTTAGAGCAAAGGTCAGAGGAGTGACGGATGGCCAGGGGTGTTGGCTATAAAGTCAGTTGAGAGTGAGAGGAGTTCTGCAGTAGGGTTTCAGGTGTGTAGATGCTGCTTTGTAACTTGGGCCCATCAGGCTAACTGTAGGTATTCTCCAAGCGTATGGAGCCTACAGCTTACCACGGGACAGGCTTAGAAGATTCCAGGGACTAGACAGAGGTGCAAGGGAGAGAGGAAAAGCAGAGGTTTAGTCCCGGCAGTTGGAAGACTAGGTCCCAGGCAGCGGGTTAGGCCAGACGAAACAGCGGCAACAGAACCAGATGTTATTGGCCATGTCTGTTGTGAAGGTGTAAGGGTTAAATAAAAGTTCAAAGTTGTTTTGCCCACAGATCTCCGGTGTCCTGTGTTTAACTGAACCATCCGAGATGACGACTGGCTGCGGGGTGATAGATACTAACCTAAAGAGTACATTAAGTGTCGCACGCCCTGTCCAAAGTGGTCTACACACTTCGTCTCTCTCTAGCAAAGGGGTGCAGAGTCCTCTCGGCCTAGCGTACCTTCCTTCAGTTCTTCAGTAGAGTGAGCCAGAGAGGACTTTATCACTATATCAGAGACGTGTGATATTGTTGTAGTAAGACCTTAAATTTATGATCTGTATAAGTCTTCCAGACAGGCAATGTAACCTTCCATGTCTGATTTAGTTGGGATAGCCCCAATTTTTAATTTCCTCCATCATTAATGCAGTATCCTGTAAGGATATTACCCAAGGGGTTGTAGCAGAGGAATGTGGGAGGATAGAAGGATTCGTAAAAGGGTTATTTGTCCCCATAATTGCTCCTTTTTTGTTTATCCCCTCATTTCTACAGAGGTTTCCCTGTGGGAGAGGGGAGGAAGTTTGAGGAGAGGTGTCGGCTGGCATTTTAGGATCTTGGTCCTGAGAAGAGCCTATTGGTCAGTTAAAAACCTTTGAATGCTGAAAGATCAAGAGGAAACGGGTCCCTGATGTGAATGGGCACGGCTTCCTGCTCCTTCTGCCCATATTCCGCACATCACGATCGCTTGTGAGGTAGGCTTTGCAGGCCACACAGTGACGCAGCACTTAATTCCAGGTAATCCAAGTCCCGATAGTTTACTGACCAGGGGAAGCCACGGTGTTGTTATGAGCTCTCCGCTTCTCAAGCTGAGATAAGGGAGCTCCGGTCAAACCCGGTTAGGAAATCCCACCTTATCAGCAGCATTTAGGCCCGTAGCCCAGACCTTGCACCACTTCCCACAACAGGTCATGATGCCAGACCGGACACAGATCTTTCCCGTCTATTCCACATCTCCCAACTATCGCAGCACAGTTCCCGTCATCAGCGGTCCTCACTGACGGCCATAGCTGCCGGAATCCCAGAGAGCAGCAGGAACTCTAGCACATACATCTACTCAGTGCCATTGCCAGGCCACCCTTATCTTGACCTGAATTTTAATGCAAATTTGCTTCAAAATCAATGTCAGAAAACTCTACTTGAATATACCCTTTAACTCCAGTAGGCTGCCTAAGTCATAAGAAATTTACCAAGATGGCGTGGAAGCTATAGACCGTTGTTTTACGAGATAATCATTCAGTAGTAGTGAATAATAAGAAAAATACATTGAAAAAAATTGCTATACTTCTGTATATAAACCTATATACTTCTCCATGTCCCTTGTCGCTGCACCACGACCATCTCTTCCAACAGCTGCTTATCCCCCACAAAAACACAGGAAATCTGGAAAATACATAATCTATTGTCTCCAATGACCTTCATTCTCAGCTCTCCTGGCTGACACAGGGAGATATCAATTCCTGGCTCCCAACTCTTGGCTAATGTGCTGCAGATAATGAGACATGGCCTGTTTTATATTAAATTACAAGCATGCAAGTCAGTGAGCAGCTGTGACAGTGTGCGCTAGACATTGTTATACACAGAAACATGTGGACGATTTATAGGAATTGTATGACGTAGGTTATTATAGTGTGCCGCGACAGACACATTATCACCGTCATTACCATGAAATGCCAAGGCCAAGATCAGCACCTCTGACATATAAAGGAGACTCTTCTATACCATATGTTGATATCCACTATATGGACACAGGAGCTTTTATGACTTCCCATTCTACATGCATGAGCTGTAATATCGAGTTGTCCCTTTTGTGCAGCTATAACTTCCAATCTTCTGGTGATGATTTTCTATAAAATTTTGGAGGTGTCTGTGGGAATTTTTGCCTATTCATCCAGAAGAGCATTTGTGAAGTCAGACACTGATGTTGGGGAGAGGCCAAGCTTACAATTTCAGTTCTAGTTTATCCCTAAGGGGGGAAAACTTGACAATGAACCTGGGCCCACAACTCCGTTAAGACCCCCAGAGTTTTAAACAGAAATGACAATAATATACAGTATGTGCTGTTTTTATATACTGTACATGTGTGTATGTGTACCACTCCGGTGTTGGTCGGGCTGCTCGGTTCCGGGTTCGTGGTGGCTCGAGAGACCCAGACCTGGCTTGGCGGACACTTGGATCCATAAAAGGGGGGTATTTACAGGGGATTAGTTCGTGACGCCACCTGGGGGTTGCGGTAAAGGGAGTACCGCCGCTGCTGTAGGGAGTACCGAGGCAGATGGGGTTAAGCAGCCTGATGTTAGTCCCTCCACAGGTAGGGATGGCCCCGGGCTCGGGGGGAGGGGGAATAGTGTTGGAGGATGCTTGGGAGCGCAGGGTGCAGGGGGAGCGAGGTACTCACTGTCGGTAGTCGTGGTGCAGGATGAGGATTATAAAGGAGACACATACACAGCAGATAAACCAAGTTCTCTGTATGTCACTGTTGCTACAAGGGAGCCCCGTCCAGGTGTCCGCTCCCACCAGTCTCACTGTATGGTCCCGGAGCCCTCCTCCATGCATAATTTTAGTGTCTGTCTGTGGCCCCTCGGCTTGAAGCTGTTAGGGCCCCGCTACCCTTGCAAAGTGTAGCTGTGCTCTTGGGAGCTGGCACTTGGGATTTTTGCAGGCCGCGTTTTAGCTAGAAAGCCCTTCCCCGCATTGTACTGGTTCCCCTGTTGTGAATATGTTTTCCAGTTTGGGGCTCCCTCTTGTGGTCAGTGCTGGCGGTGCAGTTGATGTGTGGAATGAAAGCCACACACCTGTGGAGGACTGGCAATCAGGGTCAGATTGGGCTATTTAACTGAGTAGTTTTCTCTTGTTACTTGCCGGTGGTCAATATTTCCTGTGTGTTAAGGACATTCTGTAACCAGCTCTGCTCACTACCAGAACTCCTCTCAGATAAGTGGTCTTTGTACCTCTGCTGTTTGTTTTCCACTTGATTTCACTGGTTTTCTTTATAGCCATTTCCATTGCTGGATGCACTCCTGTCCGTGCAAGGCTTTGTTTACCGGGTGAGTCTGAACCCAAGTGGCTTGTAGGCTGGAGCTGGATTTTCACTTACATATATATACACACATGCGGCCGGATGATCGCTGCAGCACAACTTTGCGACCTAGTGACCTCCGCGTCACGAGCCCGCGCATGTGCTCCCATGCTTCCAATAGCACATAACCAGACATCCTTAGATGCTGCTGGTCCACCACTGATGACACTGCCTCGCAGCATTTCATGACCTGCATAGCGCCCTGTCCCACAGGAAGTATTATATTTTCTGGCTTTTAAGACGCACTTTTTCCCCTCAAAATTTGGGGGAAAACAGGGGTGCGTCTTACAATCCGAATATGCTTTACTGGGGCGGCGGTGGTACGCAGGGTTGGAGATACTGAGGGCTCGGAGGAGGGGGGGAGTGTCACTGCAGTGGGGCGGCTAAGGAGGGTCACAGGATAGAGGGTCGGCACTAACTGCGGGCCTGAGGGTATCGCCGCGGCAGGCGCTATTGATCTGCAGGCGCACTGGGGGCTGCGGGCTCCATTGAACTTGACGTGATGGACTTCAAGAAAATGGCCGCGGAGGCCAATCTGTGCATGGGCCGCCTCCGCAGCTATTTTCTTGAAGTCCATCACATCAACCGCCGACAGTTCAATAGAGCCGTCAGATCTATGCTGCCTGCTCGCCTCTGCCTCGAGCCCACAGTATCACTGACCCTCCTGAGCCGCGACACTCACTCTGAGCCCACAGCATCGCAGACCCTCTGTCCACTCCCCCTCCTGAGCCGCGTCACCCCCTCCTCCGATCCAGTAGCATCGCTGATGCTCTGTCCACTGACCCTCCTGAGCCACCATAACCCCTCCTCCGAGCCCACAGCATCGTCGACCATGCCACTTGTGATTCTCCTGAGCCGCTCCACCACCGCCGCTCCCCTCTGATGAGCTATTATAAGATGCATTAGGATTATAAGACAGCCCCCAATTTTAACATTAATTTTTTTCCTATTTTCCTCCTCAAAATTTGGGGTGCGTTTTATAATAATAATAATAATATAATAATAAGCCTTTCCATCAAACTTAATGGTTGCTCACTCTCCCCAGTCCCACAAGCACGTTGCCTTGGAGTAACCCTCGACTCTGCTCTATCCTTCAAGCCACACATCCAAGCCCTTTTCAACTCATGCCGATTACAACTCAAAAATATCTCCCGGAACCGTGCTTTCCTTAACCAAGAATCATCAAAAACATTAGTGCATGGCCTCATCATCTCCCGCTTTGACTACTGCAACCTCCTGCTCTCTGGCCTCCCTTCCAACACTCTTGCACCCCTCCAATCTATCCTAAACTCTGCGGCCCGCCTAATCCACATCTCCCCTCCCTACTCCCCAGCCTCGCCACTCTGGCAATCCCTTCACTGGCTTCCCATCACCCAACAACTCCAGTTCAAAACATTAACAATGACATACAAAGCCATGCACAACCTGTCTCCCCCCTACATCTGTGACCTAGTCTCCCGGTACCTACCTGCACGCAACCTCAGATCCTCACAAGATTCCTTCTCTGCTCCTCTCTTATCATCTCTTCCCACAATCGCGTACAAGATTTCTCCCGTGCATCCCCCATACTCTGGAATGCTCTACCTCAGCACATCAGACTCTCACCTACCGTGGAAAGCTTCAAGAGGAACCTCAAGACCCACCTCTTCCAACAAGCCTACAACCTACAATAGCCCTCAGTCCAGTAGACCACTGCGCAACCAGCTCTGTCCTCACCTATTATACCATCACCCATTCCCTGTAGACTGTGAGCCCTCGCGGGCAGGGTCCTCTCTCCTCCTATACCAGTCTGTTTTGTACTGTTAATGATTGTTGTACGTATACCCTCTTTCACTTGTAAAGCGCCATGGAATAAATGGCGCTATAATAAATAATAATAATAATAATCCAATGCGTCTTATTAAACAAAAAATATGTTATTTTCTGCATGCCCCATATAAACCTCTCACTAGCAGCATTGATTTGCGTTGCATCGGCGCAAGTTGCGCTTGCCTTTCTCCAGGATTGCTCCAGATTCAGGTACCAGCACAAATACAGTTAGGTCCAGAAATATTTGGACAGTGACACAAGTTTTGTTATTTTAGCTGTTTACAAAAACATGTTCAAAAATACAATTATATATATAATATGGGCTGAAAGTGCACACTCCCAGCTGCAATATGAGAGTTTTCACATCCAAATCGGAGAAAGGGTTTAGGAATCATAGCTCTGTAATGCATAGCCTCCTCTTTTTCAAGGGACCAAAAGTAATTGGACAAGGGACTCTAAAGCTGGGTTTACACACTGCAACATCTCAAACGACATCGCTGTAACGTCACCGGTTTTGTGACGCAATAGCGATGTTGTTTGCGATGTTGCAGTGTGTGAAACCTATCAGCGACCCGGCCCCTGCTGTGAAGTTGTAATCGTTACAAATCGTTCAGGACCATTCCTAGGTCCTTTGTTTCCCGCTGTGCAGCATGAAGTTTCAGTGTGTGAAGACTTTGCAGCGACTTTGTTAGCAACTTCCCTTTCAAAAGGCTGCTTATCAACGTCCCCAACAACCAGCTAGGTCGCTCTGCAGGTCCGGATCGCTGTTGTGTTGTTGGCCAGGTTTGCCTGTTTGAACGCTCACCAGAGACTTAGCAGAGACTTAGGGAGGTCGCTATTGCGTCACCAAACCGGTGACATTACAGCGATGTCCTTTGCGATGTTGCAGTGTGTAAACCCAGCTTAAGGGCTGCAATTAACTCTGAAGGCGTCTCCCTCGTTAACCTGTAATCAATGAAGTAGTTAAAAGGTCTGGGGTTGATTACAGGTGTGTGGTTTTGCATTTGGAAGCTGTTGCTGTGACCAGACAACATGCGGTCTAAGGAACTCTCAATTGAGGTGAAGCAAAACATCCTGAGGCTGAAAAAAAAGAAAAAATCCATCAGAGAGATAGCAGACATGCTTGGAGTAGCAAAATCAACAGTCGGGTACATTCTGAGAAAAAAGGAATTGACTGGTGAGCTTGGGAACTCAAAAAGGCCTGGGCGTCCACGGATGACAACAGTGGTGGATGATCGCCGCATACTTTCTTTGGTGAAGAAGAACCCGTTCACAACATCAGCTGAAGTCCAGAACACTCTCAGTGAAGTAGGTGTATCTGTCTCTAAGTCAACAGTAAAGAGAAGACTCCATGAAAGTAAATACAAAGGGTTCACATCTAGATGCAAACCATTCATCAATTCCAAAAATAGACAGGCCAGAGTTAAATTTGCTGAAAAACACCTCATGAAGCCAGCTCAGTTCTGGAAAAGTATTCTATGGACAGATGAGACAAAGATCAACCTGTACCAGAATGATGGGAAGAAAAAAGTTTGGAGAAGAAAGGGAACGGCACATGATCCAAGGCACACCACATCCTCTGTAAAACATGGTGGAGGCAACGTGATGGCATGGCCATGCATGGCTTTTAATGGCACTGGGTCACTTGTGTTTATTGATGACATAACAGCAGACAAGAGTAGCCGGATGAATTCTGAAGTGTACCGGGATATACTTTCAGCCCAGATTCAGCCAAATGCCGCAAAGTTGATCGGACGGCGCTTCATAGTACAGATGGACAATGACCCCAAGCATACAGCCAAAGCTACCCAGGAGTTCATGAGTGCAAAAAAGTGGAACATTCTGCAATGGCCAAGTCAATCACCAGATCTTAACTCAATTGAGCATGCATTTCACTTGCTCAAATCCAGACTTTAGACGGAAAGACCCACAAACAAGCAAGACCTGAAGGCTGCGGCTGTAAAGGCCTGGCAAAGCATTAAGAAGGAGGAAACCCAGCGTTTGGTGATGTTCATGGGTTCTAGACTTAAGGCAGTGATTGCCTCCAAAGGATTCGCAACAAAATATTGAAAATAAAAATATTTTGTTTGGGTTTGGTTTATTTGTCCAATTACTTTTGACCTCCTAAAATGTGGAGTGTTTGTAAAGAAATGTGTACAATTCCTACAATTTCTATCAGATATTTTTGTTCAAACCTTCAAATTAAACGTTACAATCTGCACTTGAATTCTGTTGTAGAGGTTTCATTTCAAATCCAATGTGGTGGCATGCAGAGCCCAACTCGCGAAAATTGTGTCACTGTCCAAATATTTCTGGACCTAACTGTATATCTCTCTTCTTTTACACAGTGTTTTATTTCTCTTGGATCACTTATTTCTTTATTTTATTCTATCAGTAGGGCCATTGCATGTATTACTATACTTCCCATACTTCTCCCAAACACTTCATTAAGGTATTTCCATTTATTTGTTTAATATCACTAGTGATGCTTTTCAGACCGCTGTAACATGAGGGATCATTCTAATTTCATTTATACTGGTTGTGAATGCTATGATTACTATATTTTGACAATAGGCATGTATATTTATAAGATATATTATTTCATTTATTCACTTCAGTCTATCTGGTTAGCAACTCCAGATATTGTGATGTTCAATACATTGATCATCTGGATCATGTATAGTCAGAATATTTGTGTATTATACATTTTGTTCCCTTAACAAGCTATTTACATCTATAATTTTTCTTCCACAGCAACCGCACGACTAAAGCGGGCTTTACACGCTGCAATATCGCTAGCGATATCGTGAGCGATAGCACCCGCCCACGTCGGTGGTGCGTCACGGGGTGATCGCTGCCGTAGCGAACATTCCGCCCACCTCCTTCCTTCCTCATTGCCGGCGGCCGCAGGTACGATGTTGTTCCTCGTTCCTGCGGTGTCACACATAGCGATGTGTGCTGCCGCAGGAACGACAAACAACCTGTGTTCCAAATGAGGAACGATTTTTTAAAAATGAACGAAGTGTACACGACGAACGATTTGACACCTTTTTGCGATCATTACTGATCGCAAAAAGGTGTCACACACAACATCGCTAACGAGGCCGGATTTGCGTCACCAACATCGTGACCCCGACAATATCTCGTTAGCGATATTGTTGTGTGTAAATGGGCCTTAAGACCAAAGATTGGTCGAAATATCACAATTTTGTCGCTTGTTCAAAATTTTCTGCATTATGTGGTGTATCAACAACATTAATAAATTTGTTTTTCACGTATCATATTGGAGAGTGCAGTGGACTTTTTTCATTATTGGACTTTGGGACTACATCTCACTCCTTGGGCACCTCCATAGTTTTTAGCATCGAGTTCAGACCATTACGTTTTTTGGATTTCCTTTGGATCAGGGTCAGTTAGGGTTCCCCTAGCCTGAGGGCCAGTTTAGGAGCCACAGTCCCCGGTTATCCCATCACACCACGTGATGCTAAGAACAGCTTTCTGTTCTGATGAAACAATTCTCAGCACTGCTGATTTTCAGCATGTGACAGCACCTCTGCCACCTTGGCATCTTTCACGTCAGCCAAAGTGACATGGCTGGGCCCCTCTGCTGCAGCTGTGACTAGGGCCCTGTGAAGAGAGGAGCCTGGCCTGGGGCTTAATAAAACTAAGTAATTACCTCGGGACTTGGCTGAGCCCCCTTTTCACCGGGCCCCATACACCAGTCATGGTTGTCATGCTCTGACAGTGGCCCTAGCGCCTTGGCAACTTTCATGTCAGCTTGAGACTTAGCACAGGTTCCCTATCTGATCATAGCTTGATCAGGTTGATGTAAAATGCCTGGTAGGGTTTTTTTCTCCCTGCCTGGTGGACTTTATCATTAACCTCGCCAATCTTTTCGCCAGTTCGTAGAGGCCTTGCCACTTGGACCAGAATTTGCTCTCTACCATGGGTACCAGCACCAGTACCCAATTAAAACGGCTGAATTGTGCAAACAAAAAGTTGGGGGGGGGGTGAAAAGATTTTTACATTTGCTTAAACATTCTCATTCTCTGCAGCCCATCACCCCGTTTTTGTAAACATGTGTCCCATCCCCATAGAGACCGCCTTGTATTGCCCTGTCTTAACACGGAATCCCCTTATACAGCCCCATCCCCATACAGAGCCCATCTATTGTACCCCACTTGCATATTGAATTCCCCCATACAGAGTCCACTTATACTGTGTTATGGCTAATATTTTATTTCTAGTTTTGATTATCATTTAAGTAATTGATAAATCTTTCATACCCTTGTATTTTTATATTATCTTTATAAGTGTTATTCATACAATCAATAACACAGGGTGTAGTCTCTGTTATAAAGATGCCTTTGTTTCAAATGTATTTGTTAATCAAGGTATAGAAAAATGGACAAAACTAGATTAAAGGATGTAGCAGGGTCCATAATTTTTCGATTTTGTTATTTTTATCTTATATACCCTTTTAGGGTAATGTACTAAGACCTCCCCTTTCTTTTGTGGTAGTAATAAACTGGTATTTGGGCATCTGAGAGTCAGACAAAGCCTAGTACACGGACACTGGCTGTGTGTTCTTGTGTTCTTGTCTCCGATGCATCGCTATTAATTGGACCAACACTGGCAGATGTGGAGATCCTTTGTATCTCACCCCAAATTAGATCTCCCAGGAAAAGGGGTTTCCATGACAACTGCCCCATCTCTATAAAGATCTACCCTTCACTGCTTCATCGGCATGCAGAGCCCCCCTATACTGATCAATCTCCATACAGAGCCCCCCCACCACTATACTGCCCCACCTCCATATTGAGCCACATATGCTGGCTCCTCTCCATACAGAGTTCCCCTGTACAGCCCCATCTCCATTCAGAACACTTCCATACTGCCACATTGCTATTTAGAGACCCATCTCCATATTGAGCCTTTATATTGCATGCAGAGCCCCCTTATACTGGCCCATATCCATACAGAGTTAACCCATATTGCCTCAACTCCATACAGAGCCCCCCTATACTGCCCCATCTCTATACAAAGACTATCTATACTGCCACAGCTCCATACTGAGCCCCCTATACTGCCCCAGTTCCATACTTAATACCATATACTGTAACAATTTTGCGCCCTGGACAAGCCAGGTCGTCACAGGTACTGCAACAACACACCCCACACCCCGAGATAGGCACATCAGTCACACACAAATCCTTGTTGCCTCCCTCCATGGGCTGATGTCCACACCAGGTGGGGTGGAGCCAGGTGGTTGGCTCCACCCACCGAGGAGTTCACAGTCCTGGAGGCGGGAAAGGAAGTGAGTTAGAGGGTAGCAGTTGAAGAGAACAGTTAGGGAGAGTGAAGGAGAAGGAGTGAAGTAGTAGTTGAGGAGAGAAAACTGACTGTGTCTGGGTACGTGGCCCGGGCACCGAGATCAAGGTTGGCAGATGGTGGTGGCTGTCTGCAGGAGAGGCCGATTGACGAGGAACCGTAGGACCGGGGACGGGTGGTGGCCCGCCGGTACCGAACCGGGGAGCGAAGAGAAGCCAGCACAAACCGGCAGGGCCTACGGACCCCGACCAGGCTTGGAGTCGCCGTTAAACCGGTCAAATCCGTTAGCGACCGGAACCTCCGGGGTTTCCTAGCAGCAAAGACCCGACTGAAGGCAACCGTCCGAACCGAGAAAGGGAAATACAGCTACCGCCAAGGCTAGAATTCCCAGGGCCAGAGCCTGCGGGCAAAAAGGGGCTCCTCCGGCACATATCCAAGCTGGGGAGCGGGTTACCGGTGGGAAGCCATCGGGACCGAAGATACACAACAGGTGCAGGGAAAGGCAGCCACCACCAACTTTCCGGGGCAACCACAGCAGCCGGCTGCGGGACCCGTCCATCCAGCCGTTTGTTTTACCGGAGACTCTGTACCCATCATTGGCTGAGTGAGTACCACCGTGCCGTCCGGCACCGCGCTGCCCCCGTGACCCTGCATCTCACCAACCCTGCCTCCCCCGTCACCTCACCGGGCCCCGGGACCACCAACACCCCTACCCACGGAGGGGAGAGAACCATCTCGGCTGCTCCCTGTCATTGCTCCCGGGATCCCCGTCCAGAGCAGCGGTGGTGTCCCAACCTCACCACAAACCGTGGGTGGCATCACGGACCAACTCCCCCAAACCCAAACTACCCCCTTTCACTCACGGGCGAGGAGCGCCGCTCGAGTCCCCGGATCCGGCCCACCGCTCGAGCCACCGAGCAGCAGCCGCAGCAGCGCCGGACCCGAGCGTGGTGAGCGCAGCGCCCTCCCCGCCCGCGACAACAACTCCATATTGAACATCTTATACTGCATGCCCCATCTCTATGCAAAGACCTCCTATATTGCTCCAGCTACATACTGGGCCCCCTATATGGTACCATCTCCATACTGAGCCCCCTATACTGACCCATCTCCATTCAGAGCCCTCCTATCTTACCAATCTCCAAACTGAGTCCCCTTTACTGCCCCATTTCAGTTCTGAACCCCTATATACTGCAACATCTACATACAGAGCCCACCTATATTAACTGTCACCAAACTGAGCCCCTCTGCTGCCCATATAAATTCTGAGCCCTCTTTACTGCCCCATTTCCATTCAGAACCCCCCATAATGACTACTAATGTAAAACCACCTGTCAGTGGAGCCTCGGAGCCCCCCATCTCCCATCCTTTTTATATTGTGGAAAGTCCTTTATTAGACCGGGGGAGATATTCCCTCATCTTTAGATCTTTATTGCTTTCAGAGCTCAGGCCTAAGGCTGAATTTATTTTTTAGATTATTAATATTTATTAAATCTGTAATGAGTTATTTTAATTGAGATTTATGTTAAGAAATAATGTCGGTTAATAAAGACGCGGCTAATAGTTCACCAGGTAGATTATATGTCCTGTTTTATCTATTTCCTACATGCCGGCTTTATTATGAGGTATAATACCGGGAAAATGCTCCAATATTACATTTCCATGCAATATCAGATATAGAAGGGTTTTTTTTTCGGCCACAGTGAGGAATATAAAGGAGATATTATAATTAACGTTGTAAAAAAATATAAATTGTTTTTATTTTTGGTAAAACAAAATAGAAAAAAGTTTGCATTGACATCCAGCAGCTCATTAGTTATTATAGCCCCCACCACATCATGTGCCCGGAACGTCATGAAGCCTATTGTGATATCACAGCCCTGCTGTCATGACACTGCGATGTCATAGGACTTTGTGATGTCACCGGTCACTGCTCTATACAGCCATGTTTTACCTGAACTTCTCTGAGGGTTTTGTAGGAGAGAGAGGAGTAGAGGCGAGTTTAGTGTTGAGAGAGAAAATATATTTCTGCGCAGAATTTTACAAATGGAGTGGATCTTCATTCAGCTAGCTGCTCCATCCCAGGCCACAGCCATGAAGAGTACTGGTTTCAGGCTCAGAAATGAGCAATATCCGGCTACATTGTTTGATTATATTCCTGACTGTTCCATAAAAGAGGCCAAAATCCGTGCGAGATCCTGGATACCATTCTGGAAAAGAGGGAAGAGGAGCAAAAGATTTATTGTTCCATCGGATGCTGCTCCTGTGATAGGGAAGGATAAACTATGGAAAGAGTCACCACCTGATCTGGATCAAATTGAGGTGGGTCTGACAGAGAAGCCCCCATCAGCCTGGGAGGAAAATCCTGTAAAGATCCTAACACCTCCTAAGACTGATAAAAGGAGATTCTTGGATTTCCTCAGGAAACGGTTTGCACCAGCAAAGAGTCAGCCACTAGTCCCCAAATACAAGACCATTGGGACCCAAGTAAGTGAGGAGGACTTCAATAACATCCAAGTGGCCTCCAAAACCACAAACACCGATCCCATAATTAGAGTCTCGGTAGAGACACAAGTAGACACAAGTGACCTAGAGTTTATCTCCTGGATGTCATTTTCACGTGTCACCAGAAAAAGCAACATCCCACCATCCATACAAACACCTAAAGAAGAGGTCTGTGTCTCTAAACCGCTGCCACCGATCCGAAGTTGCCTCATTGTAGTCAGAGAAGCTGAAGCGTCTAATAGAGTGTCGGAAGACTAAATACCTAGAGTGAGACTAAATACTGAGTGGTGCTAGTCATGGCGGGCTAACATCTCACCGGTTTAAGGACCATTATTCTTTTTATTTCATGTTTCTGGTTACACCATAGTTGTTTTTGTTTCTGTTTTAAAATCTTAAAAATTATTATAAAAATGATTGTGTTTCTTCTCTTTTTTTGGTATTAGTTCTACATCATGTGTTGAAGAAAAAAAAATGATTTTCATACTATAAATTGAGCTTTCCTCTGGCTGTTATTAATTTCATTGATAAAAAAATCAAATATAAAGTTATATGGGTTGTCCGGTCTAAGGTCACATTCACACATTGTGTATTTGGTGAGTTTTTACCTCAGTATTTGGTGAGTTTTTACCTCAGTATTTGGTGAGTTTTTACCTCAGTATTTGGTGAGTTTTTACCTCAGTATTTGGTGAGTTTTTTACCTCAGTATTTCTAAGCTGAAGTCAGGAGTGGGTAAAAGTTGCAGAAGTGGTGCCCGTGTAGGAACACAGTAAAGAAGCACACACAAAATCAGAGTCTTACTTTAAACAGGAATGGAAAGGAAAAAGTCCAACTTGTTAAACAACTTAAGAAAGGTCCCAGATGTGCTAGTCCTTTCAGATATGAGAATTTCCCCCAAAAAGCCTGCTTCAGCTTTCCAGCACAACCACCCACACGTTGAGACGTTCTGGCTGCCTATTTATGCTGTGCTACTCCTTCAGCTGTGCACCTCGAACGTTCCCAAAAAAAATCTGGACTAGTAGAGAAGGTCCAGGCCGGGTTTGACTTCCTTCTCTGCTGCTGACCTGTGTGAAAGGAACTTGCTGGGAGAAATATAAAGACGCAACAGCTCATCATTCTTTTTGAAAACGATCCAATTTATTAATATACAGAAGCATAGGTAAATTTGTGAATGACTGTAATGCAACATTCTCTCTCTCTCTCATTTCCATATTGAGCTGCTTACAGAGCCCCCTATACTGCCCCATTTCTATACAAAGACCCCTTATTCTGCCCCAGCTCCATACTGAGCCCTCTATACTGTACGAACTCCATACTGAACACCTTATACTGTCCCATCTCCTTACAGAGCCTCGTATACTGCCCCTTCTCTATACGAAGACCTCCTATACTGCCCCAGCTCCATAATGAGCCACTTATATGGTACCATTTCTATACTGAGCCCTATACTGCCACATCTTTATTCTGAGCCCCTCTATACTGACCCATCTCCATTCAGAGCCCATCTATCTTACCAATCTCCAAACTGAGTTCCCTTTACTGCTCCATTTCAGTTCTGAACCCCTATATAGTGCAACATCTACATACAGAGCCCACCTATATTAACTGTCACCAAACTGAGCCCCCCTCTACTGCCCATATAAATTCTGGCTATGTGCGTGCTGGAAAATGGAATTTTCTCAAAAAAAATCCGCAGGTATTCAAAGATTACCGCACCCGCGGTAAAAAACCGCGGTAAACCGCACCCGAAAACCGCATGCGGTTTGCCGCGGTTTGCTGTGGTTTTACCGCGGTATTGTTCGCGGTATTGCCGCGGTTTTGCCGCATGCGGGTTGAGATGTGCTTTATTGCATTCAAGGCAATATAGCACATTGAAAAAAAGAAAGAAAAAAAAAAAAAGTCATTTCATTCTGAGATAGTAGATAGATAAAGAGACAGAAGAATAGATAGAGGGATAGATAGATAGACAGATGGATAGAGGACAGATCGCTGCATTTCCCACGGTCGGCAGTGAGTTCACATTACCGGCCGTGGGAAATGACCGGTGATTACCTCTGCTATCTCGCTGCGAGACAGCAGAGGTAATTCAGCGCTGTGTGTCAGTTGCGGCTGGATGTAAGCAGCGCAGGACCTGTGGATTACGCCGGAGCTTTGTTTCGGGAGGGGTTAATAAAATGGTGAACGAGGCTTGTTTGTTTTATTTAAAATAAAGGATTTTTCTGTGTGTTTTATTCACTTTACTTACGGGTTGATCATGTCAGCTGTCACATAGACGCTGCCATGATCAAGCCTGGAGTTAATGGCGGCGATCCGCCACCATTAACCCCTTGTATTACCCTGCTGCCACTGCTACACGGCGGCAGGAAGAGCCGGGGACACTCCGGTACTGCCGCATAATGGATGCAACAGTGCCGGGGCAGCTGCGGCTGATATTCTCGGCTGCGGGAGGTGGGAGTGAGGCGGGGGACATTAACCCTGCCCCTCTCCCTCCCCAGCCTGAGAATACCGGGCCGCCGCTGTGTGCTTACCTCGGCTGGACGGTAAATATACAGCGGAGCCCACGTTCTTTGTTTTCTATATTTCCGTTTTCTTTCTATGTGTGTTCTATGTGTCTGTGTCTGTGTTCTATGTCTGTGATGTCTGTGTGTGTGTGATCTGTGTGTGTGATCTGTGTCTGTGTGTGATCTGTGTGTGTGTTTACTCTCTGCTCCGCTTCCTCTTCCTGTAATGACATCACTTCCCTGCAAACCGCAGACAAGCGATGTACATTACCGGAGGTAAACCGCGAAATACCGCAGGGAATAACGCAGGAAAACGCAGTGAACCGCACAGAATTTGCTGCCTGCGTTATTCCCTGCGGGATTTCACGATTAACATTGGAGTCAATGTAGTGAAATCCCGCAGCGACGTGCGGAAAAGAAGTGACATGCAATTGTTTTTGCTGCGGGAATCCCGCAGCAAATCATGCAGCTGTCAAATTCCGCCTAGTGCGCACAGGATTTTTTTTGCCCATAGGTTTTGCTGGTGATTCACTCCAGAGATGTTATGAACATTTTCTGCAGCGAAACATGCAGCAAAACCGCAAAACATCCGCGGCAAAATCCGGTAAGTGCGCACAAAGCCTTACTGCCCCATCTCCATTCAGAACCCCACATAATGACTACTAATGTAAAACCACCTGTCGGTGGAGCTTCAGAGCCCCCCATCTCCCATCCTTTTTATATTGTGGAAAGTCCTTTATTAGATCGGGGGAGATATTCCCTCATCTTTAGATCTTTATTGCTTTCAGAGCTCAGGCCTAAGGCTGAATTTATTTTTTAGATTATTAATATTTATTAATGCTGTAATGAGTTATTTTAAATCAGATTTATGTTAAGAAATAATGTCGGTTAATAAAGACGCGGCTAATAGTTCACCAGGTAGATTATATGTCCTGTTTTATCTATGTCCTACATGCCTGCTTTATTATGAGGTATAATACTGGGAAAATGCTCCAATATTACATTTCCATGCAACTTCAGATATAGAGTTTTTTATTTTTTTCTGCCAGAGTGAGGAATATAAAGGAGATATTATAATTAACGTTGTATAAAAAATATAAATTTTTTATTTTTGGTAAAAGAAAATAGAATAAAGTCTGTATTGACATCCAGCAGCTCATTAGTTATTATAGCCCCTACCACATCATGTCCCCGGAACATCATGAAGCCTATTGTGATATCACAGCCCTGCTGTCATGACGCTGCAATGTCATAGGATTTTGTGATGTCACCGGTCACTGCTCTATACAGCCATGTTTTACCTGAACTTCTCTGAGGGTTTTGTAGGAGAGAGAGGAGTAGAGGCGAGTTTAGTGTTGAGAGAGAAAATATATTTCTGCGCAGAATTTTACAAATGGAGTGGATCTTCATTCAGCTAGCTGCTCCGTCCCAGGCTTCAGCCATGAAGAATACTGGTTTCAGGCTCAGAAATAAGCAATATCCGGCTACATTGTTTGATTATATTCCTGGCTGTTCCATAAAAGAGGCCAAAATCCATGCGAGATCCTGGATACCATTCTGGAAAAGAGGGAAGAGGAGCAAAAGATTTATTGTTCCATCGGATGCTGCTCCTGTGATAGGGAAGGATAAACTATGGAAAGAGTCACCACCTGATCTGGATCAAATTGAGGTGGGTCTGACAGAGAAGCCCCCATCAGCCTGGGAGGAAAATCCTGTAAAGATCCTAACACCTCCTAAGACTGATAAAAGGAGATTCTTGGATTTCCTCAGGAAACGGTTCGCACCAGCAAAGCGTCAGCCACCAGTCCCCAAATACAAGACCATTGGGACCCAAGTAAGTGAGGAGGACTTCAATAACATCCAAGTGGCCTCCAAAACTACAAACACCGATCCCATAATTAGAGTCTCGGTAGAGACACAAGTAGACACGAGTGACCTAGAGTTTATCTCCTGGATGTCATTTCCACGTGTCACCAGAAAAAGCAACATCCCACCATCCATACAAACAACACCAAAAGAAGAGGTCTGTGTCTCTAAGCCGCTGCCACCGATCCGAAGTTGCCTCATTGTAGTCAGAGAAGCTGAAGCGTCTAATAGAGTGTCGGAAGACTAAATACCTAGAGTGAGACTAAATACTGAGTGGTGCTAGTCATGGCGGGCCAACATCTCACCGGTTTAAGGACCATTATTCTTTTTATTTCATGTTTCTGGTTACACCAAAGTTGTTTTTGTTTCTGTTTTAAAATCTTTAAAAATTATTATAAAAATGATTGTGTTTCTGCTCTTTATTTGATATTAGTTCTACATCATGTGTTGAAGAAAAACAATGATTTTCATACTATACATTGAGCTTTCCTCTGGCTGTTATTAATTTCATTGATAAAAAAATGAAATATAAAGTTATATGGGTTGTCCGGTCTAAGGTCACATTCACACATTGAGTATTTGGTGAGTTTTTACCTCAGTATTTGGTGAGTTTTTACCTCAGTATTTGGTGAGTTTTTTACCTCAGTATTTGGTGAGTTTTTTACCTCAGTATTTGGTGAGTTTTTTACCTCAGTATTTCTAAGCTGAAGTCAGGAGTGGGTAAAAGTTGCAGAAGTGGTGCCCGTGTAGGAACACAGTAAAGAAGCACACACAAAATCAGTCTTACTTTAAACAGGAATGGAAAGGAAAAAGTCCAACTTGTTAAACAACTTAAGAAAGGTCCCAGATGTGCCAGTCCTTTCAGATATGAGAATTTCCCCCAAAAAGCCTGCTTCAGCTTTCCAGCACAACCACCCACACTTTGAGACGTTCTGGCTGCCTATTTATGCTGTGCTACTCCTTCAGCTGTGCACCTCGAACGTTCCCAAAAAAAATCTGGACTAGTAGAGAAGGTCCAGGCCAGGTTTCACTTCCTTCTCTGCTGCTGACCTGTGTGAAAGGAACTTGCTGGGAGAAATATAAAGACGCAACAGCTCATCATTCTTTTTGAAAACGATCCAATTTATTAATATACAGAAGCATAGGTAAATTTGTGAATGACTGTAATGCAACATTCTCTCTCTCTCTCATTTCCATATTGAGCTGCTTACAGAGCCCCCTATACTGCCCCATTTCTATACAAAGACCCCTTATACTGCCCCAGCTCCATACTGAGCCCTCTATACTGTACGAACTCCATACTGAACACCTTATACTGTCCCATCTCCTTACAGAGCCTCGTATACTGCCCCTTCTCTATACGAAGACCTCCTATACTACCCCAGCTCCATAATGAGCCACCTATATGGTACCATTTCTATACTGAGCCCTATACTGCCACATCTTTATTCTGAGCCCCTCTATACTGACCCATCTCCATTCAGAGCCCACCTATCTTACCAATCTCCAAACTGAGTTCCCTTTACTGCTCCATTTCAGTTCTGAACCCCTATATAGTGCAACATCTACATACAGAGCCCACCTATATTAACTGTCACCAAACTGAGCCCCCCTCTACTGCCCATATAAATTCTGAACCCACTTTACTGCCCCATCTCCATTCAGAACCCCACATAATGACTACTAATGTAAAACCACCTGTCGGTGGAGCCTCGGAGCCCCCCATCTCCCATCCCTTTTTATATTGTAGAAAGTCCTTTATTAGACCGGGGAAGATATTCCCTCATCTTTAGATCTTTATTGCTTTCAGAGCTCAGGCCTAAGGCTGAATTTATTTTTTAGATTATTAATATTTATTAATGCTGTAATGAGTTATTTTAATTCAGATTTATGTTAAGAAATAATGTCGGTTAATAAAGACGCGGCTAATAGTTCACCACGTAGATTATATGTCCTGGATTTATCTGTTTCCTACATGTCGGCCTTAGTATGAGGTATAATACCAGGAAAATGTTCTAATATTACATTTCCATGCAACTTCAGATATAGATTTTTATTTTTTCTACCACAGTGAGGAATATAAAGGAGATATTATAATTAACGTTGTATAAAAAATATAAACTGTTTTTATTTTCGGTAAAAGAAAAGACTGTATTGACATCCAGCAGCTCATTAGCTATTATAGCCCCCACCACATCATATCCCCGGAACATCATGAAGCCTATTGTGATATCACAGCCCTGCTGTCATGACGCTGCAATGTCATAGGACTTTGTGATGTCACCGGTGACTGCTCTATACAGCCATGTTTTACCTGAACTTGGGTTTTGTAGGAGAGAGAGGAGTAGAGGCGAGTTTAGTGTTGAGAGAGAAAATATATTTCTGCGCAGAATTTTACAAATGGAGTGGATCTTCATTCAGCTAGCTGCTCCATCCCAGGCCACAGCCATGAATAGTACTGGTTTCAGGCTCAGAAATAAGCAATATCCGGCTACATTGTTTGATTATATTCCTGACTGTTCCATAAGAGAGGCCAAAATCCATGCGAGATCCTGGATACCATTCTGGAAAAGAGGGAAGAGGAGCAAAAGATTTATTGTTCCATCGGATGCTGCTCCTGTGATAGGGAAGGATAAACTATGGAAAGAGTCACCACCTGATCTGGATCAAATTGAGGTGGGTCTGACAGAGAAGCCCCCATCAGCCTGGGAGGAAAATCCTGTAAAGATCCTAACACCTCCTAAGACTGATAAAAGGAGATTCTTGGATTTCCTCAGGAAACGGTTCGCACCAGCAAAGCGTCAGCCACCTGTCCCCAAATACAAGACCATTGGGACCCAAGTAAGTGAGGAGGACTTCAATAACATCCAAGTGGCCTCCAAAACTACAAACACCGATCCCATAATTAGAGTCTCGGTAGAGACACAAGTAGACACGAGTGACCTAGAGTTTATCTCCTGGATGTCATTTCCACGTGTCACCAGAAAAAGCAACATCCCACCATCCATACAAACAACACCAAAAGAAGAGGTCTGTGTCTCTAAGCCGCTGACACCGATCCGAAGTTGCCTCATTGTAGTCAGAGAAGCTGAAGCGTCTAATAGAGTGTCGGAAGACTAAATACCTAGAGTGAGACTAAATACTGAGTGGTGCTAGTCATGGCGGGCCAACATCTCACCGGTTTAAGGACCATTATTCTTTTTATTTCATGTTTCTGGTTACACCAAAGTTGTTTTTGTTTCTGTTTTAAAATCTTTAAAAATTATTATAAAAATGATTGTGTTTCTGCTCTTTATTTGGTATTAGTTCTACATCATGTGTTGAAGAAAAACAATGATTTTCATACTATACATTGAGCTTTCCTCTGGCTGTTATTAATTTCATTGATAAAAAAATGAAATATAAAGTTATATGGGTTGTCCGGTCTAAGGTCACATTCACACATTGAGTATTTGGTGAGTTTTTACCTCAGTATTTGGTGAGTTTTTACCTCAGTATTTGGTGAGTTTTTTACCTCAGTATTTCTAAGCTGAAGTCAGGAGTGGGTAAAAGTTGCAGAAGTGGTGCCCGTGTAGGAACACAGTAAAGAAGCACACACAAAATCAGTCTTACTTTAAACAGGAATGGAAAGGAAAAAGTCCAACTTGTTAAACAACTTAAGAAAGGTCCCAGATGTGCCAGTCCTTTCAGATATGAGAATTTCCCCCAAAAAGCCTGCTTCAGCTTTCCAGCACAACCACCCACACTTTGAGACGTTCTGGCTGCCTATTTATGCTGTGCTACTCCTTCAGCTGTGCACCTCGAACGTTCCCAAAAAAAATCTGGACTAGTAGAGAAGGTCCAGGCCAGGTTTGACTTCCTTCTCTGCTGCTGACCTGTGTGAAAGGAACTTGCTGGGAGAAATATAAAGACGCAACAGCTCATCATTCTTTTTGAAAACGATCCAATTTATTAATATACAGAAGCATAGGTAAATTTGTGAATGACTGTAATGCAACATTCTCTCTCTCTCTCATTTCCATATTGAGCTGCTTACAGAGCCCCCTATACTGCCCCATTTCTATACAAAGACCCCTTATACTGCCCCAGCTCCATACTGAGCCCTCTATACTGTACGAACTCCATACTGAACACCTTATACTGTCCCATCTCCTTACAGAGCCTCGTATACTGCCCCTTCTCTATACGAAGACCTCCTATACTACCCCAGCTCCATAATGAGCCACCTATATGGTACCATTTCTATACTGAGCCCTATACTGCCACATCTTTATTCTGAGCCCCTCTATACTGACCCATCTCCATTCAGAGCCCACCTATCTTACCAATCTCCAAACTGAGTTCCCTTTACTGCTCCATTTCAGTTCTGAACCCCTATATAGTGCAACATCTACATACAGAGCCCACCTATATTAACTGTCACCAAACTGAGCCCCCCTCTACTGCCCATATAAATTCTGAACCCACTTTACTGCCCCATCTCCATTCAGAACCCCACATGATGACTACTAATGTAAAACCACCTGTCGGTGGAGCCTCGGAGCCCCCCATCTCCCATCCCTTTTTATATTGTAGAAAGTCCTTTATTAGACCGGGGGAGATATTCCCTCATCTTTAGATCTTTATTGCTTTCAGAGCTCAGGCCTAAGGCTGAATTTATTTTTTAGATTATTAATATTTATTAATGCTGTAATGAGTTATTTTAATTCAGATTTATGTTAAGAAATAATGTCGGTTAATAAAGACGCGGCTAATAGTTCACCACGTAGATTATATGTCCTGGATTTATCTGTTTCCTACATGTCGGCCTTAGTATGAGGTATAATACCGGGAAAATGTTCTAATATTACATTTCCATGCAACTTCAGATATAGATTTTTATTTTTTCTACCACAGTGAGGAATATAAAGGAGATATTATAATTAACGTTGTATAAAAAATATAAACTGTTTTTATTTTCGGTAAAAGAAAAGACTGTATTGACATCCAGCAGCTCATTAGTTATTATAGCCCCCACCACATCATATCCCCGGAACATCATGAAACCTATTGTGATATCACAGCCCTGCTGTCATGACGCTGCAATGTCATAGGACTTTGTGATGTCACCGGTCACTGCTCTATACAGCCATGTTTTACCTGAACTTCTCTGAGGGTTTTGTAGGAGAGAGAGGAGTAGAGGCGAGTTTAGTGTTGTGAGAGAAATATATTACTGCGCAGAATTTTACAAATGGAGTGGATCTTCATTCAGCTAGCTGCTCCGTCCCAGGCTTCAGCCATGAAGAATACTGGTTTCAGGCTCAGAAATAAGCAATATGCCACTGCATTGTTTGATTATATTCCTGACTGTTCCATAAAAGAGGCCAAAATCCGTGCGAGATCCTGGATACCATTCTGGAAAAGAGGGAAGAGGAGCAAAAGATTTATTGTTCCATCGGATGCTGCTCCTGTGATAGGGAAGGATAAACTATGGAAAGAGTCACCATCTGATATGGATCAAATTGAGGTGGGTCTGACAGAGAAGCCCCCATCAGCCTGGGAGGAAAATCCTGTAAAGATCCTAACACCTCCTAAGACTGATAAAAGGAGATTCTTGGATTTCCTCAGGAAATGGTTTGCACCAGCAAAGCGTCAGCCACCAGTCCCCAAATACAAGACCATTGGGACCCAAGTAAATGAGGAGGACTTCAATAACATCCAAGTGGCCTCCAAAACCACAAACACCAATCCCATAATTAGAGTCTCGGTAGAGACACAAGTAGACACAAGTGACCTAGAGTTTATCTCCTGGATGTCATCTTCACGTGTCACCAGAAAAAGCAACATCCCACCATCCATACAAACAACACCTAAAGAAGAGGTCTGTGTCTCTAAGCCGCTGCCACCGATCCGAAGTTGCCTCATTGTAGTCAGAGAAGCTGAAGCGTCTAATAGAGTGTCGGAAGACTAAATACCTAGAGTGAGACTAAATACTGAGTGGTGCTGGTCATGGCGGGCTAACATCTCACCGGTGAAGGACCATTATTCTTTTTATTTGATGTTTCTGGTTACACCATAGTTGTTTTTGTTTCTGTTTTAAAATCTTTAAAAATTATTATAAAAATGATTGTGTTTCTGCTCTTTATTTGGTATTAGTTCTACATCATGTGTTGAAGAAAAACAATGATTTTCATACTATACATTGAGCTTTCCTCTGGCTGTTATTAATTTCATTGATAAAAAAATGAAATATAAAGTTATATGGGTTGTCCGGTCTAAGGTCACATTCACACATTGAGTATTTGGTGAGTTTTTACCTCAGTATTTGGTGAGTTTTTACCTCAGTATTTGGTGAGTTTTTTACCTCAGTATTTCTAAACTGAAGTCAGGAGTGGGTAAAAGTTGCAGAAGTGGTGCCCGTGTAGGAACACAGTAAAGAAGCACACACAAAATCAGAGTCTTACTTCAAACAGGAATGGAAAGGAAAAAGTCCAACTTGCTAAACAACTTAAAGGGGTTATCCGGCTTCTTTTGACTTTTTTTTTTTATTACCCTATTGGGCTACATTGGGGCAGGTAAGTAGATAGAGAGCACTTACCTGCTTGCTGTCAGCCCCTCTCCCTCGGCTCAGAGCGGACATTTGATGCTTCCGGTCATTTCATGTCAACATAAGCAGGGCCATGTTGACATGCAAATCTGGAACAGCATGTCGCCTCCCTGCTGGGCGACTACAGTGCGATGAGCCCCGCCCCCTTCCCTGCACCCTCCCACACATTCCCCCGCACCTCTTACTCTGCACTGCTGTGGGGTCCGTGACCTGGGGGAGGGGCCTGGCGGCGGCTGCCGTGGTGTCAGCGCCAGCACCGGGCCCCCTGCTCAGGATCGCACATTCAAATGTACCGGCATCACAGATCACACATGCCGGTACATTTGAAAGTCCTGATGAGAAGCAGCGCAGCGCTGCTTCTCATCACTGTCCCGCTGTCTGTGCTCTCTTCAGCACAGCGGTGACGTCACTACTGTGCTGATATGGCCAGAGCACAGACAGCGCGCGAACGTGCAGGAGCGGCGGGGAACGAGGACGGGTGAGTATGTACTCCCTACATGTGTTCCCTATGGGGATGGGGGATGGGGATGGGGATGGGGGGGTCGGTGCAGAGCGCCACGTGCGGTACAGAGCCATATGTGTGTGTGCGGTGCAGAGCCATATGTGTGCGTGTGCGGTGCAGAGCCATATGTGTGCGTGTGCGGTGCAGAGCCCTGTCTGTGTGCGGTGCAGAGCCCTGTCTGTGTGCGGTGCAGAGCCCTGTGTGTGCGGTGCAGAGGCCGATGTGCGTGTGCGGTGCAGAGCCCGATGTGCATGTGCGGTGCAGAGCCATATGTGTGCGTGTGTGGTGCAGAGCCATATGTGTGCGTGTGGTGTGCAGAGCCCGATGTGCGTGTGCGGTGCAGAGTCCGATGTGCGCGTGCGGTGCAGAGTCCAATGTGCACGTGCAGTGCTGAGGCCCATGTGCGTGTGTGTGGTGCAGAACCATATGTGCGTGTGTGTGGTGAAGAGCCATATGTGTGTGTGTGGTGTGCAGAGCCATATGTGTGCGTGTGCGGTGCAGAGCCCGATGTGGTGTGGGGAGCAGAGCCATATGTGTGCGTGTGCAGTGTAGAGCCCGATGTGGTGTGTGGTGCAGAGCCTGATGTGGGGCTGTTATTTGCAATGCTGTAGTGATAACAGGTCAGTGCTGAGGCTGAATACTGACAGGGAATGTGTGTGCAGGGGGCGGGCAGGGGGCGGGCAGGGGGCGAGGCTGGACATTGAGGCCGGGCGGTGCCAGCTCTGACTGAGGTTTTGCACAGGAAGTGGTCATGTTTGCTAGAGCTGAATGTAAACAAGGAGCTGCAGAGAATAAAGGGTGAATTCAAGAGGAACAAAAGTTAGAAAACAAAAAATAACAATGTAGGGGTGTTTTATATGACAATACAGCACAGATTAGCTTAACAAACATTTTTGAGTTTATGTCGGACAACCCCTTTAAGAAAGGTCCCAGAAGTGCTAGTCCCTTCAGATATGAGAATTTACCCCCAAAAAGGCTGCTTCAGCTTTCCAGCACAACCACCCACACTTTGAGACGTTCTGGCTGCCTATTTATGCTGTGCTACTCCTTCAGCTGTGCACCTCGAATGTTCCCAAAAAAAACCCTGGACTAGCAGAGAAGTTCCAGGCCAGGTTTTACTTCCTTCTTTGCTGCTGACCTGTGTGAAAGGAACTTGCTGGGAGAAATATACAGATGCAACAGCTCATCATTCTTTTAGAAAACGATCCAATTTATTAATATACAGAAGCATAGGTAAATTTGTGAATAACTGTAATGCAACATTTGCTTGCAGCTAAACAGTGTGCACCCAAATTCAACATTACTTCTAGGTTCGGTTGAGGTCAGGCCACTGTGTGGCCAGTCATGTCCTTCTACACCAAAATCCCCCAACCATGACTTTATAGGTTTTGGAAATTTCCTGTGTGTAAAGCAAGCAGAGGACACCACGTGGCGCCAATCTAAGGGTAGTAAGTAAATCTGGATAATGTACATAGGATAATAATATATACTCACCTTCTGACAATGCATTAAGACATGTAATGCAATGAAAGCAGGACAGAAGATGATCCAGGATTCAAGTCCACGGTATGGTTTGCTGCCCACCTAGATATAACATGAACAAATCATCCAGCGGATTGTCAAGAGTCACAAGTAAATGGAAAAAAATAATGGTGGTGATAGCAAAAATATATATCTATGGACAATGAGGCAAAACAAGAGAATTTAAAGGGAACCTGTCAGATCCAATGTGCACCCAGAACCACGAGCGGCTCTTGGTGCATATTGCTATTCTCTGCCGAACTGTCCCTGTATCTAGTAGCATAGATAAACAGATCTTTAGAGAAAGCATATCTAAATATCCTTTATGATATGCTAATGAGTGCAGGGACTAGTCACAAGGGTGTTTCCTCCCCCCGACTAGTCCACACTTTTAGCATGTTAGCACACCCACAGGCGCGTGCTAACATGCTATTCAATGCCCATTGCCCAGCATCATCAACCGTGACGCAAGTACCCGTGTCTGTTGTCACCACCTCAGATGCTGGGTTTAAGGTCAGTGCACATGATCAGAATGCCAGGCACATCCGGTCAGTGGATGTGTGATTTAGAATCCAATTCACATATGTTTGACATATCTTGTCCCATGTACTCTGCTTCGCACCATATTGGTCTTGATTTTAATTGTTTTTAATTTCTTTTAGTTATACTCACCTATATCGCACCCTGATTTCGATGTTCATCATGTATGGAACTTGTGAGGTCTACTTCCTTTGGAATTCGTCTGAAGATTCTACGGAGTTCATTTGCTGTATACGAATATACAATTGTTATGTATTTGGGGAAAATTGTGTAGTATCATATTTTCTTTTGGATTAAATGTATGATGCGTTATGTATGGGTCCCTAGTAGGCCTTTTAAATATGTGTAACATCCCTCGCGGTACCAGTGCGCGCGGGTGCTTGTCCATGTTTGCGCTGTGCGGCCGCCTGCGCGTCCTTTTGGGGCTACTCTTGTGGCGACCTGGTTGCCCTTGGGTGTGGCCTGGGCGCGCTCGCTGTGGTTCGGCGCTTCCTGGACATTCGTCCGTGCGCCGGTGTGGTGAGCCGTGGGGGGATGGTGTTGTGTGCTTTGTCGTTGTGCTGCACCTTTTCCCCTTGGATGTTCTCCTGGTGGAAGTGTATTCTTGTTTCTATCGTTGTGGGGTTGACGTTGTGGGCACATGTGGGACACGTTTGGATGGATTTGGGGTGATTGTGGCATGTTTAGACGTGTTTTGATGCCATGTTTGCTTGGGATGAGGCTGTCTATACTGGCCAGTGTTTTATTCTTGTGGACGACGTTTGTATGTTTTGATGGCAGTCGCGCGACTTTCGTTGCCCTTTGTTCTGTGGTCTGGCATTGAGTGGGGTGTGTCTGTGGTGACTGTATATTTTGGTGCGTGTGTGGAGGGGTCACTGGTTTTGGGACATGCGTGCCCCGTTTGGATTTGTGGGTCGCATGCCCTTGATTCATGTGTTCTTGTGGTGGTGGGGTCACGTTGCCCCGTTCTGGCCCAGTGTGGGTGGATTTGATATTGATGTGTGTTGGCCTCGCGTTCCATTTCCCCGTTTTCCCTCCCCCCTTTTTTTCTGGGCACTGGTGTCCATCTGTGGTTGGATGTTCGCGGTTGGGTGGAGGTGGCGTTGCGTCGCCTCCACTTCCTGGTGTATCTGGGGCGGCGCGATGGTCGCGTCATTACCATTTCCGGTTTAGCGTTGGTGTGAGGTATGGGAGTGGCGTGCTGGGCGCGTCACTTCCATTTCCGGTGCGGCATGTGGACGCGCGATGTATGATGGGAGTGACGCGTCTGGCGCGTCACTTCCGCTTCCGGTGTAGCGTGTGCGACGCGTGGGGCATTATGGGAGTGACGTGCTTGGCGCGTCACTTCCGCTTCCGTTCTAGCATCCCTCGTCTATGACATATGGAGGGGAGGTTGCGATTATCCTCCAATCAGGGCTTTTGTCACTTCTATCAGGGGATTTTTCTATACACTCTATCACCTAAGTGGTGGACCGTTTATGGGCTGTGATTGGTGAGTTTTCATTTAAAAGGGGTTACTGTTTTATCCAGAGACCACCCCCGGAAGAAGAACTAACGAAACCTATAGGTCGGGGTTCAGGGTTCCCACCACATCTCCAGGTATGGTAACAGTACTACTGCTGGTCGAGGGACACTTTTAGCCATTAGGCATATTGATCCTTTGGTATCTTGATCAGCGGCTCTTTGCACTACTACCTCTGTAATGTACCCTACCATGGGCCACTTTCTTATAGGCGAGCCCTAGGTTGTGTACTTACTAATAACAATATTATCGTTGCATGTGTACTTGTACCTGCCGTATGCTGTGGTGAGAGCGCCACCTGGTGGCATGAAACCGTCTGTCTCTACTTTTTATCTTTTTCTATTTGTATGAAAAAACTTTTTCCTATATAAATAAAATTGAAGTATTTTTGCATCTGAGTCGTTGTACAGTACTGTTCTTTCTTGTTCTATTATTATCTGTATATGGCTCTTTCCATAAGTAAAAGATGGCACGGGATTGGTCGTGTCTTTTGGTAATTTGTATTTACATCCGGTCATGCGCACTAGACTTCTATGAAGCAGGGAAGCCTACACCCAGCTTCACAATGCGCATGACTGAAAGTACCTAGCACTGTGGTCATGCGCACTGACCCTAAGCTCGACATCTGAGGTGATGACAACGGACACAGGTACGTGTGTCACTACTGATGCAGGGCAATGGGCATTGAATAACATGTTAGCATGCCCCTGCGGGTGGGCTAATATGCTAAGAGGGCAGACTATTCAGGTGAAAAAAAACGTCCTTGCGACTAGTCCCCGCGCTCATTAGCATATCATAAAGGCTCATTAGAAATACTTTTTCCAAAGTTCTCTTTATCTATGCTACTATAGCCTGGGACAGTTAGGGATTAGAGATATGTACCCAGAACTGCTCGTCGTTCTGTGTGCATATTACACCTGACAGGTTCCCTTTAATAACTAACATTAAAATACGAGTTTCAGCCTCTTAAAAAGCCTTCTTCAGGTATAAAACGTATTGCACAACATTGAGATTTTATTAGAAAAGCTTATAAGATTATAACCATTGGGTTACCCACAGCTGGTGTTATACAGATATCTGGGTAACACATTGGTTGTATCCATGTAAGCTTTTTAATAAAATCTTGATATTGTGCAATATATTTTAAACCTGAAGAAGGCTTTACAAGAGGCTGAAACATGTTGTATTTAAATATTAGTTATTAAACTCCCTTATTTTGCTACATTGTCCATGGACATATATTTTTAGGAGTGCCACCATTGTTTTCTTTTCTATTATTTATAGATTTTGGTGCACAGTGATCGGGAACAGAAAAATGACTTCTCCAAACTGTTCCCACAAAGTAGGAAGCTGCAATTGTTCAAAATGTCTTGTGCTGAAGCATTAACATTTCCCTTTATTGGTACTAAAGGGCTCAGGCCAACCCCGGAAAAACAAGCACATAGCATTATCTCTCCACCAATTTTACAGTCGGAACAATGCAGTCAGACAGGAAACATTCTCTTGGTATTCACCAAAACTAGATATGCTCATCAGACGCCCAGCGAGGGAAGAGTGATCCATCACTCTGCAGAACACATTTCCACTGCCCTAGAGTTCAGTAATGGTGGATTTACACCACTCCATCCAACGCTTGCCATTGTGCTTGGTGATGTACGGCTGAATACAACTGCTATGCCTTGGAAGTCCATGTCATGAAGGTCTTAGTGTGGATAAAGTATTCATGCTGACATCAATGCCAGAGCAGGTTTGGACTCTGCACTTAGGGAGTCAGCAGTGTTGGTGACTTTCTGCCCTATGCTCCTCAGCACTCAGTGACTCTGCTCTGTAATGGTATTCTAAACTATGCTGCCCGACTAATCCACCTGTCTACCCGCTACTCACTGACCTCTCCTCTCTGCCAATCCCTTCACTGGCTTCCCATTGCTCACCAACTCCAGTTCAAAACACTAACCATGACATACAAAGCCATCCACAACCTGTCTCCTCCTTACATCTGTGACCTAGTCTCCCAGTACTTACATGAATGTAACCTTTGAGCCTCACAAGATCTCCTTCTCTACTCCCCTATTATCTCCTCTAACTACAATTACATACAAGATTTCTCCCATGTCTTCCCCATACTCTGGAACTCTCTGCTCCAGCATTTCAGACTCTGGCCTACCTTGGAAAGCTTCAAAGGGAACCTGAAGACCCACCTCTTCCTCTTCCGACAAGTCTACAACCTGCAGTAACCCTCAGTCTGCTATAGCGTCGCACGACCATCTCCACCCTCACCTACTTTATCCTCATCCATCCCTTGTGGACTGTGAGCTCTCACGGGCAGGGTCCTCTCTCCTCCTGTAGAATGTGAGCCATCGTGGGCAGGGTCCTCTCTCCTCCTGTAGACTGTGATCCCTCGTGGGCAGGGTCCTCTCTCCTTCTGTAGACTGTCAGCCCTCGCGAGCAGGGTCCTCTCTCCTCCTGTAGACTGTGAGGGCTCTCCGGGCAAGGTCCTCTCTCCTCCTGTAGACTGTGAGCCCTTGTGTGCAGGGTCCTCTCTCCTTCTGTAGACTGTCAGCCCTTGTGGGCAGGGTCCTCTCTCCTCCTGTAGACTGTGAGCCCTCATGGGCAGGGTCTTCTCTCCTCCTGTAGACTGTGAACCTTCGCTGGCAGGGTCCTCTCTCCTTCTGTAGACTGTGAGCCCTCGTGGGCAGGGTCCTTTTTCCTCCTGTAGACTGGGAGCCCTCGTGGGCAGGGTCCTCTCTCCTTCTGTAGACTGTCAGCCCTCGCGAGCAGGGTCCTCTCTCCTCCTGTAGACTGTGAGCGCTACCGGGCAAGGTCCTCTCTCCTCCTGTAGACTGTGAGCCCTCATGGGCAGGGTCTTCTCTCCTCCTGTAGACTGTGAACCTTCGCTGGCAGGGTCCTCTCTCCTCCTGTAGACTGGGAGCCCTCATGAGTAGGGTCCTCTCTCCTCCTGTAGACTGTGATCCCTCGTGGGCAGGGTCCTCTCTCCTTCTGTAGACTGTCAGCCCTCGGGAGTAGGGTCCTCTCTCCTCCTGTAGACTGTGATCCCTCGTGGGCAGGGTCCTCTCTCCTTCTGTAGACAGTCAGCCCTCGCGAGCAGGGTCCTCTCTCCTCCTGTAGACTGTGAGCGCTACCGGGCAAGGTCCTCTCTCCTCCGGTAGACTGTGAGCCCTTGTGGGCAGGATCCTCTCTCCTCCTGTAGACTGTGAGCCCTCATGAGTAGGGTCCTCTCTCCTCCTGTAGACTATGAGCCCTCGTGGGCAGGATCCTCTCTCCTCCTGTAGACTGTGAGCCCTTGTGTGCAGGGTCCTCTCTCCTTCTGTAGACTGTCAGCCCTTGTGGGCAGGGTCCTCTCTCCTCCTGTAGACTGTGAGCCCTCATGGGCAGGGTCTTCTCTCCTCCTGTAGACTGTGAACCTTCGCTGGCAGGGTCCTCTCTCCTTCTGTAGACTGTGAGCCCTCGTGGGCAGGGTCCTTTTTCCTCCTGTAGACTGGGAGCCCTCGTGGGCAGGGTCCTCTCTCCTTCTGTAGACTGTCAGCCCTCGCGAGCAGGGTCCTCTCTCCTCCTGTAGACTGTGAGCGCTACCGGGCAAGGTCCTCTCTCCTCCTGTAGACTGTGAGCCCTCATGGGCAGGGTCTTCTCTCCTCCTGTAGACTGTGAACCTTCGCTGGCAGGGTCCTCTCTCCTCCTGTAGACTGGGAGCCCTCATGAGTAGGGTCCTCTCTCCTCCTGTAGACTGTGATCCCTCGTGGGCAGGGTCCTCTCTCCTTCTGTAGACTGTCAGCCCTCGGGAGTAGGGTCCTCTCTCCTCCTGTAGACTGTGATCCCTCGTGGGCAGGGTCCTCTCTCCTTCTGTAGACAGTCAGCCCTCGCGAGCAGGGTCCTCTCTCCTCCTGTAGACTGTGAGCGCTACCGGGCAAGGTCCTCTCTCCTCCTGTAGACTGTGAGCCCTTGTGGGCAGGATCCTCTCTCCTCCTGTAGACTGTGAGCCCTCATGAGTAGGGTCCTCTCTCCTCCTGTAGACTATGAGCCCTCGTGGGCAGGATCCTCTCTCCTCCTGTAGACTGTGAGCCCTCATGGGTAGGGTCCTCTCTCCTCCTGTAGACTGTGAGCCCTCATTGGCAGGGTCTTCTCTCCTCCTGTAGACTGTGAGCCCTCGTGGGTAGGGTCCTCTCTCCTCCTGTAGACTGTGAGCCCTCGTGGGTAGGGTCCTCTCTCCTCCTGTAGACTGTGAGCCCTCATGAGTAGGGTCCTCTCTCCTCCTGTAGACTATGAGCCCTCGTGGGCAGGATCCTCTCTCCTCCTGTAGACCGTGAGCCCTCGTGGGTAGGGTCCTCTCTCCTCCTGTAGACTGTGAGCCCTCATTGGCAGGGTCTTCTCTCCTCCTGTAGACTATGAGCCCTCGTGGGCAGGATCCTCTCTCCTCCTGTAGACTGTGAGCCCTCGTGGGTAGGGTCCTCTCTCCTCCTGTAGACTGTGAGCCCTCATTGGCAGGGTCTTCTCTCCTCCTGTAGACTGTGAGCCCTCGTGGGTAGGGTCCTCTCTCCTCCTGTAGACTGTGAGCCCTCGTGGGTAGGGTCCTCTCTCCTCCTGTAGACTGTGAGCCCTCATTGGCAGGGTCTTCTCTCCTCCTGTAGACTGTGATCCCTCATTGGCAGGGTCTTCTCTCCTCCTGTAGACTGTGATCCCTCATTGGCAGGGTCTTCTCTCCTCCTGTAGACTGTGAGCCCTCGTGGGTAGGGTCCTCTCCACCTCCTGTAGACTGTGAGCCCTCGTGGGTAGGGTCCTATCTCCTCCTGTAGACTGTGAGCCCTCGTGGGTAGGGTACTCTCTCCTCCTGTAGAGTGTGAGCCCTCGTGGGTAGGGTCCTCTCTCCTCCTGTAGACTGTGAGCCCTTGTGGGTAGGGTCCTCTCTCCTCCTGTAGACTGTGAGCCCTCATTGGCAGGGTCCTCTCTCCTCCTGTAGACTGTGAGCCTTCGTGGGTAGGGTCCTCTCTCCTCCTGTAGACTGTGAGCCCTCATTGGCAGGGTCCTCTCTCCTCCTGTAGACTGTGAGCCCTCGTGGGTAGGGTCCTCTCTCCTCCTGTAGACTGTGAGCCCTCATGGGCAGGGTCTACTCTCCTCCTGTAGACTGTGAGCCCTCGCGGGCAGGGTCCTCTCTCCTCCTGTAGACTGTGAGCCCTCATGGGCAGGATCCTCTCTCCTTCTGTCCCAGTCTCTGCTTCGTATTGTTCATGTCTATGTATGACCCTTTTCACATGTAAACTCCATGGAATAAATGACGCTATAATTATAATAATTCCTCAGCCGGCTTCTGCTGGGAAGCTCACAGAATTTTGAGTAAAAAAAAAACAAATGAGATAACACTTAACTTTCACTGCTTGAAATACAATGTTTCGGGGTCTTTACGGCGCGGTGCACAAGGACCCCGAGGGTGGGACTGCACTGGGGATTTGGAGGAGAAACCGAGGGGAAACTCTCCAAATCTTCCTACAAAACTGCTTGGAAAGACCGTTGGAAAACTCGCCTTTCATTCATTTGTATGGCACTGCTGCCGTATCAGAGGACTGTGAAGAGCTGCTTCAAAAACGACTAACCTAAAACTTAATGTGAACACAACCCTAGCAAGCACCAAATAAGTTTTGTGAAGGACACCAGACTGAGGCAGGGCGCAGAGCGGACATTACTCTGGAGGATTTCATGTTGACCAGCGCTGTAATAACTGACAGTTGCTGAAAGCACCCGTCTATAACGCGACACACACAGCACCCAACTGAGCGCGCAGGCGCACAACCATCCCTGAGAGCAGCCGCTTCTGGAGACGGTCCGGTCACGTGATCTGCGCGTCACGTGTGACAGTGACTGCCGGCTCGCCCCTTTGCTCTCTTTACGGCTGCCGTTAAGCGCTGCTGGAACCAGAGCAGACGGAAGTGGGTGAGTGCGGGGGAAGGAAGGGGGGTGGGATTTACTGACATTTCTATGAATCGTGATAGTATATAATGTCGGCGATTATTCGGTGTGTGACCGTGTAGTACGCTGCGGACAGGACTCGGCTCAGTAGGGCTATTCTTGGAGTAATCCGCCATTATTGCTGCTTCTGTCAGTATTGAGATATGTATAAGTGTGTGCCCCCATACTGTCCATACACAGGCACACCGCCGCCATGGGGGTCTCCTGTAATGAGACAGGGTTATATTGGTCACCACGTACTTTGGTGTTTTGCTCAGACACTTGTTGCCCATAGCGACCAATCACAGCGCAGGGTTCACTCCTCACGAAGCAGTTTATGAAGTAAAAGCCGCCTTCTGATTGGTTGCTCACTTTCTGCTACTCCCCATAGATCCAGCTTTATTTCTTGGGTATGATGAGCCGGACCCCCACATCCAGTCCCATCCACTCCGAAAATCAGCAAAAAAAAATAATTAAGTCCCCTATAACATTGGTGCATTCATGAATGCGTGCAGTTGGAGTCCCCCTTAGCGCGTGTTCACACTACTATCTTATTTGCATTCTTTTTGGAACAAAAGATGCTTTAAAAAAAAAAAAGCCCAAAAGGATGGCTTATGTTCTCATTAGAAAAACAATTTGCTTTTCGTAGATTTGAGCGTGTTGTAGTCTCCCAGGTTTCCTGCGCTGTTCCATTAATTGTGAGACAGTTGGTAAGTTACAATGTAAGTAAACAGGGAAGGCTGAAGATGCCGAAAAATGCTGGGAAGACTCTTCCAAAACTCCAGAGAAATCTGCAGGCTTCCTGCGGGTATAGCAGTCAATTAAATTGTCACAAAAAGTAGTGTGAACACTCCCTGATCCCGAAACATGTCTGATCTATAAATAAAGGGTTATTCTGGGGCCGCTGCTGCCTGCGCTGACGAGGATCCTGGGGAGGGGATCTTCATCTCTGTATTCGCCTGGTGTGGTAACCAGATATGATGCCTGGGCGCTTTCTATGGTGTATTGTCCTTTTGTATTCTGGCAATTTGATTTTTATATTTTTTATTTTTTTTTTTTCATTTTATTTTTTACCATATAGATAGATGTCTCATACGGTGTATACACACACAGTCTTTTATTTTATCCCCCTCCACGTTGGGACTGTGCTGTTGCCTGTTTGATGTTATATAATTCATATGCACCTTCTGTTTTCTGGGGTGTATGTGATACCGTCCTCAGGTTTGTTTGGGATCCTTCCTGTTTGTAAGATATCAATCATAGACAAATAAACACAGACTTTAACTATGTAAAGCGTTTTCCATTAAAGGGGTTTTCCAATGAAAACAAGTAACCACCTATCTATGGCGATAACTTGTTGATTGTGTGGTCCAAGCACTGGGCTAAGCACCAATCGACAAAATGGAGCCCTTTTAGCTGTTAGAGGAGAGCGGTATGGCACATGCTCAACCGCCTCTCCATTCACTTCATACGGGGCTGCAGAGCGCTGCTCTCGGCTTTTATAAAGAATGAATGGAGCAGCAGTAAAGCGGCTGACCTTCTGCTCCATTTTGTGATTGGAACAAAGTTCTCCGCTCTGATGGGGTGCAGGTGTCAGCTGTGCTGATTCGGGGAGGGAGGGGGGGGGGGGGTCAGGTGTCAGCTCTGCCGATTCGGGGGGGGGGGGGCAGGTGTCAAAGTGCTGTCACGGAGATCACTTGTTTTAGACTAGTTTCGCACTTGCGTTGAACGGGATTCGTAGCATTGCGTTGTGTGTCGCATGTAACGGATGCGTTGCATATAGTGGCACAACGCATGCTACAGATCGTACAAAATAACGCAGTCCGTTGTAGTTTGTGTTTTTTTTTTTTTTTTTTTTTTTTTTTTTTTACTTTACACATCTGAGCATGCGCAGTTGTGTAAAGTCAGCTGCGTTAACGGAATCCGTCAAATGACTGATTCTAATGGAATCCGCCACCATAGGCGTCCATTATAAAAACGGATGCCTAACGGACTCCTGCAGATTGTGTTTTTGACACTCCGCCAAGCGCAGAAAAACGTTACATGCAGCGTTCCATCCGCTAGACGCAGCGTCAAAATAACGACGCTGCGTCATCTAGCGCATGCAACGCAGACACTTGCGTTACAGTGCGTCGTCCATACAACTCTATGGAGAATAGCGCGGTCCGTTAACGGACTGCGCTATTCTCCATAGTGACGGAATGCGCTGAACGCAAGTGTGAAACTAGCATTAACTGGAAATGCTCATTTTAGATTTATTCTCAACGTCATTACAATCGCGAAGATTGTTATAAGGAGGTAAAACCCCTTTTGGTCACCCCCCCCTTTCCCACAACTCCAGCGTAGGCCGATCCAGAGGATTGAAAATGTATGTTTGCATCCAGATGTCAAGAGGACCACTGAAGTCTGTGATTGCCTGCAGTGGTCAAATATCCAAAAGGGCATGACATCTGATGTTTCTCTTATGTGCTCTTCTAGGCACCTGACCACTGCAGTCAATCGCAGGCTTAAGTGATCCAGGTCACATGTGAACTCCACAGACATCTGGAGCCGGTGAGGATTTACAGTGGACTCACGGAGGTGCTGGTTGGGGAATAGGCTGTGTTATTTGAATACATCCATGCCTAAAAGTGGGGGGGAAAAAATCTGTCGGATTGACCCCATTATTGTACTTTTATTGATACTGTAATATATTGAAGATTTTCCTTCCTGTGGTATAGAAGGCTGTGCGTACTGTCCCCTGCATATCCACGGTGTGGCCATACCCTAGTTGTATATAGAAAAGAGATTTCTATACCTGGGGTGTGCACAAGAATCTGCTTCTAGTTAGCGTCTCGAACAGTCTCTGGTTTGTGGTGGTCACAAAGCCCTCGGAGGCGGCGTCCAGCTTCGTGTTCCCTTCTCCTAAATCTGGCAGTAACACTATAGACTCTTTATTCTGTATTGTCCCATTACCTGCGATTACACTACATGTAATTATTGAATTTGTTGTTTCTTCACCTCCAGATTGTGCCGCTCGTGGCCATGAGACCGCAGGCAGCTGTGGCTGGTAAAGTCTTCATCCAGAGAGACTACACCAATGGCACCTTGTGCCAGTTCCAGACCAAGTTCCCCTCTGAGCTGGAGAATCGGGTAAGAGACCTCCCCATGTGCAGTAACTTCGGGAACGCAGGGACTTCAGCACCTTGAAGCCTCACTTGCCTTTTGTTGGAATATACTTGTATTTTGGATCATTTTTGTAGATTTTTCAAGCCATAGATTGCAAAGGGAAGATCCTTGTTGGTGCGTTCATATAGACTTTTTCCCTGGATCCTTTTGCTGTGTTTCCACGACCTGGCAGAGAATTCCAGTGAAGCCGATGGAAGTGATTTCTGTATATAGCATCAAAACCCCTTCATTTGGATAAGTTGGTCATTAGGAGCCTTCCTCTGAGGTTTTGTGGCCATAATCTCAACCTGCTTGAAAAAGTGGTTGAAAAAACTGCCAAAAAGAATGACCATAATACACAGCAATGTCCAAATGTCTTGCTGTGCAAATATTGGGGGGTTATTTTGTTTTGTTTTTTCCCCAACTTCTTTTAACCGTTTCAGGCTTCGACAGCCAGGAAGGGGCGAAAAGTGATCTAACAAGAAATTTAAAGTGTTAAAAAAAAAAAAAACAAACAAACAAAAAAAAAATGGACCGCAAAGATGACACAAGACACTTTAGGGAAAAAGACCGCCACCTTTTTCCTGAAGTATCTGCTGCTTTAAAGTAACGCTGCGGTGCGTGTTTACTGTGTTCGTTTTTTTTTTTGTTTTTTTTATTTTACCGGCACAGTGGTATCACTCATGTTCCCTGCCTGTGGTGAAATACATACCAGCCACTGTCATCTTCTGTTCTCAGCACTGCTGCGGTCGCCTTCTGCTATTGTGACCTGCCAAATCGCTCCAGTGATTGCTGGATAGAGCAGAAGTCACAACTCGGTGTGAGTCTGAGAGCCGGAATCAGGCCCTCATAGACTTACATCGACAGCTAGTGACCGTTGGGCTGCTTTCACACTTCTGTCTTGTATCAGTCACAATCCGTCCCCTTGAGAAAATACGGTATCCTGCAAAATATTTAGCAAGGTTCAGTTTTTCCCCAGACTTCTATTAACTACGTATTGCGATTAAGGGCCCTGCGTTGCATCCGCCGCTCGACGGATCAGTCGTGGAGTGACTGCCCGTCGGGCGGAAGCAACGCAGAATGTAAAATTTGTTTGTGCAGTGAAAAAACTGACAGCGACGGATGCGTCGGCGTCCGTCGTGTGTTATAATGGAAGCCTTTGGGCTGCGGAATCCGTGAAATGACGGATCCGTCTTTTAGCAACCGAGCATGCTCAGATGTGTAAATTCCTTTCTGCCGGCTACTAAACATTGTACAACAGATCCTTTTTTTTTTTTTTTTTTTTTTTTTTTTTTTTTTTACAGCATCTGTCGCATCATTTTTGCCACTGTCAGCAACGGATCAGTCACAAAACAGATTGTGACTGGTGCAAAACAATGCAAGTGTGAACTTAGCCTTAGTCGTGACTTCCCGTCCGGAGCGGGACTGAAGTGCTGGGAAGAGTAGAAGCTGGTGGGTGGTTAATGGCTCCCTGGGAGCAGAGAACAGACGCCGGTGACACCATTCTGAGGGCGAAATAAAAAAACAAATGCCGGAGTGAGCCGATGCAGGTACATCAGTACCTAAAAGATGCGAACATGCCCTACCAAACAGGGAAAACTGCAATTTTTAATCACTAATGCGACCATCCAATAATATCATTGAGGGATGGGCAGTTATCTAATGTGCATATGGATGTCCTGAGTTTCCCTTATGTCTGATATGGTGAAGAGAATGGTCAGACATGTTGGGTTTCAGTATGCCTGAGCCTTTGTGAGTTCAGCAGAGAATAGTAGCTGAGCTGCAGTTTACATATCGGTGCTGTTCTGCGCTGTATACTGATTATGGCTGTGTGCGCTCTGCACCGCACACAAGGTCTGCTTCAGAGCGCAGCTGAAAAGCTCCATTCTGAAGTGCCTGCAGAATTCGTGCTCTCTGATGCTGTCGCTCCCTATAGACAGCATGCAAAGTGCACGAAAGAAGTGACATGTCACTTCTTAGAACGCACACTTCGGGCAGCAGCCGAATCGCAGCGTTCTAATACGCAACGTGCGCACGTCTCATGTACAATCTCCATAGACTGTGCTGGGGACGCAGGACGCATGCAGTTACACTGCGGTGCAGAACGCAGCGTAACTGCATGCAATACGCACACGTGCGCACATAGCCTATGTCTGGTTTCCCAGAGCTGATATCGGCTGATCAGTGGGGGACTCGGATTTTGGACACTCACTGAACTGATAATGATGACCTATCCTAGATATAGTCAGCAGTATTCAGGCAGTGGACAACCCCTTTAAACCTTTTATTGCTGGTTTCTGCAATGTGCACACCTATGTACATCCTAGAAGGGAGGTTTATCAGTCACTCCGATAACGCTCTGCTTTCCACAGCAGATTGCCTCTAGAGCCATCACCCTTCCGGCCGCCATAGCCTGTGTGTACGAGGGCATTTAAGATGGCCACGACGTCTCTGCACCTCTTCTCGGGGAGATTCAGGAAGGTCTTGGTGTAAACTGTCAGATCCATTCTTGGCATCCCGCTTCTCCGGCTCCTCCTGACCGGGTGATATTGACGGGAATGCGGAGGTTTCTTGGCTGCTGCCCACCTCTTTGTGGTGTAAGGTATCCTCTGACCAGTGGAGGCTGAAATGGATCCAAAACTTGAGTTTTCTTTTTCGTCTTTCCGTGTTGCAGGATCACTTATTTATTTTGAGATCTTTTCAGCGTTGTATCTGCATTGTATGTACACGGAGGGATTACGCTGACTTGCCGTTCTCCACAGAGCCGCTATTCATTGTGCCGTGGATTGTTTTAAAGAGATTATGAGCATTTGAGCCGGGCAGAAATGTTGCTGAGTTAGATGTCGTTGGCTCGGGCACAATGTGTGCAGTGTCTGCATCCAGGATAATGCTGTGGAGTCGCTCTGCTCTGGTGGTACTGCGGTGGTCCTGGGAAGCCGCCATAAAAGGGCTGCTGATCAACGAGGGATTTGATCTTGCCTCTGCAGATATCTTCTAGTATTGGACCTCTTAGTGTGACTATATAAGATAAATATGCCAGGTGCCGACTGTTATACAGCCGGCACCGACTGTTAACGGCAGTGACCGTAACTTTATCTGATCAGTGCTGTTCATCCGTTTCGATCTCATTGACCACGGTATTTGCATGGCTTGGTTATGAGTGCACGTGTGCCCTGGTTCCAATCAGTTCCACATAATGCGATTGTAGGGTGTCAAAAAAGCAATGTGTGAACAAGTCCTTTGAAGGAAACACCATTGGTGTGACAGTCTGTCGGTGGGAGGGCGGAATACACCTTTAAAGGGAACCAGTCACCAGGATTTTCGCATATAACCTAAAACCAGTGCTATACTGGCACGATCAGGCTGATTCTATACATACCTGTAGTGGTCAGCTCGAATGTTTAGGTTCTGAAATCCAAGAAAGTAAAGTTTATATAATCGGCAACTTCAGTGGCTGCAGCTGAGGATCAGATAATATCTGGGGGGTGTTCATAGTTATCCCCTCCCTGTTAGAATTAGCATAAGTATTATACAATCAATTAACTTTTCTCTTACAGGACCTGTGCTGAGGTCATACCCATGTGACCAGAAGGGGCGGGGCCTCAGCCAACAAAGCTAATATCAGGAAGCAACATTTTCCTATCGGCTGAGACCCCACCCCTTCTGGTCACATGGGTATGACCTCAGCACAGGTCCTGGAAGAGAAGTTAAATCGATTGTATAATACTTATGCAATTTATAATACTTATGCTATTTCTAACAGGGGGAGGGGATAACTATGAATTCCCCCCCCCCCCCCAGATATTATCTGCTACTCAGCTGCCGTCACTCAAAAAGCTGCCGATTTTATAAACTTTACTTTCTTGGGTTTCAAAACCTATACATCAGAGCTGACCACTACAGGTATATATAGAATACACCTGATAGTGCCAGTATAGCACTAGCTTATATACGAAAATCCTGGTGATTGCTTCACCTTTAACATGAATTGAAAATGTAGAAACTTCTGGGGAACGTGTTTAGTTTTTAACCTTTTAGCGGTGGTGAATGTCCCGGCAGAGGGGACTCTGGACGTACAGCACGCGGGGCTGGTGCAGATTTATTAGTGTCGGGATAGAGGATCTGGTATGGGGGTGACGGTCCTGCATGGAGGCTCCCACCGCCCCCCTCTGTTATTTCTCCACATTCCAGGCTCTCGCCCCATCTTGCCACCAGGGCTTCTCAATATCCCATACATAAGACTAATATGTTCCTGCACAGATCCATAGCCCGATTTTGATTTTGTTGGCTCTGGTTTGAGCTGAAAGTGAAGTGGCCGTACCCTTGACTTGTTCAGGTCAGTTGACTCCTGTCCTGACCCTTTTCTTCGTACCATACCACACAGTGAGCCTGATGGGAGCATTCATATGTACGCAGTGCTCATAGGTTCTCTCTATAGATTCAGGAGAGGGAGATGTGGTAAAGGAAGCTCAAAAATTGTTAGGGGGGAGTTGAACAGATGCAACACTCTGACGGACTATTAAAGAGGATGGTAAGGTAAGCAAAAAGACTGCATTCCTTCGCTGTGCTGGAAACTTTATTCAGACAGGTGCAAGGTAAAAAGCTGGAGGCAACCTGTATGCCAGCTCCTGCTTGATTTAGCAGGAACTGGCATACGGGTTGCCTCCAGCTTTTTACCTTGCACCTGTCTGAACAAAGTTTCCAGCACAGCGAAGGAGTGCAGTCCTTTTTCTTACCTTACCATCCTTGGATCTCGTTTTGTGACGCGCACCCCGCTCTGGATTGAACCACCGGCAAGTAAAACCTGGGCATATGCGGTATCGCAGGTGACAAGCAGTGGTGTACGACCACTCTTTATTTGTGGACTATTCACCCCTTCACAACCATGGACAGATATATCAGTCATGGAGCGTATCCCGTTAAGCCCCGCCCCCTGCCGCAGGCAGCGGTCGGCACATATCAGCTGTTTTCAACAGCTGACATGTGTACCTGCATGTTGTGACTGGAATCGCTTCCACTCGCAACATTTAACCCCTTAAATCTCGCTGCCAAAGTCTGGCAGCAAGATCTATATGCGCGCGGCCATGTGATCACGTGACTTTCGGTGGTTGCCATCATAGCTGCAGGCGTCATCACATGACCATGTGCTACGAAGTTTCACTTTCGTTTTCCCTCGGCCGCGAGCAGAAACAAAGTGACAATCTGCTGTTTACAGCTGTATAGCTGTGATCAGCAGATAAGAGCGATCGGATTGCTGATCGCTATAGCCCCCTAGGGGACTAGTAAAAAAAGTTTTAAAAAATAAAAAACAAAAAACCTAAGTTCAAATTACCCCCCCCACTGAAATTTAAGGGGTTAAAAAAAAATAAATACACATATTTGGTACCGCCGCGTTCAGAAATGCCCGATCTATCAAAATATAAAATCAATTAATCTGATTGGTAAACTGCGTAGTGGCAAAAAATTCCAAACGCCAAAATTAAGTTTTTTGGTCGCCGCAAGTTTTATGCAAAATGCAATAACAGGCGATCAAAATGTAGCATCTGCGCAAAAATGATACCATTAGAAACGTCAGCTCGAGACGCAAAAAATAAGCTGTCACTGAGCCATAGATCCCAAAAAATGAGAACGCTACGTGTTTTGGAAAATAGCGCAAAACGTGCGCCACTTTTATTGGACAAGCTTGTGAATTTTTTTAACCCCTTAGATACAAGTAAACCTATACATGTTTGGTGTCTACAAACTCGCACCGACCTCAGGCATCATACTCACATCAGTTTTACCATATAGTGAATAAAACATCCCAAAAACTATTGTGCCATTACACTTTTTTTTGCAGTTTTTCCACACTTGGAAAACTGCTGTTTTCCAGTACACCATATGGTAAAACTTATGGTTTCATTTAAAAGTACAACTTGTCCCGCAAAAAACAAGCCCTCATATAGCAAGATTGACGGAAAAATAAAAAAGTTACGGCTCTCGGAGGAAGGGGAGCAAAAAAACAAAACCGGAAAGTGCCCCGGGGCTGAAGGGGTTAAAGAGGACAAACCACCAGGATTTTCCTATATAACCTAAAGCCAGTGCTATACTGGTGCTATCATACTGATTCTATACATACCTTTAGTTGTGAGATCGGATGTATACTTTCTGAAGTACAGGCAAGTAAAGTTTGTGCAATGCACTGTTGTTTGATAGCAGCTACAGAATATCTAATAGATGGGTCGGGTTTGCTAGTTATTCCCACCCGTGTTTGCTGCCTGTCCTTCCTCTCCCCTGTCCTTCCTCCCTTTTCTCCTCTCACTGTAATAATACAGAAGAGGAAAGGCAGGCAAATAGACATGGACGGGAATAACTAGCAAAAGTCAGCTCACCTGTTAGATATTCTGTAGCTGCTATCAATCAAATAAGTGTATTTCTGTAACTTTACTTGCCTGTATTTCAGAAAGTATACATCCGATCTCACAACTAAAGGTATGTATAGAATCAGCATGATAGCCCCAGTATAGCACTGGCTTTAGTTTATATAGGAAAATCCTGCTGGTTGGTCCTCTAATTTCAATGAAAGCTCACCTGCAGTACTCACAAATGGCCACTGTGGTGTATTCCGCTGTGGTGTTCTGGCTCTGTACATGGAGCACTTCTGTTTCCAGGTATCCGCTGATCTCTGGTGATACTGGCTGTCAGAGCCGCACCACTCTGACTATAACCTACTCTAATATAAATAAATAAATAAATAAATATATTTATATTATATTTACAGCAGATATATATTCTGACTATGGTCATAAAAGGCTCAGTGCTAGTGGCAGTAGTTGCACGCTATGTGTTTGTCCTCTTTGCACTTTCCCTCCTTGTTAGTGTTGACCATAATGTGTCTTGCTATGAAGACCCCCACCAATCATTTTGGGTGGGAATCCTAAGGATGTGCCCACGCTGCGGAAAATGCGCGGAATTTGCTGCGGAAATTCCGTGATTTTTTTTTTTTAAAAATCTGCAGCACAGCTACTCCCCAGCCATTTCTATGGCATTTGGGAACTGCTGTGCCCACGCAGTGGATATTTCCGCAGCGGAAATAATGCGGGTTTCCCTGCGGGAAAAATCAGCATTTAAATTATTCCTGCGGACTTCTCCGCAGGGTTCCATATACTTACCTGCCTCATTGGAGTCACTTTCTCCGTCCGGTGTACAGGAGCGCGGTGGATCCACGTACAGGAATGAGAGGTGGGCGGGGCCTGCACGAGCTCCAGTCATGTGACAGCCGGAGCTAGTTCAGGCCCGCCCACCTTCTCCTGCAGACGCTGACAGTGACCCGGCCGCCGGAAAGCGAGGTGCTGCATGATGGAGGTAAGTATGAACTCCTCCGATCACTGCAGCACTTGTTCTGCATTGTGGATGCAGTGCCAAAGCCATGGTACTGTATCCTCAATGCAGAATGCCCGCACCATATCCACAGGACATTCCACAGCATGGAAACAGACCGAAGTTGTGGTGCAGTTTCCTGGGAGCACCTGTGGATATATCCGCAGGACACTGTCCCCGTGTGCACATATCCTAAGGGCAAGTATGTAATTACCCTGCAGCGCCCCTACAGGGCAAATTATGCATTGCAGAATTCAGTTATTCACAGGAACGCAATATTAATAGCTAGGGGCCTGAACATAACACTCACTTCTATTCAAATTCCATAAATTATTGTAAGATGACTATTCCTAAACCCAAATATCTCTGTACTCTGTGGACATGAGGCAGATTATGCTGGATAATTCTGTATTACAGCCCTATCATTGTAAATGCACAGCACTCATATAAAACAAATGTACAGTATATTAGTGTGTGTATGTATATTCTATAAGTGTGTGTGTGTGTGTGTGTGACATATGTGATATTTGTATGCCACTAATATTAGTGTGACCTTCAAAAAGTGTAAATATCTCTATAATAAGGGAGAAAGCCCGAGCAGAGACCTTGTGCATGGAACAAACCTTTCACCTTTTTCGCCAATACCGGAGCACTGCCTCTTCTCTCTTCCATTACTATGATCCGGGAGGCAGCAGATCTGGAGGATGCATCCACACTCACTACGGTTGATGTCTGTCTTTTACATTATACATAGTGTATGATATATAGTGTATATATTTTGTCAGAACATAAGACGCACCTAAGTTTTAAAGGAGGAAAATGGAGAAAAAAAAAAAATTGAAGCAAACAATGTGATGTGGTCATGATGCACTGGTGTGGGGGGTGGGGATCTGCTGCTGACAGTTATTGCAGGGGGGGAGGCGGTGAATCTGCTGCGGACACTTATTTGGGGGGTATCTGCTACTGATATTATTGGGGGTGGGATCTTCTGCTGACACTATGGGGGGATCTGACACTGTTATTGGGGGGGGGGGTTACCACTGCTGACATTGTTATGGGGGAATATGCCGCCGACACTGTTATGGGGGGGAGGGTGGAATCTGCTGCCGACACTTATGGGGGGGGGATGTCCCCGAATTCTTTACTAATGTCCCCATACATGTTCCCCATTCTGGTATTAATCAGGTGATTTAATTGGTGAGCGCTCAGTAAGACAGGAGGTGCTGGCTGTCCTAGGTAACCCACAAAAATTTAGCACAGATAAAAAAACAATTGTAGTCTACTGATTTAAGAGTCAGATACCAGAAGTTGTGTGGTTTGTTTTGTTTTTTTTTTTTTTTCCCCTTTTCAAGATATTTTATTTGTATGATAAGCAGAGTTTAGCGGCAAATGGTGACAAAACGGAGATTTTGCCGCTTCAACCCTCCCTCGGTCTTTCTCACATTGTTGTGGTGGGAAAGAGGTGTGATAAGCACTGCAAGTAGATGGCATAGGTAGAGGTGTGGCTGGAAAGAGGCAGCTCTCCCAAACTCCACATCCAAAGAAAAGTGTACTCCTACATGCCCTAATTTAATCTGACTTAAAGCATCAAATGTCAGTTCCTCCTGGACTGATTATTGCTGCTGTAAGTCATGGATAATTATATATTATAGAGTTATCTTCACTTTTCTGGTATCTGGAGTGATGGCATTTCTGTAAAATGTGATCAGTTTAATTTAAAATGGATATAACACATCATTTTTCTTGCTTGTCTTCCTCAGGTGGACAGACAGCAGTTTGAGGAGACCATACGGAAACTGAATACCCTGTACGCAGAGGCGGAGAAGCTGGGAGGCCAGTCCTACCTGGAGGGCTGCCTGGCCTGCCTCACTGCCTATACCATCTTCCTATGTATGGAGACGCACTATGAGAAGGTACAGGACTGCTTGGGAGACAAAAGCACACCACCATCGCCTGGTACTGATAATGGAAAGATGGGTCTGTGCACTCACCCGGCACTGTTGTGTGAAGTCAGAATACCTGCGTGTAACTGCTGCTGCCCTGTGGCTGCTGGAGAAAATCTTCCAGATGCATAGTGCAGGAGCACAATATCACATTGAATGTGGCTGCCAAACTGTAAATGGGAGGAGGCCTTTGTGTTCCAAAATGGTTCTTTATTGTTTCAGTGCCTTGTCACCAAATTGAAGGCTTTCCCAAGGTGCAAAAAACAAATATACACAATACAGTAACAGCAGGGTTTAATGCTTTCATGACTGACATGGCCATGTGGCCGCCTTTGATGCGGGCTCACATGCTGAGCTTGCATCTTTCCTCTCACTTGATGGCTGACTTAATCATTGATCGCTCCCATCGGAGTGATTGTTACGTGATCACAGGCATCAATGATTTTCATGACAACCAGGGGTCTGCTGAAGACCTCCATGCCTGACTTCACAATCCTCCTGTGAAAGCCAGTCCATGGGAGGAGCATGATTTTTGCTATACAAAGCTGATGCATTGCATAGTATATCATAGGGGAGCACAGCCTCAAGAAGTCCCCTAAGCAAACTAATTCTTTTTAGCTTGAATTGAAAATTATATTATATATTATTTATTTAATATATATTATAGTGTGTGTGTGTGTGTGTGTGTGTGTGTGTATATATAATATATTTTGGTTGGTGGTTACTAACCATAGTATCACTGTGCTTGATTGGCCAGCAAACTCACCTGACCTAACCCCATAGAGAATCTGAGGAGATGAGACACCAGAGCCAACAATGCAGACGAGCTGAAGGCGCTATCAAAGCAACCTGGGCTTCCATAACACCTCAGCAGTGCCACAGGCTGATCACCTCCATGCCACGTCGCATTGCTGCAGTAATTCATGCAAAAGGACCCGACCAAGTATTGAGGCATTTACTGTACAGACTTTTCATTAGGTGCCAACATTTGAGTGTAAAACCATTTTTTCAGTTGGTCTTATATAATATAATTTTCTGAGATCATGACTTTTTGGGTTTTCATTGTCTGTAAGCCATAATCATCATTAACAGAAATAAACACTTGAAATAGATCCCTCTGTGTGTAATGACTCTATATAATATATAGGAATAGATCCCTCCGTGTGTAATGACTCTATATAATTGCGTTTCTCTTTTTGTAATTAATTACTTAGAATATCCTCAAAGTTAATTTAATTTGAGATGCACCTGTAAGTGGTTTATGGAGAAAGAAATAGAAGGTGATCCCATACTGCAGGGTAGTGAAGTGAGGAAAGCCGGATCAATAACAAAGGAAGGAAAAAAAATGTTGCCAAAAAAACTCTTAATAAAACAAACAAAATTAGGGAAGGAAACAGGAGGAAAGCCTGAATTATGTAACAAAGCAGACACCATAAAAACACTTTTATATAAATGAATGTACATTATAATTTAAAGTTATAAAATATATAAAAATTTTTATTTTTAAAATAAGTGTGTGTATGGACTTTTAAGCAATAAGGACTTGAATGGAATTGTGTAGGAACAGAGACTGGTAGCTTCATAAGAAAATCTCCGTGATCTCATTTAGTCCATCTAGGTTTAGTGTTTAGCCTATGAATCCAGAACTTTATCTTTTATTACGTCTCCTCTTCAGTACGTCTTGTCCTTCATCCCCCCCCCCCTCCCCTTTATGGACATTTTGCATTCGCTTTCAGCCTTTTTTAAACCCTTCTGTTACTGTATTTACAGGCAAGCTGTTTGGTGTTGAAAACGCATTGGAACACAATAGCTTCTCAGGCTCTGTGCGCACTAGACCGTTTTACCCACGGATTTTGCCGCGGAAATTTCTTGAGAAAGATTAGAAATCTTTCTGCAGACATTTCCCAGCAAAACCTGTGTAAAAAAAAAAAAAAAAAAAAATGTGCGCACGTTACGGATTTTTCTTAAGAAAATTTCTTGAAAATTTTCTCGAGAAAATGAGCATTTCCATTATTACCTGCGGAATACCCCCGGAATTTCTATTCTTGCATGTGTCAGGAACAACCTGCGGAAAATCTGCGGCTAATCCGCGGTAAAAAAAAGCATGAGTTTTTACTGCGGATTTGGTGCGGGTTTTTTTTCATGGATTTGGTGCGGGTTTTTTTTCATGCAGGTTCGGGAATCTTCAACACCCAGAATGTCTCTCGAAAGCTTCTTGAGAAAAAAAAACATTTCTAGTGCGCACATAGCCTTATTCTCCTCTTCCGATACTATGTAGGCACATAGGCCGCCTGGTGGCTTCTGCCATCTTCACTGAACCAAGAGGCCGTCTGCTTCCATTTTGGTGCCCTCCGGGCTCTTATAGAGGAGTTTATTTTCCTCCTGAAGAATTAAAGCAGAGTGCGGATATGAAATGAGGCGTTTTTATTCCCGGTCGGCTGTGTTTAGATGAGGGTTTTTGAGAATGAATCGAGACCTTTCAGCAAGTCTCAGATGAAATGCTTGGCCACGTACAGACAGATCCTGGATTTATTTATTCAGTCGGGGCTGGCCAGACTCCGGTAAACCCTCTCCCTGCCACCGAGGATAAAGAGACAGTGCTCCCACCTACACCCGTGTATGTGCCCACCATCAAAGTGCTTAATAAGCGCAGCCTGTGTCTTCCCGCCCCCCCAACCTGACCGTAAATATTGGGTCTCTGGACAGCTCTTCCTAAGTGGCAGAGAAAGCAATGGATCTGGATGAATTCGGCTCTTTGAGCGGCATAGTGTAAGCACACAAATGTGTTCTGAAGAAGGGCTTTTATATATTTATCCGCCTCATCCGGCCTGCGGATTAACCCCTTTGATGCCAGGGAAATGCATTTCTCAATACTTCTTACGATTGTAAAGTAAACGAGGCATTAAAGTAAGATTAGGTGGTTTCCAATGTAGAGGCTTCTTAATGTGGAGCAGTAAATATTCCATCCCCCCCAAATATTTCTGATGTTTTATGATCTCTCGGGATCTACCTAAAATGTAGGATTGTATGCAGGTGGTATGTAATGCCGCCAAGATCTAATCTGACCCCTGGCAAGGGCGAAACATGCAAAGTGCTGCTGTGCCCATCGATTCCTCACGTTTCATCCTTTCTGGGTGGTTATGGTGTATAATCGGTGGACACTTTGACTTTCCAGGTGGACACAAATGTGGCAAGGCCCTCTCCTCACACCTCAGCCACTTTGTTTTAACAATCACCAATTGGGCATTAATTTGTAAGAATTTACGGCTTGTACCCAAAATATAAAGCTGGCTCAGGAGCCGAATTGTTCGTTGGGTGCAACAGATTTTACCTGTAATATTTACCCAAAAGAAATGTCTGCGATGGCGCAAACAGTATATATCCTCTGCTTACTCTCATTATTGTGATACTTTACTCTGCCTCTTCTCCATCCTTCTGTTTATTTCTAGGTTCTGAAAAAGATTGCAAAGTACATCCAAGAGCAGAATGAGAAGATTTATGCCCCCCAGGGGCTGCTCCTGACGGACCCCATAGAACGGGGCCTCCGCGTGGTATCCTTTTTACATGGTTTATGTGACTGCTTCTAATTCCTTGTGGACAAACACCAGGTCGTAGCCTTAAGGCCACTTTACACGCTGCGACATCACTAAAGCGATGTCGTTGGGGTCACGGAATTCGTGATGCACATCCAACCGCTTTAGCGATATCGTTGCGTGTGACACCTACGTGCGATCGAAAATCGTCGCAAACACGTGCAAAATCGCTAATCGTTGACATGCTCCCCTATTCCCAATTATCGTTGCTGCTGCACTACGATGTTCATCGTTCCTGCGGCAGCACACATCGCTACGTGTGATACCGCAGGAGCTAGGAACCTCTCCTTACCTGCGTCCACCGGCTATGCAGAAGGAAGGAGGTGGGCAGGATGTTGCGTCCTGCTCATCTCCGCCCCTCCACTTTTATTGGGCGGCCGCTTAGTGATGTTGCTTTGACGCCGAACAAACCACCCCCTTAGAAAGGAGGCGGTTCGCAGGTCACAGTGATGTCACTAGGCAGGTAAGTCCGTGTGACGGATGTAAGTGATGTTGTGCGCCACGGGCAGCGATTTGCCTGTGACGCATAAACTATGGGGGCTGGTACGCACGCAAGCTAAATCGGTAACTATATATCGCAGCGTGTGAAGCTGCCTTTTAAAGGGGTTCTCTGCTTTTTAGAAAACTTTCTTTAATACAATAACACTGGAGGACACCATTTTCGTTGTTGGATATGACAAACTATTGTTTTTGACTAACTTATGACTTCTGAATCCCAAAGTGACCCCAGTTTTTCTCTCACAACAACTCCGTTGTGGATTGCCATCTTCCTGCTGTGATTTGATGTGGATGATGCGTTCTGAATCCAACATTCCCGATGAAATCTCGCGCCTGTGCCGGGACATCCATGGTTTGCGGCAGGTGCACTTAGCTTTGCCTGCTTCGGCGAGAGCTGAAACAAGCTGCAGCCAATCATCAGGATTTTGATATATAACCTAAAGCCAGTGCTATACTATCAGGCTGATTCTGTATATACAGTGCTATACTGGCACTATCAGCGTGATTCTCTGGTCGCTCGGATGTTTAGGTTTTCAAATCGATGAAAGTTAGTTTAAAAAATCGTCATCTTCTTGAGTGGCATCCACCACGGAGCAGATAATATATGGGTGGGTATTCATATGGATTCCCTCCCCCCCCCCACCCCCGCCTGTTCCTCCCTCTGTTCTCTATGCTAATATTACTATTTACTAAGATGGCGTCAGAGTTGGCTCCTGAACATAGGCTTATCTCCGGCGCCATCTTTGTAAAGACTGTTATCCCCTGCTATTCTATTCTTGCGTCTGAGGGCGGCGCATGCACCTTCTGCTCTCGTTGTGACTGTGGGAGTGCGCGGGTCACAACCAGAGTGGAGATTGCCCCTGAAACAGCTGATCGGAGGACACAGCAGACCGGAGATTAAGCAGACATCGGCACCTGTTCGCATGGGGTGAGGTGAGGCAAGTTCACAATTAACTCCTCTAACCCTGTGATGTCAGTGGCGCTGTGCTGGTACGTTGTACTCTTCTGCAGCTAATTGCGTCTTCCGATCAGCTGTTCTCCACTTCTGTTGTGACCACGTACGCTCCCGCGGTCACGAGCAGAATAAATATTCACAAAGATGGCGCTGGAGATGAGCACTATGCGCAGGTGCAACTCCGACACCATCTTAGAGAACAGAGAGAGGGAGGAACAGGCAGGGGGTGGGAATCCATATGAATACCCACCCATATATTATCTGCTCCTTTGCTGATGCACTCAAGCAGTTGACTAGTTAAAACCTATACATCCGAGCTGACCACTACAGGTATGTATAGAATCAGCCTGATAGTGCCAGTATAGCACTGGCTGTGGCGTATATATGAAACATCCTGGTGAATGGTTACTCTGAACAGCTGTACCAATGTAGACCGCATTAGCAGCTGACCATGGAGATTGGCTGCAGCGGTGTCAATGTGAAGTCACCAATGCAAACAAACAAGGTGTTTCATAACTATCTCAGCAGTGTACTCTACATGAGCTTGCATTATACATAGCAGCCTTCACCTCCCAGTGGCAAGTGGAGCAACAGAATTGCAATAGAAACCAAAAATTTGTGGGGGTTGCAAATTTTTGAAATGTCATTAAAGCAAAAAAAACACAACAAAGTATACATATTTGATATGTTATAGTGACTTCTAATGAGGTGTACCTGTCAGTCAAAAGCTGATAAGCCGGGTCTTGCACTGCACTACATAAGTGGTCAAAGAATCATATGTTAAAGTCAATAAATAAAAGAAAAAAAACACTAGGATTTTTATTTCTAAATTTTCTTTGTATTTTACACTTAAGCATTTGTGGGGGGAGAAAAAAGCACAACCTCCACAATAGTGTATTAATTCATATGGCAGGTTGGTGGCTCAGTGGGCATAACTGTTGCTTTGCAGCGCTGGGTCTTGGGTTAAAATCCCACCAAGGACACCATCTGCAAGCAGATTGTATGTTCTCCCTGTGTTTGTGTGGGTTTATGCCTGGTCCATACATATAGGGATGGGGAATTTAGGTTGTGAGTCCCAATGGGGACAGTGATGATCACGTCTGTAAAGTGCTGGGGAAATACTGGCACTATATAAGTGAGTAAAATAAATTTCCCTCCTGCATTTCTTTACGACACAGGAGGGGGAATTAAATAAATGAATAGAAACCGGGACAAACTTTGTTTTTCCTTGACCTACTGTACAGATTGAGATTACAATCTATGAGGACAGAAGCCTGACTGGCAGATAGGACCGGTATGTTGTGTAGCGTTTCTTCAAAGGATCTTTTATCTAAGAATGTCTAATATCCATTTCTCTTATCCTTAAAAGGGAAGTCAAAGTAATTTTCTTTGTCGCTCCATTGGGAGACCCAGACAATTGGGTGTATAGGCTATGCCTCCGGAGGCCGCACAAAGTATTACACTAAAAGTGTAAAGCCCCTCCCCTTCTGCCTATACACCCCCCCCGTGCTCCCACGGGCTCCTCAGTTTTTATGCTTTGTGCGAAGGAGGCAGACATGCACGCACAGCTCCATAGATTGGTCAGCAGCAGCTGCTGACTTTGTCGGATGGAAGAAAAGTGGGCCCATATAGGGCCCCCAGCATGCTCCCTTCTCACCCCACTCTTGTCGGTGGTGTTGTAAGGTTGAGGTATCCATTGCGGGTACGGAGGCTGGAGCCCACATGCTGTTTTCCTTCCCCATCCCCCTTAGGGCTCTGGGTGAAGTGGGATCCTATCGGTCTCCAGGCACTGAGACCGTGCTTCATCCACAACTCCTGGGAGCCTGCTGGATAGGAGCCGGGTATCGTTCAGGGACATGGCCCTGCTACTTGGAGGTACTCTGTGTCCCCGTGGGGACCGAGCACAGCAACACTCCAGCATTGCTGGGTGTGCTAGTGCACCGGGGACCGCGGCGCTGACCGGGTTAAATGTGCCATTAGACACAGCGTCGCTGAGTGTTTATGTAGGGGGACTACCGCGCTGACCGCCGCCGCCATGTTTAACACTGAGGCGCGGCTGGGACTTGTAGTGCACCGGGGACTTCCGCGCGGCCGCGCTTTTACGGCGGCCACGCTTATTACTCGAGTCCCCGGCTTTTGCGGCCTAGTCTTTCTTCCTCCCGCCCACAGCCCTGACAAGCAGGGGAAGGGCGGGACGCTGTACAGACGAGCAGCAATGAGGGCTGGAGAATGCTTTGCATACTCCACCCCCCTCACTGTGCACTGTGGGGCACCAGTTCCCGCACTTTCTGGGTCACGCCCACGGCTCCCTCCTCTCCTCAGGACGCCGGCAGCCATTCCTGTCAGCTCCTCGGACGCTGCAGAGGGGGACAAATTCTGGGAGACCCAGGCAGGGATTCTGGTGGCCTCACAACCGCTTTAAGCGGGTGGTAAGCAGCACCTGTGGTGCTAGCCCCATTGTGCAGAGGTGTAATTAGGTTTATGGTATATACTTTACACTGTATAGTGCACAGTTGTTTTCTGGCTATATACTCTATTGTGTTGCTCAGGGAAGACAATAGCATGGCACCCACAAAAGGCAGGGGTGCCAAAACACAGGCTTACTATGCTGCCTGCGCCGCATGTACGACGCCGCTACCGGCAGGTTCCACTGACCCTCATTGTGTGCACTGCTCGGCCCCCTACTGCACTTGCTCAGCCGGAGCCTCTGCTAAGAGGGGCCCAGGGGGAGCCACCTGCTGACACTCTCCAGGTGACAGGGACGGAGTTTGCAGTCTTTACAGAAACTCTCTGAGACTATGGCTAAGATACTAGAAGCCTTGCAGTCCAGACCGGTATCTCAGCACAGGGACACTGTTGAATCATTGTTCCCTGGCCCCCCTCAGTTGGACCAACAATGTCACCCCGGGGTATCTCATAGATCCCAGGCTGGGGGCTCTGACACGGACCCCAGCCCCAGACCGATTAAGCGAGCTCGCTTGAAATTCCCTCGACATCATCATGTTGTTCAGGGTCTCAGCGAGGGGAATCTCTAGTTGATGACGCGGAGGTAGCTGATCAGGATTCTGATCCTGAGGCCGCTCTCAATCTTGATACTCCGGACGGGGACGCCATAGTGAACGATCTTATTGCGTCCATCAATCGAATGTTGGATATTTCTCCCTCAGCTCCTCCGGTGGAGGAGTCAGCTTCTCAGCAGGAGAAATTCCGTTTCAGGTTTCCCAAGCGTACACAGAGTATGTTTCTGGACCACTCTGATTTCAGAGAGGCAGTCCAGAATCACCATGATTGTCCAGATAAGCGTTTTTCTAAGCGCCTTAAGGATACACGTTATCCCTTTCCCCCTGACGTGGTCAAAGGTTGGACTCAGTGTCCCAAGGTGGATCCTCCAATCTCCAGACTGGCGGCTAGATCCATACTTGCAGTTGAAGATGGGGCTTCACTCAAAGATGCCACTGACAGGCAGATGGAGCTCTGGTTGAAATCCATCTATGAAGCTATCGGCGCTTCTTTTGCCCCAGCATTCGCAGCCGTATGGGAGCTACAAGCTATATCAGCAGGTCAAGCGCAAATTGACGCAGCCACACGCACTTCCGCGCCGCAGGTGGCGTCCATAACCACTCAGACGTCAGCAATGGCGTCTTACGCTATTAATGCTGTCCTGGACTCTGCGAGCCGTACGGCGGTTGCATCCGCCAATTCGGTGGTACTCCGCAGGGCCTTGTGGCTACGGGAATGGAAGGCAGATTCTGCTTCCAAAAAGCGCTTAACTAGTTTGCCAATTTCTGGCGACCGATTGTTTGGCGAGCGTTTGGATGAAATCATCAAACAATCCAAGGGAAAGGATACATCCTTACCCCAGCCCAAACCGAACATACCCCAACAGAGGGGGCAGTCGAGGTTTCGGTCCTTTCGGGGCGCGGGCAGGTCCCAATTCTCCTCGTCCAAAAGGCCTCAGAAAGATCAAAGGAACTCTGATTCATGGCGGTCTAAATCACGTCCAAAAAAGACCACAGGAGGTGCCGCTACCAAAGCGGCTTCCTCATGACTTTCGGCCTCCGCAAGCTGCATCCTCTGTCGGTGGCAGGCTCTCCCGCTTTTGCGACACCTGGCTGCCACTGGTAAAAGACCGCTGGGTGAGAGACATTCTGTCTCACGGTTACAGGATAGAGTTCAGCTCTCGTCCCCCGACTCGATTCTTCAGGTCATCCCCGCCTCCCGAGCGAGCCGAGGCTCTTCTGCAGGCGCTGGGCACTCTGAAGGCAGAAGGAGTGGTGGTCCCTGTTCCTCTTCAGCAACAGGGTCACGGTTTTTATTCCAACCTGTTTGTGGTCCCAAAGAAGGACGGGTCTTTCCGTCCTGTCCTGGACCTGAAACTGCTCAACAAACACGTAAAGACCAGGCGGTTCCGGATGGAATCCCTCCGCTCCGTCATTGCCTCAATGTCCCAGGGAGATTTCCTTGCATCGATCGATATCAAAGATGCTTATCTCCACATACCGATTGCTCCAGAGCACCAGCGCTTCTTGCGCTTCGCCATAGGAGACGAACACCTGCAGTTCGTGGCACTGCCGTTCGGCCTGGCAACAGCCCCACGGGTTTTCACCAAGGTTATGGCTACTGTAGTAGCGGTCCTCCACTCTCAGGGTCACTCGGTGATCCCTTACTTGGACGATCTCCTGATCAAGGCACCCTCTCAAGAGGCATGCCAACACAGCCTCGACGCTACTCTGGAGACTCTCCAGAGTTTCGGGTGGATCATCAATTTTCCAAAGTCAAATCTGACACCGGCCCAATCGCTGACATATCTTGGCATGGAGTTTCATACCCTCTCAGCGATAGTGAAGCTTCCGCTGATCAAGCAGCGGTCGCTACAGAAGGGGGTACAATCTCTCCTTCAAGGTCAGGCACACCCCTTGAGGCGCCTCATGCACTTCCTGGGGAAGATGGTGGCAGCAATGGAGGCAGTCCCTTTCGCGCAGTTTCACCTGCGTCCTCTTCAATGGGACATCCTTCGCAAATGGGACAGGAAGCCGACGTCCCTCGACAGGAACGTCTCTCTCTCTCAGGCGACAAAAGCTTCCCTTAGGTGGTGGCTTCTTCCCACTTCATTATCGAAGGGGAAATCCTTCCTACCCCCATCCTGGGAGGTGGTCACGACGGACGCGAGTCTGTCAGGGTGGGGAGCGGTTTTTCTCCACCACAGGGCTCAGGGTACGTGGACCCGGCAAGAGTCCTCACTTCAGATCAATGTTCTGGAAATACGGGCAGTGTACCTTGCCCTGAAAGCGTTCCAGCAGTGGCTGGAAGGCAAGCAGATCCGAATTCAGTCGGACAATTCCACAGCGGTGGCATACATCAACCACCAAGGCGGCACACGCAGTCGGCAAGCCTTCCAGGAAGTCCGGCGGATCTTGATGTGGGTGGAAGCCACGGCCTCCACCATCTCTGCAGTTCACATCCCGGGCGTGGAAAACTGGGAAGCAGATTATCTCAGTCGCCAGGGCATGGACGCAGGGGAATGGTCCCTTCACCCGGACGTGTTTCAGGAGATCTGTTGCCGCTGGGGGGTGCCGGACGTCGACCTCATGGCGTCCCGGCACAACAACAAGGTACCGACGTTCATGGCACGGTCTCAAGATCCCAGAGCTATGGCGACAGACGCCTTAGTTCAGGATTGGTCGCAGTTTCAGCTCCCTTATGTGTTTCCTCCGCTGGCACTGTTGCCCAGAGTGTTACGCAAGATCAGGGCCGACTGCCGCCGCGTCATCCTCGTCGCTCCAGACTGGCCGAGGAGGTCGTGGTACCCGGATCTGTGGCATCTCACGGTCGGCCAACCGTGGGCACTACCAGACCGACCAGACTTGCTGTCTCAAGGGCCGTTTTTCCATCTGAATTCTGCGGCCCTCAACCTGACTGTGGCCATTGAGTCCTGGATCTTAGCGTCTTCAGGATTATCTCAAGAGGTCATTGCCACTATGAGACAGGCTAGGAAACCAACATCCGCCAAGATCTACCACAGGACGTGGAAAATTTTCCTGTCATGGTGCTCTGCTCAGGGTTTTTCTCCCTGGCCTTTTGCCTTGCCCACTTTTCTGTCCTTCCTTCAATCTGGACTTGAAAAGGGTTTGTCGCTCTGCTCCCTTAAGGGACAAGTCTCAGCGCTCTCTGTGTTTTTCCAGAAGCGCCTAGCCAGACTTCCACAGGTACGCACGTTCCTGCAGGGGGTTTGTCACATCGTTCCTCCTTACAAGCGGCCGTTAGAACCCTGGGATCTGAACAGGGTGCTGGTGGCTCTTCAGAAACCACCATTCGAGCCAATGAGGGATATTTCTCTCTCACGCCTTTCGCAGAAAGTGGTCTTCCTAGTAGCAGTCACCTCTCTTCGGAGAGTGTCTGAGCTAGCAGCGCTGTCATGCAAAGCCCCTTTCCTGGTGTTTCACCAGGACAAGGTGGTTCTGCGTCCGGTTCCGGAATTTCTCCCCAAGGTGGTATCCCCTTTTCATCTCAATCAGGATATCTCCTTACCCTCTTTTTGTCCTCATCCAGTTCACCAATGTGAAAAGGATTTGCACTTGTTAGATCTGGTGAGAGCACTCAGACTCTACATTTCTCGTACGGCGCCCCTGCGCCGCTCGGATGCACTTTGTCCTTGTCACTGGCCAGCGTAAAGGGTCACAGGCTTCCAAATCAACCCTGGCTCGGTGGATCAAGGAGCCAATTCTCGAAGCTTACCGTTCTGCTGGGCTTCCGGTTCCCGCAGGGCTGAAGGGCCATTCTACCAGAGCCGTGGGCGCGTCCTGGGCTTTGAGGCACCAGGCTACGGCTCAGCAGGTGTCAGGCGGCTACCTGGTCGAGCCTGCACACTTTCACGAAACACTATCAGGTGCATACCTATGCTTCGGCGGATGCCAGCCTAGGTAGACGAGTCCTTCAGGCGGCGGTTGCCCACCTGTAGGAAGGGGCCGTTTTACGGCTCCATTACGAGGTATTATTTTACCCACCCAGGGACTGCTTTTGGACGTCTCAATTGTCTGGGTCTCCCAATGGAGCAACAAAGAAGGGAATTTTGTTTACTTACCGTAAATTCCTTTTCTTCTAGCTCCAATTGGGAGACCCAGCACCCGCCCCTGTTTTTTTGTGTACACATGTTGTTCATGTTGAATGGTTTCAGTTCTCCGATATTCCTTCGGATTGAATTTACTTTAAATCAGTTTATAATTTTTTCCTCCTTCTTGCTTTTGCACCAAAACTGAGGAGCCCGTGGGAGCACGGGGGGTGTATAGGCAGAAGGGGAGGGGCTTTACACTTTTAGTGTAATACTTTTGTGCGGCCTCCGGAGGCATAGCCTATACACCCAATTGTCTGGGTCTCCCAATTGGAGCTAGAAGAAAAGGAATTTACGGTAAGTAAACAAAATTCCCTTCACTCAAAATCCCTATTGATTTAGTGCCATAATTAAACTATTTTCTAATATACATGAATTAAAAATTCTCTACCGTTCCCTCACTACATTAACAGCTTTTCTATATACTTGTTTCCCTACTTTTTTATTATGCTTTGTTTGAGAATCCCAGTGCATGCTGAGATACTTAAATGAAGCGTCATCAGGGGCAGAGGCTGCGGTCACTGTCACAGGCTCTGTCCCTCCCTGAAATGAAGCGTCATCAGTGATGTTCTTTTCAGAGGCTAGGCTAGTCCCTGTGCAATGTGCGCTTTGCGATGTGCACAATGGCAGCGCACTCATTTATTGGCTCAGATCAGCAGTCGGGATACCTGCTGTGCAGAGACCAGCTCCACTCTCCACAAGTGACTTCACTGGTCTCCGCACACCCGGTGTTCTGACAACGCACTCCCCTACCAGCTTTTACTGTGTACCTGAGCCAACAACAGAGCGCTCTGCCATTGTGCACATCATGCAGGGATGAGCCTAACCCTTGAAATGAACTTCACTAATTTATTTCAGGGAGGGGCAGAGTATGTGATAGTGACCAAGCCTTGCCCCTGATGATGCTTTGAGTATCCCAGCATGCATTGGAATGCAAAATGAAGGGTCATCAACAAGAAGGGAAAAAAATAAATAGAAAAGTGGTTAGTATAGTTAGTGAATGGCAGGGAATTTTTAATTCAAGCATATCAGAAAATAGTTTAGATTATGGCATTAAATTGATAGGGACTTAGAATTAAAACTACTTTAGACTTCGGAGCACCCCTTTAAAGGGAATCTGTCAGTAGGTTTTTGCCTCCCCACCTTCCCTCTCAATCTGAGAGCAGCATAATGTGGGGCAGAGACCCTGATTCCAGCGATTTGTCACTTACTGAGCTGTTTGCTGTCATTTTGATAAAATCATTGTTTTCTCTGCTGCAGATCTAGCAGTTATACAGCGCTCATGAATATGCTGGACTACCTGCAGCACGCCAAATAGTCCTTTGATTGATGATCTCCTGCTGATTAAACAGGGATTTTATCAAATGTACACTAAGCAGCTCATCACTGAAATCAGTATCTCTGCCCCTACATTATGCTGCTTTCACATTAGGTAGCAAGAGCCTCGTGACATATTCTTTTTAACCTGGCCATAAACATGAAGCTTTCAGACCTCCTCTCTTCTGACATCCTCAGCCCTACTCAGGGCAGATCAAAGTATTGTAGTATGCCTGTGCAGGACCTCAATGCCCGTGCGTGTGTATGACATAGACGTGTCATGCGCCGCGGCTTCAGAATAAGGAAGACCAAGATGACCAAAAGGGGAGGCCCCGGGCCCAGAGAATGAAGACTCCCATCTGACTGTAGTGCACCGGAGCGACCTTCTAGGTGAGTATTATAAAGTGTTTATGTTCTATACAGCGGTCTGGGCTCCTATATACATCATGTCAGAATACTGTATATAAGGGCTCAGTGGTGCTGGCCACAGCTTAGTCCAAAAAACTGACAGGTTCCCTTCTAATCCTCAGTTCCAAAGGAGAATAGAGGAATGCATAACTCCAAGATGACACCTGCCAGATTTGTGGTTAGGAAGATTAGTTTGTATGGTATCAGACCTGTCCCTGCTCAGATCGAGACTTTGTAACTGGAAGTGAAGGCTGGTTTCTGATTAGTGACACTGGGACGGCGAGGGCAATGTATGGAATTGCTTTGTACGATGCTGCACACTTTATAACCGCTATCTCATGCGATCACGTCTCTTATCTGTCTCCTCTCCAGGTGATGTATCCTTCATACTGTAAATACTCTCCGCTGCAAGACCGTCCTCCTCCCTGACATTCCTTCAGTTGCCATTCCCGCGTCAGCAGCACATTATTAATGACTTCTCCATACTGTACTTCATGGACCCAGTACCCCTTGCTGTGCCAATCTAGGACCCTGCCAGCTTCTTCTCTTGGAGCATCCAGTATTAATCTCCAAGACCTGACACGAGAAGGTTCAACATGGCTCAGCAAAATGGACAACATCCCCTGGGATGGAAAGGGGACACTTTCGAGTGGGGGTAGTGCCAATTTTCATTTGCCACCTTTGATGCAATGGCATTTTCCTTCCGATCACTTTTTTTTTCTTTGAGTGAATATGTATACAGTTAGGATGGATACCGCATTGGCTGGTGTGCGGAGGGTCTGTGCCCGAGCCGGGCGGTCAGCCATCCGTCACTATAGGATGGAATTCATTGCCCTACAGAGGCAGCAACTTGTGTCACTTATACAAAATGTTTGTTTATTTTTTGTCATTTCCTCTTTGTATACCCCCTTTTTTATTTTATTTTTTTGGCCTATTACCACTTTGTATTTATAATATATGTTTAGCACCGAAAAGATTTGTGAAGGTAATTTTTTTTTTTTTTTTCTTCTCAATTAAGACTGTGGTGGTTTTAGATTGTTGGCGTACTGTAATTGTGGTTTTCCTACGTGTGGGCATCAGAATAAGACCACCGGAATATGTGAAGAAACGTTAAACATTGATCTGTTGAATTATGGGTGACCCAAACGTCGAAGGGAGTGGAAGAAAGTGTTTGCATTGCCAGTTTATTTTCCTGTCCGAAGAGACGTTGATCGGCAGCACAGAATCTCAGCGACCAGCCCGCACCCGGGCACAGTGCCGATGTGGCAGCCGAGCACTGTGTGTGGCAACTGGTTTGGAATAGAAACTCCTTGCTCATGCCATGTAATCCTTTCATCTTGTATACATCAAGTCATTGTAACAAACCATGTGCTTTTATGTATTGAATGTATTATAAATAAACATTAATTTATAGGGAAATTTTGGTGTCCTTTTTTATTTTACAGCATTTTAGGCAGCTTTCACACTACCTTTTTTTTTTTTTTTTTAACATGCGTCATGAACGTGTTTTTCTTCGGCGCTCCATTGGGAGACCCAGACGATTGGGTGTATAGCACTGCCTCCGGAGGCCACACAAAGCAATTACACTAAAGTGTAAGGCCCCTCCCCTTCTGGCTATACACCCCCAGTGGGATCACTGGCTCACCAGTTTTCTGCTTTGTGCGAAGGAGGTCAGACATCCACGCATAGCTCCACTGTTTAGTCAGCAGTAGCTGCTGACTATATCGGATGGAAGAAAAGAGGGCCCATATGGGGCCCCCAGCATGCTCCCTTCTCACCCCACTTGTGGTTTGTAAGGTTGAGGTACCCATTGCGGGTACGGAGGCTGGAGCCCACATGCTGTTTTCCTTCCCCATCCCCCTGAGGGGCTCTGAGGAAGTGGGATCTTACCGGCCACCAAGCCCTGAGGCCGGGCTCCATCCACAGACCCATAGAACCTGCTGGATGTGGAGCGGGAGTGCCGTTCAGGGACAAGGCCCTGCAACTTTCAGGTACTCTGTGTCCCCGTATGGCAGGCCACGCACACCCCAGGCTTGCTGGGTGTGCTAGTGCGCCGGGGGACTGTAGCGCTGGGCTTATAGTCCCCGCAGATTACTGGGGGACTTTATGTGTGTGGATCGCCGCGCCGACCGCCCCTGGAGCGGCGGCGCAGCTGCGACTTGTAGTGCGCCGGGGACGCGCCGACCGCGCTTTTACGGCGGCGGCGCTTCTAACTTTAGTCCCCGGTCTTCTGCGGCCTAGCTCCGCTTCGTTAACGCCCCCCACCCTGTCAATCAGGGTAGGGGAGAGACGTTGTTCAATCGGCAGCGCCGAGGGCTGGAGCACGATTTACATGCTCCAGCCCTCTCACTGAGCACAGTAGGACACAGGCTTCGCGCTTTTTCTCTGTGCACGCCCTAGGCCCGCCCCCAGGCTTGCAGCTCCCCAGGACGCCGGCAGCCATTATACACATGCAGTCTGGCTGGAGAACGGACGCAGGCTCTGGGGGACCCAGGCTAGGGGTTTCTGGCGACCACACACCCGCGCTAAGCGGGCGGTAAGCAGCACATACGTGCGGCCCCACTAGTGCCACAGTGTTATATTTTTCGCTGTACCAGATATATTTATATACTGCACTGTAAGGTCGCTTCTTGGCTGTACACCCTATATTGCTTTGAGGAGACAACAGCATGTCATCCGCAAAACGCAAGGGTGCCAAGGCACGGGCTGTATACACGGCTTGTACAGCATGTGGGGCTAATCTACCAGCAGGCTCCAACGACTCTCATTGTGTGCAATGTTCAGTCCCAGTGGCACTTCGTCAGCCAGAGCCTATTGTGGTGGTAGCCCAGGCAGAGACGCCTGTGAACCCTGCCCCGGTGACGGGGACAGAATTTGCAGTCTTTGCTGATAAAATGTCTGTGACCATGACAAAAATCCTGGAAACCTTGCAGTCCAGGCCAGTTGCTCAGACCATAGACACTGCTGTGTCTATGTTCCCCGGTCCCCCTCAGTTGGAACTAATCCGTACTTCAAGGGGGTCCCAGGCATCACAGGCTGAGGGCTCTGACTCCGATGACAGTCCCAGTCCGCCTAAGCGAGCTCGCTGGGAGAGACCCTCCACGTCATCACGCGGATCAGGGTCTCAGCGAGAAGGGTCCCTATATGATGGTTCAGAGGTGGGTGATCAGGAGTCTTGTCCTGACGCCGCACTCAATTTGGATACGCCAGATGGTGACGCCATGGTAAATGACCTTATAGCGGCCATCAATAGGCTGTTGGATATTTCTCCCCCAGCCCCTTCTGCAGAGGAGGCAGCTGCACAGCAGGAGAAATTCCATTTCCTGTATCCCAAGCGTAAATTGAGTACTTTTCTGGACCACTCTGACTTCAGAGAATCCATCCAGAAACACAATACTTATCCGGACAAGCGTTTTTCTAAACGCCTTAAGGATACACGTTATCCTTTTCCCCCTGACGTGGTCAAACGCTGGACCCAGTGTCCAAAAGTGGACCCTCCAATATCCAGGCTTGCAGCTAGATCCATAGTTGCAGTGGAGGATGGGGCTTCACTTAAAGATGCCAATGACAGACAGATGGACCTTTGGTTGAAATCTGTCTATGAAGCTATCGGCGCGTCGTTTGCTCCAGCATTCGCGGCCGTGTGGGCGCTCCAAGCTATTTCAGCTGGTCTGGCACAGGTGGACTCTCTCATACGTCCAGCAGTGCCGCAAGTGGCGTCCCTAACTACGCAAATGTCTGCGTTTGCGACCTACGCTATCAATGCGGTACTGGACTCTACGAGCCGTACCTCAATGGCATCCGCCAACTCTGTAGTTTTGCGCAGAGCCTTGTGGTTAAAGGAATGGAAAGCAGATTCTGCTTCTAAAAAAATGTTTAACCAGCTTGCCATTATCTGGAGACAGACTGTTTGGTGAGCAATTGGCGGAAATCATTAAACAGTCCAAAGGTAAGGACTCCTCCTTACCCCAGCCCAGATCAAGCAAACCTCCACAGAGGAAGTGGCAGTCAAAGTTTCGGTCCTTTCGAGGCTCGCGCAAGCCCCAATTCTCCTCGTCCAAAGGGACTCAGAAAGAGCAAAGGAGCTCTGATTCCTGGCGGGCTCACTCACGCCCCAAGAAAGCAACCGGAGGTACCGCTTCCAAGGCGGCTGCCTCATGACTTTCGGCCGCCTCCCTCCGCATCCTCGGTCGGTGGCAGGCTCTCCCGCTTTTGCGACATTTGGCTGCCACAGGTCAAAGACCGGTGGGTAACAGACATTTTGTCTCACGGGTACAGGATAGAGTTCAGTTCTCGGCCTCCGCCTCGGTTCTTCAGAACTTCCCCACATCCCGACCGAGCAGATGCCCTTCTGCAGGCGGTGAGTTCTCTAAGAGCAGATGGAGTGGTGGTCCCTGTTTCTCTTCAGGAACAAGGTCAAGGTTTTTACTCAAATCTCTTTGTGGTGCCAAAAAAGGACGGCTCATTCCGTCCTGTTCTGGACCTAAAACTGCTCAACAAGCATGTGAACGCCAGGCGGTTCCGGATGGAATCCCTCCGCTCAGTCATTGCCTCAATGTCTCAAGGAGATTTCCTAGCATCAATAGACATCAAGGATGCTTATCTCCACGTGCCGATTGCTACAGAGCACCAACGCTTTCTACGCTTCGTGATAGGAGACGACCATCTTCAGTTCGTAGCTCTGCCATTTGGTCTCGCGACAGCCCCACGGGTGTTCACCAAGATCATGGCGGCAGTGGTAGCAGTCTTGCACTCTCAGGGACACTCTGTGATCCCTTACTTGGACGATCTACTGGTCAAGGCACCCTCTCAAGAGGCATGCCAACTCAGCTTGACTGTTGCACTGGAGACTCTCCAGACGTTCGGGTGGATCATCAACTTCTCAAAGTCAAATCTGTCACCGACCCAGTCACTAACGTATCTTGGCATGGAGTTTCATACTCTCTCAGCGATTAGTGAAGCTTCCGCTGGACAAGCAGCGGTCTCTACAGACTGGGGTGCAGGCTCTCCTTCAAGATCAGTCGCACTCCTTAAGACGCCTCATGCACTTCCTCGGGAAGATGGTGGCGGCAATGGAGGCGGTTCCGTTTGCGCAGTTTCATCTGCGCCCACTTCAATTGGACATTCTCCGCCAATGGGACGGGAAGTCAAAATCCCTGGACAGGAAAGTCTCCCTTTCCCAGACGGCCAAGGACTCTCTGCAGTGGTGGCTTCTTCCCACCTCATTATCACAGGGAAGATCCTTCCTACCACCGTCTTGGGCGGTGGTCACGACAGACGCGAGTCTGTCAGGGTGGGGAGCAGTTTTTCTCCACCACAGGGCTCAGGGTACGTGGACTCAGCAGGAGTCCACCCTTCAGATCAATGTTCTGGAAATCAGAGCAGTGTATCTTGCCCTACTAGCCTTCCAGCAGTGGCTGGAAGGAAGGCAGATCCGAATTCAGTCGGACAACTCCACAGCGGTGGCATACATCAACCACCAAGGGGGGACACGCAGTCGGCAAGCCTTCCAGGAAGTCCGGCGGATTCTGATGTGGGTGGAAGCCACGGCCTCCACCATATCCGCAGTTCACATCCCCGGCGTAGAAAACTGGGAAGCAGACTTCCTCAGTCGCCAGGGCATGGACGCAGGGGAATGGTCCCTTCACCCAGACGCGTTTCAGGAAATCTGTCGCCGATTGGGAAGGCCGGACGTCGACCTCATGGCGTCCCGGCACAACAACAAGGTCCCAACCTTCATGGCACGGTCTCGCGATCAAAGAGCGCTGGCGGCAGACGCCCTAGTGCAAGATTGGTCGCAGTTCCGGCTCCCTTATGTGTTTCCACCTCTGGCACTCTTGCCCAGAGTGCTACGCAAGATCAGATCCGATTGCAGCCGCGTCATACTCGTCGCTCCAGACTGGCCGAGGAGGGCATGGTATCCGGATCTGTGGCAGCTCACGGTCGGCCAACCGTGGGCACTACCAGACCGACCAGACTTACTGTCCCAAGGGCCGTTTTTCCATCGGAATTCTGCGGCCCTGAACCTGACTGTGTGGCCATTGAGTCCTGGATCCTAGCGTCTTCAGGATTATCCCAAGGGGTCGTTGCCACCATGAGACAGGCTAGGAAGCCCACGTCCGCTAAGATCTACCACAGAACGTGGAGGATATTCTTATCCTGGTGCTCTGCTCAGGGAGTGTCTCCCTGGCCATTTGCATTGTCTACCTTTCTTTCTTTCCTGCAATCTGGGTTAGAAAAAGGTTTGTCGCTCGGCTCCCTTAAAGGTCAGGTCTCGGCGCTATCCGTCTTTTTTCAGAGGCGTTTGGCACGCCTTCCTAAGGTGCGCACGTTCCTACAGGGGGTTTGCCATATCGTACCCCCGTACAAGCGGCCGTTAGATCCATGGGATCTGAACAGGGTACTAGTTGCCCTCCAGAAGCCGCCCTTCGAGCCTCTGAGGGAGGTTTCACTTTCTAGACTATCACAGAAAGTGGTTTTTCTGGTAGCGATCACATCTCTTCGGAGAGTGTCTGAGCTGGCAGCGCTATCATGCAAGGCTCCCTTCCTGGTCTTCCACCAGGACAAGGTAGTGCTGCGCCCCATTCAGGAGTTTCTCCCGAAGGTGGTATCCTCTTTTCATCTTAATCAGGATATCTCTTTGCCTTCGTTTTGTCCTCATGCAGTTCATCGGTATGAGAAGGATTTACATTTGTTAGATCTGGTGAGAGCACTCAGAATCTACATTTCCCGCACGGCGCCCCTGCGCCGCTCGGATGCACTCTTTGTCCTTGTCGCTGGCAAGCGCAAAGGGTCGCAGGCTTCTAAAGCCACCCTGGCTCGATGGATCAAAGAACCAATTCTTGAAGCCTACCGTTCTGCTGGGCTTCCGGTTCCATCAGGGCTGAAGGCCCATTCTACCAGAGCCGTGGGTGCGTCCTGGGCATTGCGACACCAGGCTACGGCTCAACAGGTGTGCCAGGCAGCTACCTGGTCGAGTCTGCACACTTTCACCAAACATTATCAGGTGCATACCTACGCTTCGGCGGACGCCAGCCTAGGTAGAAGAGTCCTGCAGGCGGCAGTTGCCTCCATATAGGGGAGGGCTGTCTTGCAGCTCTAACATGAGGTATTCTTTACCCACCCAGGGACAGCTTTTGGACGTCCCAATCGTCTGGGTCTCCCAATGGAGCGCCGAAGAAGGGAATTTTGTTACTTACCGTAAATTCCTTTTCTTCTAGCTCCTATTGGGAGACCCAGCACCCGCCCTGTTGTCCTTCGGGATTTTTGGTTGTTTTTCGGGTACACATGTTGTTCATGTTGAACGGTTTTCAGTTCTCCGAGGTTACTTCGGAGTGAATTTGTTTAAACCAGTTATTGGCTTTCCTCCTTCTTGCTTTTGCACTAAAACTGGTGAGCCAGTGATCCCACTGGGGGTGTATAGCCAGAAGGGGAGGGGCCTTACACTTTTTAGTGTAATTGCTTTGTGTGGCCTCCGGAGGCAGTGCTATACACCCAATCGTCTGGGTCTCCCAATAGGAGCTAGAAGAAAAGGAATTTACGGTAAGTAACAAAATTCCCTTCTTTTTAATGCAAAAACTGATCCAGTGCAAATGCGTTTTCATTTCAATGCATTTGCAATGGACTCGCGTCAACATGCGTTCACATGCGTTTGCGTGCGTTATAGTGAGGATCCAGCGACTTGCAGTTTTTTTAACTTTTTTCAAAAACGCTACTTGTAGCGTTTTTGAGCTGCGTCCAAATACTGTTTTTCACTGGATCCTGACTATACTGCTAGCAAACGCATGTGAACGCTGGCATGCTGATAGACAGGATCCTGCTTGCTCTACTGAGCATGCTTAGAAACCAGCCTGGCGTGATCAGTCCCTCCCCCGCCCCAGAAAGCGGCGGACGCTCGTAACAAGGTAAATATCGGGTAACCAAGCAAAGCACTTCGCTTAGTTACCCGATGTTTACCTTGGTTACATGTGCAGGGAGCAGGCAGCCCGGCTCTTAGCAGCTACGGACGCTCGTAACCAAGGTAAATATCGGGTATCCAAGCAAAGCAGTTCGCTTAGTTACCCAATGTTTACCTTGGTTACCAGCGTCTGCAGCTGTCAGATGCCGTCTCCCAGTCTATCACGTTCAGTTCCCCTCACTCCCGATCACATGACTTCAATGCCCGCCCATAAACTTCAAGTGGCAGGATACTGTAAAAATAACACTTGTGTTTGCATGTGTTTTTCTTTGTAAAAACAGGATCCACTTTTACAGCAAAAGTTCATGACGCATGTTAAAAAAAGTAGTGTGAAAGCAGCCTTAGGCTATGTGCGCACGTTGCGTCGGAGTACCTGCAGTTTATCCTGCACGTTTTCCTTCCCTTGGTTTTTGACCAAATGGCTTTTGACCATTTTTTAGCGCTAAAAACGCATGCGTTTTTTACCGCGTTTTTAGTGAGTTTTCAGCGCTTTTTACCTGCGTTTTCACCTGAGTTTCTGCAGATGCGTTTTGTTGATCAAGACACTGTGAAATAAAGTTGAAATAGTCAAAAAGAATGAAAAAAGAGAAAGTATAAAATTAAATTTTAATACAACTATATGGGAAATTATCAATTTTAATGAAAAAATAGTGGTTATGCACATTTTAACAGAAAAATAGGTGAAGTTTATTATTTTTTAGCATTTAAATTTTCGGTTATTGTGTGTGTGTGTGTAAAGGAACATTAGAACCCATTAATTTTTGGCCAGACAAGCATGCGTTTTTGGAGCAAAAAACGCAGTGGAAAAGCAGGTAAAAAGCATGAAAAACGCAGGAATTGTGCTTTTGGTTGCGTTTTGCCATTTCTCATTGACTCCAATGTTAAGGAAACGCTGCAGAAATGGCAAAAACAACTGACATGCTGCTTCTTTTTCAGCATGGTTTTTGACCACAAATATGCAAATTAAACGCTGCAGAAAAAAAAGCAAAGTGCAGACAGGATTTCTGCTTTTCCCATAGACTTTGCTGGAAAAATAAAACGCATGCGTTTTAGAGCAAAAACTCTGCAGAAACGCAGTAAACGCAACGTGCGAACATAGCCTTAGTTTGTTCTTATGTTGCTTTTTTTTGGCTTGGGTTTTTTTTTCATGTTATGCAAATTAAGTTTCTTTTTGCAGTAAGCAAAAGCTGACACTTCAGAAATCACATGCACATACACAATTGTTTTTTTTTTTTTTCCTGACAGCCTATGTGCGCACGCTGCATCTTTGTGGTGACCCGTGGCAAAAAGTCACATCTGAAGCTCACAGCAAATGCTATAGAACATGACTACCTGCTGTGACGTTCAGGCAGCGACTGAAGTGAGCCATGCAATCAGTGGTGACATCACTCAGGTGATTTGTGGTCACAGGTGGAGGAGGACTCCAGCTGTTCCTGCGGCTAGCCTGAGTGACGTCACCGCTGATCAAGTGGATCACATCAGTTGCTGCATGGAGCTCACAGCGGGCAGTTATGTTCTATAGCACTCGCTGTGAGCTTCAGATGTAGCAGTGATGGAAGCGTTGAGACCTTGTGTGTGGATTGTCGGACATGCAGGGGTGTTTTTGAGCTTTAACCCCTTAACGACCGCTGGCCGTAAATTTACGTCCTAAATGTCAATGTTACTGCCTGCGGTCCTCCGGTGGCAGCATGCTGCGATCGGTGCACATCTCAGCTGATTTTCACAGCTGAGATGTGTGCCTGCTAGGCACGAGCAGAATCGTTATCTGCTCGTGCTGATTTAACCCCTTAAATGGCGCTGTCAATGCGTGATATCGCCATTATAAGCCCGATCGCGGTAAACTTTTACTTACCGCCCGATACCGGAATCGCGATACGCGATCACGTGACTTCCGATAGTTGTCATGGTAGCACAGGGTCATGTGATGACTCCTGTACTACACATGACTTGCTTTCGCTGTGCCAGCGGCACAGCAAAAGAGCGTATCTGCTGTTTACAGCTGTGTAGATGTGATCAGCAGATACTGCAGAGCGATCGGATTGCTCACTTACAGAATAGTAATAGGGGTGTCCCATAGACTCCTGCCATTACTAATCCAGGACTTAGTGGCTGCTGTGAGCTGCTATTAGCTCCCTCATTACCTGGATTACCACCGCATCAGGGCAATCGGGAATAGGAATAGCCAGGTAAAGTGACTGGACTGTCACATCTAATGGATGCGGCAATTCCGGGCGGCTTCTGGCTGATATTTTTAGGCTGGGGGGTGCCCAATAACCATGAGTATCCCCAGCCTGAGAATACCAGCCCCCAGCTGTCGGGCTTTATCTGTGCTGGTATCAAAATATGAGGGGAATCCTTCGACAATTTTTTTTAATTTATTTTACTGTATGATATAGACCTGGCCGGGGGGAAAAAGTGAATATGTATGAGCCTAATGAATGGCTCCAGAAGACTGAGAGGCCGCGAGGGCAGTGTGACAGCCGCGCCGCTGATTGGCGTCTATGAAGCACTTACTCTCACCCCTTTTTGCCAGATTCTGGTCCGGCATCTAGCCAAATACCAGACATCAATCCCAAATTGAATTCAATCAAATACCCAGAGTCAGCGGGGGATTGATCTGCCAGTCCTCTGAAACGCAGAGGCAAAATGCAAAAAAAATTCACATGCTGCTTCTTTGTGGTCACCACAAAGATGCAGCCCAAAAAAACTGCAACGTGCGCACAGCAAAAATGAAATCTCAGACTTTGCTGGGAAAGGAAATGCATAAAACATTAAAAAAAAAGTGCGCACAAGGCAAAATGGAAAACTATGTTCTTGAAAGAAGCAGCATGACAGTACTTTGCTTTCCTGTGTTTTTTGTTTTTTTCTTTTTTCTTTCAACTGTCGTGAAAGTCTGTTTTGCTGCAGGGAAAAAATCTGCAAAAATGCAACATGTGAACATACCGTTAATGTGTAAAAAAAATCAATCTCCTTTTCATTGTCTGACCAAAATCAAAGCGTCCTCTTTGTGGAGCTTGGAGAAGGGCACATGGAGACTGTATTATGGCACTTCAGGCACTTGGTTTAACCCTCAAGTAGCAAATTAAGAAGGGGTTCACTGCATATTACTTTGACATGATCTACAGCAGAGGTCCCCAACCTTTCTGATCTTGCTAGCCACATTCAGTTTTGATAGGCTATGTGCGCACGTTGTGTTTTTTTCCCAGTGTTAACGCTGCATTTTGAACTGCAGCGTTTCGGTGCCAAATTGCATGTGTCCTGCTTACCCACAAGTCTGAGAAGTCCAAAAATTCAATGCGCACGCAGCGTTATTAAACGCAGCGTTTTCGATGCCAAAAATCGTTGCGGAAAAAAAAAAGCAGCACGTCACTACTTTTGTGCATTGTAGCTGCGTTCTCCACCCATTGAAATCAATGATGTGGGTCAAAACGCAACCAAAATGCACTTGACTGCATTTTTGTTGCATTTCGCATGTTTTTTGACAAGCAAAACGCAGGTCTTTTCAGTCTGTCGATGTCGGTCTCTGGATGTTGGTCAATCTCCCTCTGTCGGTCGGTCTTTCTCGGTCATTTGGTCACGCTGTCTGTCTCTGTCCGTCGGTGTCTCTCACTCTGTCTGTCCGTTGGACGGTGTTTCCCTTCTATCATACTCGCCAATCACCAGCGTGACGCTGCATGGCTGTCAAATCTTCGGCAGCCTTTCCTCTTTTGAAAATGCCGACTGCTCATTATTCAATCTTGTATTCCCTGCTTTCCCCACCCACCGGCGCCTATGATTGGTTGCAGTCAGACACGCCCCCACACTGAGTGACAGGTGTCTTACTGCAACAAATCACAGCTACCGGTGGGCGGGTCTATATCGTGCCGTAAAATAAATAATTTAAAAAAAAAAAACAAAAAAAAAAAACGTGTGGTCCCCCAATTTTGATACCAGCCAGGGAAAAGCCACACGGCTGAAGGCTGGTATTGTTAGGCTGGGAGGCTCCCCATCCTGAGAATATCAGCCAGCAGCCATTAGATGCGACAGTCCCGGGACTCTACCCGGCTTATCCCGAATTGCCCTGGTGCGGTGGCAATCAGGGTAATAAGGACTAAGTCCTAGGTTAATCATGGCAGGCGTCTCCCTGAGATATCTTCCATCATTAACCTGTAAGTTAAAGGATTTTTTCGGGTGTGTTTTATTTTCTTTATTTGGAATAAGACAAAAAAAACACTTTCACCACTTTATTAATCCCCAAATACCCATCCAGGTCCGGCATAATCCACATGACGTCCCACGACGCTCTCAGCTGTGCTACATGAAGCTGACAAGAGCGGTCACAGACCAGACCACACTGTCAGCTCCACACAGCAACTAAAGTGAGCCGCACGATCAGCGATGACGTCAGTCAGGTTACCCACGGTGACCGCTGAATCCTCCAACTGTGTCAGCAAGTTGCCCGAGTGACTGAAGTGAGCTGCCCTATCAGCGATGACGTCATAGGTGAGTTGTGGTCTCGGGTGGAGGACTCCAGCTGGCCACAGGTAACATGAGTGACGGCAGCGCTGAATGCGCTGCTCGCTTCAGTCACTCAGGAGATTAGCGGTCACCGGTGACCGCTAATCAGGACGCGACAGAGAGCTGCGGTGTGACAATGAAGTCGGGTGAAGTTCATCAAAGTTAATTCACATCACGCGACTGTCTGCGGGCATGTAGCAGAGCTCAATTGCCGTGGGACCGCACTGCAAAAAATGTATGCAAAATGCATGTGTTTTGGATGGATTTTTTTTTTTTTTTTTTTTACAAACGCAGTGTTTACAGTTTAGAGGGTGCGTTCTTTTCTGCACTGTTATTAACGCAACGTGCGCACATACCCATAGGCAGTCACGATCCAGCTCCTGACCCTTGCCCCATTAGTGGTATAATGACAGCCAAAGTTTTTCCACAGAAATCCCACTGAGGCAATATACCAAGATCTGGGGGTTACTATTGTACCCCATTTAGATTTGCTCTTTTGTGCTGGGCTACTCGACATTCACCATATGGAGGCCTGCTCGTCATAGCTGTTGGCTAGCCCTGGTGCTTAGGCACCAGGCTGAAAGACAATTGTGAGCCACAAATCTCAGGCCTGCTAACACGGACCCCTTATCTACACAAACCACATATTATATAGATTCCTATAAAATGGCTCTGACCTACCGTATCTAGGCACAGGCTCCACAAGTCCTCTAAGTATGCCTGACAGATCCTTTTAAAGAATAACTGAACTTTAAAACCTATTTTCATAGATTCTCTCTATCACCAAATCATCTGTCCAATTTTTGCTCTTTTTTATTCCTGTTGCTCCCCTGACTTCCATTTTTCTCAATTTGAAAATTCTCCATACGGTTTCAGAGATCTGGTCCTTCTTAAGAAGTGCAGGTTTTTATAGCCTTTACGAAGGGGGCTTGGCTCACAGGGTAATGATGCAACACAGCCTGAAGACCCACCCCTGAGGATCCTGTGAGCTACGCCCTCTTGTTAAAGATCATAAACAGTAGCACTATAGGTGTTTATCTTTGGAACCGTAAAATTGCTTTTCAAAAGGAAAAATGTGTTATATTCAAGGGTGCAGTGAGAATAAAGAGGTAAAAAAAATTGGCCACTTTTGACCTGGTTACAGGCCCTCTTTAATTGCTTGCAGATCTGTGGGGTCTTGAGACTTTTGGCAATCTCCCAAAAGACCTGCCAAATATGAAAAATCTGAAAAAGTAGTTAATTTTAAAGTCTCGTAGGTTATAAGGCTCGGCCTCAGTGGATCAGTCTCATTTTTTTCCAGCAGATCACACAGGTTCATCCTGAAGAGTTTTTGACATTTTTTACCACCACGGGTTGTTCTTGTTTCTGTAAAAGGTAACACCCACAAATGTCATAACCCAAGGTTTTCCCAGAGAATTTGTCATGTGGTGCTCAGGTCCAGACTTATCAAGTGTCATGGTGGCATTGGGCTTGATGCAGACTGCAGAGCCTGACCGGCAACCTAATGTCTCAAAGTTGTTCAGCCAGAGCTGGGTGTCTGCTGTTTAATGTGCTCTTTTCCTCAGTTCTGTTGGAGTTACCTAATTCCTGCTAACCTTGGGAACTCTGCAAGGAGCTCAGGTTGAATATTGCTAATCAGTAATCTACTGGATCTCACTGCTCAGCATTGATCGCTCCAGCTTCTGCTCCAAGCAATACCAGTCTTATTTTTTAACCTGCTAAGGCTATGTGCCTACGGAGCTCGTACCTGCAGATATATCCGCAGGTTTACTGCAGCTGCTCACTGGCATCCGCAGCTATTTTTAGCTGTGGTAGTACAGCGGAATAGCTGCGGTAAACCTGCGGACGTCCCGGCCTCTATCTCCATAGTGGAGGGCCGGGATTTCCGCAGGTAATTCCGCAGGAATAATTGACATGCAGTTATGTGCGCCTGCGGAACATCCGCAGCACATTCCGCAGCTGCACATTCCGTAGCGTGGACACGGACACTCCCCATGTCCCATAGGATAACATGGGGAGTGTCTGTACTTGCTGAAACCTGCAGATTTATCTGGAAAATCCAGATGAATCCGCAGGTTTTCCGCGGCAAAATCCGCAGAAGCAAGCTCTCGTGGCCACAGCCTAATAGTGATCTTAGTTGCGATATTCAGTAGTGTTGAAGGTCCACTGTTGTGCGTTACTTCATTCCCTTTTTCTTTATTCCCTTGTGCACATACTCTATTGTCTCTCCTGTGTGTTTTGAGTGCAGTGTGTACAAGTTTCTGTTCTCCCTTGTCTGTGTCGTTTTTTGGGGTCTTGTTATTGGGTTTTCCGGCCTGCTCTGAGGGTGGGAGAGACGGGGAGTAAAATCAGGGTCCAGTCAACAGTTAGGGCCACACTGGGGGCTTGGACCTGTTTACCATCAAGCCTACCTCCAAGATAAGGAACAGCGCAGGGTCTCAAGTCTGAGGGCTAGCCTAGAGGCCTCTGACCTGTCACTACAGACTCCTTGATAGTATCTCATGGCTTCTGCTGACAAGTGCATCCTGGTGCCATTTCTTCTCCAAGTCAGTCACTCACACACATGGCCGTACACATGATGTGAATGAGAACACTATTCATGTGACCAGGCCACCACCTTTTATTGCTCCATGGTCCAGTTCTGCTCAAATGCCAATTTATAAACGTTTTTAACTGGTAATGGCTTCGCAATGGGCACTCTGACCAGTCTGCAGCTCCCTAAACTTTAAGCGAAGATGGTCTGTTCTTCTAAGAGAGCCAGCATTGACCATTTCTTCAGCGCTCTATTGGGAGACCCAGACGATTGGGGTATAGCTACTGCCCTCTGGAGGCCACACAAAGCACTACATTAAAAGTGCAAGGCCCCTCCCCCTCTGGCTATACCCCCCCCCCGTGGTATCACGGGTTCTCCAGTTTTAGCTTTGTGTGCGAAGGAGGTCAGACATTCCATGCATAGCTCCACAGATTTTAGTCAGCAGTAGCTGCTGACTATTTCGGATGGAAGAAAAGAGGACACATATAGTGTCCCCAGCATGCTCCCTTCTCACCCCTGGATGGTGTTGTAAGGTTGAGGTACCTATTGCTGGTACAGGGCTGGAGCCCCACATGCTGTTTTCCTTCCACATCCCCTGGTAGGGCTCTGTGGAAGTGGGATCCTGCCGGCCTCTCAGCTCTGACGCCGGGCTCCATCCACAGACCCATTAGAACCTGATGGAGACGGAGCAGGAGTACGATCAGGGACAGGCCCTGCATCATACAGGTACTCTGTGTCCCCGGCAGGCACAGACACACTCCGGGCTGGCTGGGTGTTGTAGTGCGCCGGGGACCGCAACGTTGGAGTTACTGGGGGATTTTTTGTGTATGGGAACGCAGCGCCGACCCCCTCTGGACCGGGCGGCGCTGCTGTGACTTGTGGTGCGCCGGGGATCCGCCGTCCGCGCTTTTACGGCGGCGGCGGTTATAAATTGAGTCCCCGGCTTTTTGGGCCTAGGACGCCGGCAGCTCCGATTCGTTCCCGCCCCCACCCTGTCATTCAGGGTAGGGGAGAGACGCTGTTCGCTAGCAGCGACGAGGGCTGGAGCCTGATTTACATGCTCCAGCCCTCACACTAGGCACAGAGGGAAGCAGGCTTCCCGCTCTTAGCCAGGAACGCCCAGGGCCCGCCCCCCTTCTCTCTCAGGACGCCGGCAGCCATTACATGCAGTCTGGCTGGAGGAAGGACGCAAGGCTCTGTGAGACCTGGACTAGGGGCTATCTGGCGACCACACACCCGCTTTTTAAGCGGGCGGTAAGCGATTTTTCTGTGCTGGTCCCTCTAGTGCCTCACGGTGTATCGGTGTACTGTGTAGGATATAGAGATATTGTATTTCTTGCACTGTGAGGTCGCTTCTGGCTGCATCTCCCAGATCCCTCTGTGGCCCTCCTCAGGAACAAGGGCAAGGGTTTTACTCCAATCTCTTTGTGGTTCCAAAAAAGGACGGCTCGTTCCGTCCTGTTCTGGACCTAAAACGGCTCAACAAACATGTGCACGCCAGGAAGTTCCGGATGGAAACCCTGCGTTCTGTCATTGCCTCAATGTCCAGAGGAGACTTCCTTGCCTCAATAGACATCAAAGATGCTTATCTCCACGTGCCAATTGCTACAGAACATCAACGTTTTCTACGTTTTGTGATAGGAGACGACCATTTTCAGTTCGTAGCTCTGCCATTTGGTCTGGCGACAGCCCCACGGGTCTTCACCAAGGTCATGGCGGCGGTGGTAGCAGTCTTGCACTCTCAGGGACACTCGGTGATCCCTTACCTAGACGATTTATTGGTCAAAGCTCCCTCTCAAGAGGCATGTCAGCGCAGCCTGAATGCTACGCTGGAGACCCTACAGTCTTTCGGATGGATCATCAACTTTCCAAAGTCGATCCTATCACCGACTCAATCACTAACGTATCTTGGCATGGAGTTTCATACTCTAGCAGCGATAGTGAAGCTTCCGCTGAACAAGCAGCGGTCACTACAGACAGGGGTGCAATCTCTTCTGCAGGGCCAGTTGCATCCCTTGCGGCGCCTCATGCATTTCCTAGGGAAGATGGTGGCAGCCATGGAAGCAGTTCCCTTTGCGCAGTTTCATCTGCGCCCACTTCAATGGGACATTCTCCGCCAATGGGACGGGAAGTCAACGTCCCTGGACAGGAAAGTCTCGCTTTCCCAGACGGCCAAGGACTCCCTACAATGGTAGCTCCTTCCCACCTCATTGTCTCAGGGAAGATCCTTCCTGCCCCCATCCTGGGCAGTAGTCACGACAGATGCGAGTCTGTCAGGGTGGGGAGCAGTATTTCTCCACCACAGGGCTCAGGGGACGTGGACTCCGCAGGAGTCCACCCTTCAGATCAATGTTCTGGAGATCAGAGCAGTGTATCTTGCTCTACTGGCCTTCCAACAGTGGCTGGAAGGAAAGCAGATCCGAATCCAATCGGACAACTCCACAGCGGTGGCATACATCAACCACCAAGGAGGGACGCGCAGTCGGCAAGCCTTCCAAGAAGTCCGGCGCATTCTAATGTGGGTGGAGGACAGAGCATCCACCATATCCGCGGTTCACATCCCAGGCGTAGAAAACTGGGAAGCAGACTTCCTCAGTCGCCAGGGCATGGACGCAGGGGAATGGTCCCTTCACCCGGACGTGTTTCAGGAAATCTGTCGCCGCTGGGGAGTGCCGGACGTCGACCTAATGGCATCCCGGCACAACAACAAGGTCCCGGCATTCATGGCGAGGTCGCGCGATCAAAGAGCTCTGGCGGCAGACGCCTTGGTTCAAGATTGGTCGAAGTTTCAGCTCCCATACGTGTTTCCGCCTCTGGCGCTCTTGCCCAGAGTGCTACGCAAGATCAGATCCGAGTGCAGCCGCATCATACTCGTCGCTCCAGACTGGCCGAGGAGGTCGTGGTATCCGGATCTGTGGCATCTCACGATCGGTCGACCGTGGTCACTGCCAGACCGACCAGACTTACTGTCCCAAGGGCCGTTTTTCCATCAGAATTCTGCGGCCCTGAACCTGACTGTGTGGCCATTGAGTCCTGGATCCTAGCATCTGCAGGATTATCTCAAGGAGTCGTTGCCACAATGAGACAAGCTAGAAAGTCGAATTCGGCTAAGATCTACCACAGAACGTGGAAGATTTTCTTATCCTGGTGCTCTGCTCAGGGAGTGTCTCCCTGGCCATTTGCATTGCCCAAGTTTCTTTCCTTCCTGCAATCGGGGTTGGAAAAGGGCTTGTCGCTCAGCTCCCTTAAAGGGCAAGTTTCGGCACTATCCGTGTTTTTTCAGAAGCGTCTAGCACGTCTTTCTAAGGTGCGCACGTTCCTGCAGGGGGTCTGTCATATTGTGCCCCCGTACAAGCGGCCGTTAGATCCATGGGATCTGAACAGGGTACTGGTTGCTCTCCAGAAGCCGCCCTTCGAGCCTCTGAAGGAAGTTTCCTTTTCTCGGCTGTCACAGAAAGTGGCGTTTCTTGTTGCGATCACATCGCTTCGGCGAGTGTCGGAGCTGGCAGCTCTGTCATCCAAGGCTCCCTTCCTGGTGTTCCACCAGGACAAGGTAGTGCTGCGCCCTATTCCGGAGTTTCTCCCTAAGGTCGTATCCTCTTTTCATCTTAATCAGGATATATCCTTGCCTTCTTTTTGTCCTCATCCGGTTCACCGGTATGAAAAGGACTTACGTTTGCTAGATCTGGTGAGAGCACTCAGAATCTACATTTCCCGCACGGCGCCCATGCGCCGTGCCGATGCACTTTTTGTCCTTGTCGCTGGTCCGCGCAAGGGGTTGCAGGCTTCTAAAGCCACCCTGGCTCGATGGATCAAAGAACCAATTCTAGAGGCCTACCGTTCTGCGGGGCTTCCGGTTCCTTCAGGGCTAAAAGCCCACTCAACCAGAGCCGTGGGTGCGTCCTGGGCATTACGTCACCAGGCTTCGGCTCAACAGGTGTGCCAGGCAGCTACCTGGTCCAGTCTGCACACTTTCACCAAGCATTATCAGGTGCATACCTATGCTTCGGCGGATGCCAGCTTAGGTAGAAGAGTCCTGCAGGCGGCAGTGACACCCCCGTAGGGGAGGGCTGTTTTGCAGCTCTAACATGAGGTATTTCTTTACCCACCCAGGGACAGCTTTTGGACGTCCCAATCGTCTGGGTCTCCCAATAGAGCGCTGAAGAAGAAGGGAATTTTGTTACTTACCGTAAATTCCTTTTCTTCTAGCTCTTATTGGGAGACCCAGCACCCGCCCTGTTGTCCTTCGGGATGTTTTTTTGTTGTTTGCGGGTACACATGTTGTTCATGTTGAACGGTTTTTCAGTTCTCCGATGTTATTCGGAGTTAATTTGTTTAAACCAGTTATTGGCTTCCTCCTTCTTGCTTTGGCACTAAAACTGGAGAACCCGTGATACCACGGGGGGGGGTATAGCCAGAGGGGGAGGGGCCTTGCACTTTTAATGTAGTGCTTTGTGTGGCCTCCAGAGGGCAGTAGCTATACCCCAATCGTCTGGGTCTCCCAATAAGAGCTAGAAGAAAAGGAATTTACGGTAAGTAACAAAATTCCCTTCTTCATCAATATCAGTCCCTCTTGTTTGGGATCTGACCAGTACTAGCACACTCTCCATACATGCATCAGTGAACCTTGGGAACTCATCACCCCAATGTTACTTTTCTAGTTCTACTTCCCTGGACCAGTTTTGTTGGGTACTAACAAGTACAGTGAGCACTCCTCACCAGACTGTCATGGTTGTCTCTTGGTGAGGTTAGTGAGAGGCTCCGGTTCTCTATGATCATCACAGGCCTTACACATTAAACTTATGTTTTTCTCCTGGCAGTCTCAGAGTAAAGGCCCTGTCACACGCTACGATATAGCTAACAATATATCGCCGGGGTCACGGACTCCGTGACGCACATCTGGCATAATTAGAGATGTCGTAGCGTGTGACCGCTCCGAACGACTGTTAACGAGCAAAAATACCTTATCGTTGCTCATTGACACGTCGTTCATTTTCATAATGTCGTTCTTCCTTCTGTGCGCCGGTTGTTCGTCGTTCCCGAGGCAGCACACATCGCTATGTGTGACAGCCCGGGAAAGACTAACACAGCTTTCCTGCGTCCCGCCGGCAATGAGAAAGGAAGGAGGTGGGCGGGGTGTTCCAGCCGCTTATCTCCACCCCTCCGCTTCTATTGGGCGGCCGCTGTGTGACGCAGACTGTCCCTCCCCCTTCAAGAAGAGGATGTTTGCCCGCCCACAGCGATGTCATTAGGGAGGTAAGTGCGTGTGACGGGGGTTAACTACATTGTGCGCCACGGGAAATGAATTGCCCGTGACGCACAAACAGCGGGGGCGGGTGCATTCGCACGATATACCGGAGCGTGTGACGGGGCCTTTAGGCCGGTGTCAAACTTGTGATTGCCTAGCATGTATCTCACGCAAGTCTCGCGGTGCATCACCCGTCACGAACTCACACACTCCTCACAGGAACGTCTCGGTTGCATAGAGATGCATGCAACCAAACCCACTCCTGTGAGAAGAGTGTGAGTCTGTAAGGGGTGATGCACCGTGAGATACATGCGAGGCAATCGCAAGTGTGACACCAGCCTTAATATCAGTTCTCCTTGCCAGCAGCAAGCTCATTTAATCTGCTTAGGTGATTTTTCTGATGACCACTTGCGGCCTGGATATAAACCCCTTTGCTTCCAGCAGAGATCGCTGGTTATTCAGTTCTGTCTGGAGCTAGGCCTGGAGCTGTGAGGAGGTGCTTTCTGCTGCTGCTCTCTGTTTAGGTGTGTGTGTGTCTGTTTGTTTGTGAAGGTAAATTGTTTTGGTTACTTTCTCCTCTCCGTGTTACCCCTCCCTTTGTTGTCCCTTATTGTTGATAATAGGTGTGAGTTAATTTTGTTTTTTTACCCCTGTCTGTCAGTCATATCGGAGGGGTCTTTACGTCTGTCCTTGCCCTCCCCCCGGGTGGTGGGTTGTGGTAGGGGTCATACAATCAGGGTCATGGATAGGAGATAGACGCTGGGGGCCATGACCTCGCTACCTTTAAGCGTAACTCTGGGTTGAGGGATAGCCTAGAGTACGCTTAGTCTGATGGCTAGCGCAGGGGCTCCCTACCAGTCACTTCCTCCATCCAGTCACTCCGGTTTCACAGACATGCCATGTTATTGATGATCTGACAAAGTTGTCTAGAGTTTGGAGTGTGGCTTTTGTCACTAAAATCCTTACTCTTGCTCACTATTCTCCTTCTAACACACAAACTTCAAGAACGGCCTGTTCACTTCCTGACAATTCTACCCCTCATCTATTGCCATTGATCACGAGATCATAAGCGTTCTTCTTTTTGCCTGTCAGTCGTCTTAATATTCTGGCCGATCACTGAGTACTCAGGGCTGCCATCAGCTTTGTGTACGTCTACATTCATAGATGGAGGCCTACCTACAACGAGTTCCACCATTAATCCAATCAGTAGCTGTGTTTTTATTATTGTATTTCTGCCGAGGTTTTGTCCGACATGTTTATTCTGTGTCGTTGGAAGCGGGGTCGTATCACCGTCCTCCTTGGCAGTGAATTGGACGCTTGTGCCAGCGCTGCTTAACCAGGAAATCTGGGAGGCCGGGACAGAAGTTTTAATTTCCTGAACAAGCTCAGGACTCTTTTGCCCTTGAGATTTAATTGTCTAACAGGAATTTGGAACCAATTAAAATTAATGTGGACCCATGGGCTTCAGAAACACGAACACATTATAAGCATACATGGAGAACCAGACCGCTTCACTTTCCACCATGGTAATCCCCAGTCACTTAATTTTTACATTCCAGTTTAATATCTGAAGTATAATTTATGAGGAAGATTTTCAATGCAATGTGGCAAATGCCTCAGTGGCCTCTTTATGCCTTTTTATGTTGCTGTTTAACATTTATATTTATTTGCTCTTTTGTGGTTTTCTAATATTTTGGAAAGAAAGAATCATTGTGCAGTAGTATCTGCCTTCACAGATATCATAAACCTGATGAGCCCCATATTACTAGGGCAAGAGTCCCCAACCTGTGGTTCGCGGGCCACATGTGGCTTGCTGGGTCCATGATTTGTGGCTGGCCCACAGCTGTCTTCCAGCTTGGTGGATAAGCACCAGGTCTAGAAAACCACTAAGAAGAGCAGTTCTCCAGATGGTGACTTTGGTAAGTAGCCCCACAAACAAAGAGCAGATCTCAATGTGGGTAATGTAGGCACCCCTGGATCTTGGTATACTGCCATGGTGTGATTTATGTGGAAAAGCTTTGGCTGTCATTATACCAATAATAGGGGCTATGGATTTTATCACTGTGAGTGGGGCAGGAGCTGGATGTGGCTCACCACCCTTTCTAAGGCCCCTTCACACGTCAGTGATTCCGGTACGTGTGACGTCTGTTTTCATACGTACCAGAGACACGGACATTTGCAGACCCATTAAAATCAATGGGTCTGCGCACATCAGTGTTTTTACAAGGACCGTGTGTGTGTATGAAGCATATGCGTAGCCATGTCCGTTTTTATCCAGTAACACGGGTGTCACACGGATCACACACTGATGCAATCTGTGTGACACATACTGGAGAAAACACGTGTCTTTGAAATAACATTATGTTCTATACTCACCTGTCTCCACCGCTGCTATCACTTGCTTCAGGGTACGCTCATTATGCTTATGAATATTCACTGCACCGGGGACCCAGAAGCAGCAGCGCCAGAGACAGGTAAGTAAAAAGTTCCTGATCTCCATGTGCTATTACGGATAGTACATGGAGAACACAAAGGTGCCAAAATCACGGCACACGGAGGACCATACGCACCTTCAACGCGTCCATGAAAAATGTGTGTGTTTTCCACAGATGTGTGAAATAGGCCTCAGGGCTGAATGTCGCTTCGCTTGCCACCCTTTTTCGGACCTGAATGTGGCTCTCAAGGTGAGAAATGTTGGGGACCTCTGCACTAGGATATACCCATTAAGATATACCATGTGATCAGATGTTTGACCTCTGGATACCCCACTGATCCGTTGGAAAAAATAGGGCTGCAGCTGTGCCGCTGTCACTATTTTTCCCCGCACACCATAACTAATTGCTGTGCAGGGATCTGCGGCACCTCCCATAATTCTGCCGTTCCATGCGCAGCCAATGGCTTGGAGCACGAATGTCCAGGGAAGAGGGGGTGCAGTGCTTAATTACAGCTGCGGACCCTTTTAGTCACGATGAAGATCTTAGAATTGGTTGAAGTAGCAGCACACCAAGGCCAAGTGCCAGGCAAACAGAAGGTCACAAAAGTGTTACCATGTATTTACTCCAAGCATCTATAATGGAGGCTGGAGTGGTTGCCGTGTGCCAGGTGGTGAGCTGCAAAAAGGAGGATTGTCAGACTGGAGAGGCGGTCGTGGGAGAACGCTACGCATTACGCTGTCAAGCAGCTTTGTCAGGGGAGGTGACCTATGGATTCAATAATCACGTATAATTACAGAGACAATGAGCAATTAAGTCAAATCGGATTGCTTCCACCTTACACTGGTGTGCTGCAGTCAGCATCCATATTGGTATTGCATATGCGGCTATACGCAGGTGCCGGCGTTCACCCTGGAGGAGCACACTGCCCTGTATTCATTGTGCGTGCGCGGGTATCATGTTCACAATGCATGCACGAGTGAAATAATGACTACGCATGCGTGAATATACAGTGTGTCCAACCATATCCTGTCCACCGCCATTAACATGAGAACGGCGGCAGCTATAGGCATAGAAGTGGTGTCTAGGTAGAGTAAAGTAGCCATGCGCTACGCAATTAAACCACCTATAGCGCCACCTGGTGGAAAACAATGGAGTTAGCATTTTTATCTCGAAAACGGAACGAGATAGAGAAAAAAAGTGAATTACAAAGTTGTAGGGCATCATCAATTCAATATGAATCGACACCTTGCATACAGAAATGCTATGATTAGAACATGTAAAACTCACAAGGCTGCGGACGTGAAGCAATACCTCATGGAGACCTTCCTACAAGTCATTGGGTATGGTGGCTGTGTGGTGTGGCCTCCACGCTCACCTGACCTGACCCCATTGGACTTCTTTCTGTGAGGTCACATCAAACAGCAGGTGTATGCGACCCCTCCACCAACATTGCAGGACCTACGACGATGTATCACAAATGCTTGTGCAAACATGTCACCTACCATATTGCACAACGTGCAGCAAGATACAGTATGCTGTGCAGAGTCCAGATGTGCATTGCAGCTGACGGTGGCCACTGTGAGCATCAAAGTTAAATGAGCGCCATATGTGTGACCAGCATTCAATGTTTTGGGGAGGTCATTGGTTTCATATCATAGCATTTCTGTATGCAAGGTGTCGATTTGTATTGAATTGATGATGCCCTACAATTTTTTAATTCACTTTTTTTTCTCTATCTTGTTCCGTTTTCAAAATAAAAATGCTAACTCCGATGTTTTCCACCAGGTGGTGCTATAGGTGGTTTCATTGCGTAGCATATGGCTACTTTACTATACCTAGACACCACTTCTATGCCTATAGCTGCAGCCGTTCTCAAGTTAATGGCGGTGGACAGGATATGGGTGGACACATTCTATGTTATAGTTGTAACCTCATTGTGGAATCAACGTACCGCTATAAGAGCACATAATAGAAGTGACTGTGCATGTCTTACAGCCGCAACCTAAATGTGAAATCATTATACCGCTGAAAAAGCAGCATGATAAAGGACACTGAATGTGATTTGTGACTGGACTGCCGAGATGTAAGAAAACATGCAAGCATGTCCATAGTTCCATGTAAATCAGGCTACAAGGCTTGAATTACCCACATTATTTATGAATATATTTGTAATCCCCAATGTATTGTAGGCATACAGCCACTATTAAGGAATCTGTGTGTGCCGCCCCCGTGTCAGTAGCCGAACTGCTCAGATCCGGACTCTCAGTGGTTCGAGGGTCTCCGGACTCGGGGGTCGTGCGGCCACTCAAATGAAGGGGGGGTATTTACAAGGGGAGTTATAGAGGTTGTGATACCACCCGTGGTGTGTGGTAATTAGGAGTACCACCGCTGTGGTTGGGAGTACCCGGGGATGATGGAATGGGGCAGCCAGGTGTTGTGACCCTCCACGGATAGGGGGAATGCCCCAGGACTCGGTCTTTGAAGTGGAGTGCCGTTGGATGCAAAGGGGTCACTTGCGTACTCACTCAGTCCATTAAGCTGACACCGACAACTGGATAAACCAAAGTTCTGGACACCACTGCTGCTAAGGGGAGCTTAGTTCGGGTCCCGTCCCCAATGGTGCTGCCTGGTGATCCGTGACCTGCCTCCTGGCACTAAGTTTACTTCTTTGTTAGTCCTGGTAGTGTGAAACTTGCCGGGTCCCGCTCCCCACTATGGCTAAGTGTGGGACCTTGCTCTCAGGGTTCACGCTTGGGATTTTCTGGACCGTTTTGAGTCCTATCCCCCTTGTTGCGCTAGTACCTCGATTTTGGAGCGATTGGGAACGGATCTTGAAGGCTCCGTTCTCCTCGGGTAAATTATCGGGTTGCCTGAAGCTACTTCCCGACCTAGGGTCCAGGTACCCCGTCGTGCCTTGGTCCTAGCCCGGTGATGGTGCAAGGCCGCCGGCTATCCTCCTTGACAGATCCGTGCCCCTTGCCACGATCCCCTGCGATCGGGGATCCAGCTCCACTAGGCCCAGACCACCGTCTGCTACCTAGATTGTTTCCCAGAAGCCCTGCTCCCTGACCTCCTCTCACTTTCACTTCTCCAACTCAACTCTCTCCTTGACACTCCTCCCCTCCCCTCCCCAAACCCCCAGGTGGGCGACTCTAATCCACTCAAGTCGTCCACTGGTGTGTCTCGTGGGTGTGGTGCAGGGTGTATCTAGGATTTGATTAGCTGATATAGGCAACACCATGTAGTTAGGGAGCCTAAACCAAAAAGGAGGTGGATACTGCATGGGAGGGCAGATTGTGCAATACCCTGTGACGACCTGATAGTCCAGGGGCGTCACATTTGCACATGGGAACATTGCATCATTACAAGAAGAAGATCAAGGAAGGTATGGAAATGTTGATTGATGAAAAAAAATTATATATAATAAATGAGAGTATAATCAGTCACACATAATTCCTATGAGATGTGAAGATAACATAAGTGAGCATTTTGAGCTTCAAATTGAAAAATAGGGATTTACAGTCGGTCTCCCATTCTAGTACAAGCCTAACCTCAAACCGCATAGCAGCTCTGATCTGACGAGGGTAGGCACATTTAGTTAAGGATGGTCATAATGTTATTCTGTCAAGTATGAATTGGCTAAAAGGAGACCTATTAGGATCAAATGGCTCTAATTAGGACCTAAAAAGATAAGGGTAGCCCCATACGGTCTACATGTAACCTGCAATTGGTAATGCCACTGGTTACCTATAACATAGAAAGGATATGTCGAAACAGCATATGTCGAACCGCATCCTGCGTTCTATTAATAAAATAAATTACCATAGGCCAAAAGAGTCTGAGTTGTGTATAATTAGCTCCAACCAAATACATTATTGTAATATTATGTAATAATGCAGAAATAAACGTAAAAACCAGAGAGATTACATATTGAGACTGACCCAAAACAGTGACGAGTAACCGTAAAAGAACCAGTCCAAAAAATAATATCTTGTGCCATGTTGTTAAAATTAGATAGGAAGATTAGATGGGGGTGAGCTGCTAGTCCTTACTGCTCGGTACATGCATTTCCTAACACCAGTTGTTATTGGTCCAATATTCCAGTCCATTGATGGATAGATGGTTGACTACCAATTGCCAATGGATGATCCAATCTCCCTAATAGAAGAGGAGAGGGAAGATTTCTTCAACAGATGTCAAAAGTTCATTTGACCTTTATACTATATGGTTCTGTTTCGAACTCCTGTATCTGTAGATTGCCTATGAGTGTTTTTTGGATTTCCAGTTCCTGATTTGTTAGCCAAATCCAAAAATAACAGGATCGGATTGATGGTAATACTAAGAATAAACCATATTTATAGTCATTATTAGTACAACATACATTCAGAGAGAAGAGAATATTGTAATTGTACATGAGAAGTGTAAAAAAAAAAAACAAACACTCATATCATGTGTTTCTTCTACCCCAAAAAGCCAGTATAAAATAACTCCTCATTCAATCTCATAGGAGTGAGGGATTTAAGATGGAAGATGTACCTAGCTTCAGCCCGTAATAAGAGTTTATGCATCAATCCTCCTCTGCTGGTGTGACGCCTCTGGACTATCAGGTCGTCACAGGGCACTGCACGCTCTTTCCCTTTAAGTGAAGTATTCAAATCCCTCATGGTTCTGGGTCCTACAGTGCTGCCTCCAACAGCAAATCAAATCCTAGGAACACCCTGCACCACACCCACCAGACACACCAGTGGGCGGCTTGAGCGGAATAGGGTCGCCCACCCTGGGGTCAGGAAGGGGGGGCTAAGGAGTGAAGAGAGGGAGAGAAGTGAAGTAGAGGAGCAAGGTAGAGGAGGTTGGGAGTAGTGGCTCCCAGGAGAAGCTTACTAGGTTGCAGACAGTGGTCTGGACCAAGAGGAGTCGGACCCCCGCTCACAGGGGATTGAGGCAAGGTGCCTGGGACCTGTCAAAGAGGACGGTCAGCAGCCTGGTCCTATCACCGGTCTGGGACCGAAGTCACGGCGGGGTACACGGACCCTAGGTCAGAGAGAAGCTTCAGGCAACCCGGCAATTAGCCTGAGGAGAACGGAGCCTTTATGGACTGTTCCCACTAGCTTCAGAATCGGGGCACTAGCGCAACGAGGGGGAAAGGACCTTCCATACAAGTACCCACTAAAATCCCAAGCGTGAGCCCTGAGAGCAGGCTCCCACACTTAGCCATAGTGGGGAAAGGGGCCCAGCAAGTTCCAAACTACTGGGCCACTACGGTGAATTTAAACTTTGTGCCAGGAGGCAGGTCACAGATCATCAGGCAGCACTGCAGGGGATGGGACCTGGACGAGCTCCCCTTGAGAGGCAGCGGCACCCAGAGACTTCGCTTACCCGGTTGTCAGCGTCTGCTTATTGACTGAGTACTTGAGTGATTTCCCCCTTCATGGCACCCAATAGCACCATCCAGAGTCCCGGGGCCTACCCCTACCCATAGTGAGCAACGACACCTTGCTGCCCCACTACATCACCCCGGGTACTCCCAACGGCAGCGGCGGTATCCCCAGTTACCGCACACCATGTGTGGCATCACGAACTATAACTCCCCTGTAAATATCCCCCTTTTTACTTTAGAGTGTGGCCCCTAAACCCCCGGGTCCGGAGACCCTCGAGCCACGAACGGACACTACCCCCGGATCCGAACGGTTCGATCCGCTGCCGGGGCGGCACACTAGTACTCAAAATCTTTTGCAAACTTATCACATGCATTTTCTTGCAGGAACATTGATGGTGATGTAGGAAATGTGATGCAACTGATGTGAGGGTTTTACCTTTTTCATGTCTGAATTGGCCAAGTTGATTGTTGAAGTGTGTTTTTGGATTCTTCTTCTTAGCTCTTGAGGCATCTGGCCCACATAAACCTTTGGACAAGAGCAAATAATGGCGTAAACTACGTTAATGGTTTTACAGTTGATGTAAGAATACAATTTATGCATTTTTGAGTTCATCAGGTTAGTAAAGTTGTCCTTTATAGGATGCATGAATTGGCAAATGTTGCATCCTCCACAGGGAAATGAGCCTCTAATTATCGTTCCTCTATTGAGTCTATTGGTCTCTTCAAATGACTTGTAGTGAGAAGACTCTCAATCTGGGTGCGCTCCTGGCCGTCAGAAGAGGGACATCACTCACTAGAGAGGAAATTTGAGAGTCTGTACTAAGAATCTTCCAATGGTCTTGTAGGATTCGCCTTACCTTGGTCCATTGGTTATTGAATTCAGTAACCAGGCGAAGTGGTTGATCCTGATTGGTGATTCATTTCTCCATTAAAAGGCGGCGTCACACGCGCAGATATATCGTGCGATCGCAAGAGCGATCGCACCCGCCCCCGTCGTTTGTGCGTCACAGGCAATTAGTTGCCCGTGGCGCACAAAGTCATTATCCCCTGTCACACGTACTTACCTCCCTAACGACGTTGCTGTGGGCGGCGAACATCCTCTTCCTGAAGGGGAGGGACATTCGGCGTCACAGCGACGTCACACAGCGCCGGCGAATAGATGCGGAGGGGCGGAGATGAGAGGGACATAACATCCCACCCACCTCCTTCCTTCCGCATTGCCGGCGGGACGCAGGTAAGCTGTGTTCGCCGTTCCTGGGGTGTTACACGTAGCGATGTGTGCTGCCTCGGGAACGATGAATAACCGGAGCACAGAAGGAGGAACGACATTATGAAAATGAACGACGTGTCAACAAGCAACGATAAGGTGAGTATTTTTGCTCGTTAACAGTCATTCGGAGATGTCACATGCTACGACATCTCTAATGATGCCGGATGTGCGTCACAAACTCCGTGACCCCGCCGACATATCGTTAGATATATCGGAGCGTGTGACGGGGCCTAAAGTCTGTTGTGTCTCACTCTTGGCTCTCTGATAAGCTGAAGAGATAACCCTCCTGGGATATCCCTGTTTCCTAAGGCGATCCGTGATATCTTTAGCCTGTATATGACAATCTACATCCAAGGTGCAATTTCTGCGTATTCTTAAAGGAGTTGTCCAACATAAACTCAAAAAAATGTTTTAAGCTAATTTGTGCTGTATTGTCATATAAAACATCCCTACATTATTATTTTTTTGTTTTCTAACTTTTGTTCTTCTTGAATTATCCCTTTATTCTCTGCACACACTTTATTTACCTGCAACTCAACCAAACTTGACTTTTTTGTTTCCTTGGTTGCCAAACCTCACAATCAGAGCTGGCACCGCCTGGCCTCACTGTCCAGCCCCGCCCTCTGCACACTCATTGGCTGTCAGTAAACTGCCCAGAACAAACCTCTAGCAGAGCACAATATGGGCACATATAATGTAGTATTGTGCCCATCCTATAGTAATGCCCCCAACCTGTAATGTGCCCATCCCTGTGCCCATCCTATAGTATTGTGCCCCATCCTTGTACCCATCCTATAGTATTGTGCCTCATTCTTGTGCCCATCCTATAGTATTGTGCCCCATCCTTGTCCCCATCCTATAGTATTGTGCCCATCCTATAGTATTGGGCCTCATCCTGCTCATTCTATAGTAATGGCCTCTTTCCTGCTCCTCTTCCATCCTGTAGTAGTGTCCCCTTTTCTGCCATGCTTCACACAAGCAAAAAAAGACGACAAGTCCGTCTCACCTGTCCTCATTCCCTTGGTGTCCTACTTCTGACAGCGCTTTATATCAGAGGACCGATTCCTGGGCGCTGCGCAGGACGAGCTCTCTATACAGCTACTGCATTACCATGCTTGGCAGGCAATCCCCACATGCTGATTGGCTGTCTAACAGCCGCAAAACATGCAGGGCAGGAACTTGATCGAGTCCCTTTTTTCTGTTATGGATGAAATTATCTGACCAGAGCACCTTCTTCCACTTTCTCGCTATGTCCCCTACATGGATTTTTGCGAACTGCAGTGCACACGGGACGTCTTATGGGTTGCTTTCAGAAATATCTTTCTTCCATAAAGGCCAGATTTGTGGAGTATACGACTAATAGTTCTCCTGTTGACAGATTCTCCCACCTGAGCTGTAGATCTCTGCAGCTCCTTCAGAGTGACCATTGACCTCTCAGCTGCTTCTCTAATTAGTGCTCTCCTTGCTTGGGATGTCAGTTTAGGTGACCGCCATGTCTGGTAGGTTTGCAGTTATGCCATGCTCCTTTCATTTTTGGATGATGAATTGAACAGTGCGCAAGGAGATGTTCTAGAGCTTCGGCTATTTTTTTTATAACCTAAACCAGCTTTACTGTACTCCACAATTTAACCCTGACCTGTTTGTTGTGTTCCTTGGTTTTCAGTATGCTATTTGATGCCTAATGTTCTTCAAAAAAACCTCTGAGGCCTTCATAGAATAGCTGTAGTCATATTGAGACTAAATTACACACAGGTGGACTTGATTTACTAATGAGGTGACTTCTAGAGGTAATGGGTCTCTCAGGATTTTATTTATGGGTATCCGAAAATGCACATCACAATTTTTTAATTTATGTTTTTAAAATATCTAGAAAACCATGTGTTATTTCCTTTACACTTCACAAATACTTGCTTCTTTGTGGTGCTATATCACATAAGATCCCAATAAAATATATTTAAGTTTGTGGGTGTAACATGAAAAAAATTGTTGAAAAGTTTACAGGGTATGAACACTTTTTCAAGGCACTGTATATATAATTGTTTTTAAATTCTGTTTTTATACATAATTTTCAATTTTGCAACATTTACAAAGAAATTGTACGATTCCATAAAGCTAAAAATAAAGTATACTGAGGCATAAAAGCTAGATGAAAGCCAAAGGACAGTCTTCTTGCCTCTGTAAGTAGAATGGTGGTAAACCCCTAATATACAGATGGACCAGAGGTTTACACACACTATTTAAAAAAGACACATCTGCATGTTTTTCCCACTGTCTGAAATGAAATCAGAATAAACTATTCCTGTTTTAGATGAATTGGGAACCAAAGTTATTTATATTTGCCAAATACCAGAATAATGAAAGAGAGCATGTTTTAAGGCATTTTTATTACTTTCTGAAAAGGCAAAAGCTTACATACATTTCCTTAGTATTTGGTACTATTGTTCTTAAACTGTAGGAGTTGGGTGCAAAATTTTGCATCTCCCTTCCACAAGCTTTTTACAATAGTTAGTAGGAATTTGGGCCCATTCCTCCTGAAAGAACTGGTGTAACTGAGCCATGTTTGTAGGTCGTCTTGCTTGCACCGACCTTTTCAGCTTTGCCCATAAATTTTCATTAGGATAGAGATCAGGGCTTTGTGATAGCCATTCCAAAACATTGACTCTGTTATCCTTAAGCCACTTTGTAACCTGCTTGGAGTATGCTTTGAGTCGTAGTCCATTTGGAAGACCTATTTCCACCCAAGCTTTAAGTTCCTGGCTGATGTCTTCAGATGTTGCTTCAGTATTGCCACATATATGTCCCTCCTGCAGCAAAACAACCCCAGAACATGATGCTGCCACTCCTGTGTTTCCCAGTTGGGATGGTGTTCTTGAGCCTGCTTTACACGTTGCAATTTCGCATACGATAGCGTATGCGATTTGCAACGCCCCCATCGTATGTGCAGCACATTCAATTTGTTGAACGTGCCGCACATACGATTAACCCCCGTCACACGTACTTACCCGTCCATACGACCTCGCTGTGGGCGGCGAACCTCCACTTCCTGGAGTGGGAGGGACGTTTGGCGTCACATCGACGTCACGCGGCAGCCGGCCAATCGAAGCGGAGGGGCGGAGCTGACCGGGACGTAAACATCCCGCCCACCTCCTTCCTTCCGCATTGTGGGCCGGGTGCCGCAGGATGCAGGTAAGATCTGTTCATCGTTCCCGGGGTGTCACACACTACAATGTGTGCTACCCCGGGTACGATGAACAATCTGACTTGCAATTCCAGAGTTTTTAATTTTTTTATTTTTAGGCCTATTTCCATTGTGATGTAATATTTTCGGAGTGGCTCGATATATAGTGATTGTTTCCCCACATGTGACAGTGAACCTAAAAATTGACGTCCTGAACTGCAAGATCCAGAAAACGTGACTGTTTTTTATGAACATCTGTTACTGTATATTCTCCATTATACACCATATAGGATTGATATGTTGACTTTGTGCTTTAATGCAAACTGAATCATGTATGTGTATGTTGTTATTCATATGGTGTTATGGAATGTTTGAGAGCATGTTTTATCTATACATTGTTCTATTTTAGAATAATGTATATGCAGCTCAGATGGATTCTTATGTAGCACTATATGGTGTTATAATATCCTTGATATAGATTGGTAATGGTGTTTATATTCATTGTCCTATGGGGTTCTATATGTGGGAGCTTTCTATTATTATGAGATCTTCTAATATAAACTGATTAAAGATTGTGTACTACTCCTTATATTCTATGTAAAGTATTATCGTCTTTCCCCACCTGGTTGTGTGGTCCACGCATGCGTCGCCGGCCTTGGATTTCCATGTCTCTCGGGCGCGTCTCTATGGTTACGGGGACGCTGGTTTTCCTACCCGGCGCCCTCTGTGGCCATGACGCGTCCGTGAGGCGGGACTTCCGCTCGGCCGGCTTCGGATGCGTCACCATGACTGCCCAATCAGCTGGGGATTGAGGCCTTTTTAACGGCACCCCCCTTTCCCTTCCGGTCACGCCCCCTGACGAAGGTACACACCGAAATGCGCATCGGGCGCATTACCACCACAGTGTCTACTATCTTCTAGGTAATATAATTTATGCTGGCTTGTGTTTAGCAGTGCGGTTTGCTTCTATCTTGCACCATTGCATAATTATCTCTAGGCATATGGCTGTGTCTATGGCACCCTGGTGCCGTATGTGCTGTATTCTGACTGTGTCCTTTTTGGACATGTAGGGATACATGCTAGCCCCTTATTTGACCGCAAGTATTTGCTGGAATGCCGATTAGACATCTGCTGTGATTTTACAGTGGACAATTCCCTTAGGATATATCTCTATTATTATATATCTGTACGGTGATGTCTTATATGCATTCCACCATGTGTTATGGGGTTTGTTGAGTGCACACGGACATGTGATTTCTGAGTTCCCTTATGGTTGACTCTTGTGCCCATGGAGTAATTAATAATCCCTGACATATGTGGACATGGAGGGATATATGCTGGTCCCTTATTTGACTGCAATTATTTGCTGGAATGCCGATTAGACATCTGCTGTGATTCTACAGTGGATAACTCCCTTAGGATATATTTCCATTATTATATATATGTACGGTGATGTCTTATATGCATTCCACCATGTGTTATGGGGTTTGTTGAGCGCACATTGGACATGTGAGTTCTGAGTTCCTTTATGGTTGATTCTCGTGCCCATAGAGTAATGAATAATTCCTGACATATGTGGATATATGCTGCACTAGGATATATTTTATGATCGATCTATTTGACCATGGAACAATGAATATTTCATGATATAGACATAGCTGTATTGAATTGGTATGGATATATGTTCATTATTGTTTATCCCTGAATGGTACGCATTATAATTAATGGACAATCTTAGATACATATGTGTCCATGATGTTAACCCTATGTTATTGATGTGATAATGACATATTTATATGTTATATTTATAAATAAATTCTAACCACGGTAATTATCGGATGGTTTACACATTAACATGGGTTTAACATATATATTTTTTATGCACTGCTTGCCAGCTATTTTTCATTATATATATAATTCTACCTTGCAATTGTGGTGATGTAATTCGTTTTTTTGCCTTTAACCCCTTCACCTGTTTGCAATCATTGATAATAAAAATATCCTTGGAACCAATTGATCGCCTCTTTTTCTTGGTTGTTCTGTAATTCCTCAGCGATTTGGTCCATATATGGTAGTCCTCTTTTGCATTTATGATAATATATATGGTGTATAGATATATCCCTATGAATATGCTAATGTTTATGCCGTTATTGATAATTCCAGAGACAGGTACGATGTGTATGTGATGAACGTTTTACCGTTCAATCGCAATCGTACCTGTCACACACTGCAATGTACCTTACAATGCTGGATGTGCGTCACTTACGACGTGACCCCGCCGACACATTGTAAGAAACATTGCAGCATGTAAAGCGGGCTTTAGACTTCAAAGTTTCTCCCTTTTCCTCCTTTTTAGTCAGACCGCAGGACATGTCTCTGAAAATTAAGGTCTTTGTTCCTGTGTGCATTTGCAAACATTAATGTGGCTTTTTTATGTTTCTTTTGCAGTAATGGCTTCTTCCTGGCAGAGTGGCCTTTCAGCACATGTTGATACAGTATTTGTATCACTGTGGATAATGATACATTCTTACCAGCCTCCGCCATTATCTTCACAAGGTCTTTTTCTTTTGTTCTTGGGTCTCCTTACTGAACAGTATGATGGCTGGACATTCCCATCTTGTTTGTACTCGCATATAATTGTTTGTACAGATGAATGAGGCACCTTCAGATATCTGGAAAAATTCACCCAAGGATGAACCAGACTTGTGTACAATACTCTTCCTGAGATCTTCGCTGATTTCTTTTGACTTTCCCATGATGCTACACAAAGAAGCAGTGTGTTTCAGGTGTGCATTAACATACATCCCCAGGTGTGTATCGAATTAACTCAGATCTTGGCAATAAACCTATTAGAAGCTTCCAAAGACATGACATCATCATATGGCCTGTCCCATATTGTTTAAAGACATAGTACTCTAAAGGCCACTTTACACACAGAGATAAATCTTTGGCAGATCTGTGGTTGCAGTGAAATCATGGACATATTGTTCCACTTGTACACAGCCACAAACCTGGCACTGATTGTCCACAATTCACTGCAACCACAGATCTGCCGCAGATTTATCTCTGTGTGTAAAGTGGCCTTAAGTGTATGTAAACCTTTGACTTTGCAGAAAGTAATAAAAATGCCTTAAAACATTATCTCTTTCTCTCATTATTCTGGCATTTGACAAATATAAATAATTTTGGTTCCTAATTGACCTAAAATGGGAAAAGTTTATTCTGATTTCATGTCAGAAAGTAAGAAGAACATGCAGATGTGACTTTATAGAGAGTGGATGGAAACGTCTGGTTTCAACTGTATGTAGCAAATTCAAGCTAATCTACATGAGACATAATTAGGATATGTACTTTTTTTTGTTAACTCAAGATGGAGGGGGGGAATAAGAATTTGAGAGATTTAATAAATGACAATGCCAAAACATGGAGCCAAACAGACAAAGTGATCGAACATTGTCCTGACATCCCTGCCATTTTATTCTAGTGACATGGTGGCACTGTGGTTGGGCTTCCTCCAAGTGGACATTGCCTACTGAAATGCTACCTATGCCCCTGTGGGTGGCATGAATACTTATATGAGGTGCACAGGTCCAGAAGTCTCCATTCCCAGCCTGTCTGACATCTATGGGCGATAGATATCATTTCTAACACTTCTATAATAGGCAGATCATTGTGTCAGGGAACAGGAGATCTCTATAGATCGGGTCATGGCCGCGGGGATTGCATTTTCAGTCCTGTATTTCAATACAGATTTTCTTGTAAGATGGAGACAAAAGCTGTTGTGTCTCGGTCAGGACATCCCAGTCGTCTCATTTACAAGCCGCCCTCCAGATGTGCCCCCCTCCCTGAGCGCAGGGTTCAATTACAATGCCCATTATTGGGGGGTCCTGAGAGTCCCCTTTCACTGACAGATTTGCTCGGCTGAACGCGGGTAATTCAAGTTGTATTCTGATGGGTGTGTGGGAACATACGGAGCACAGTGCTCCTGTGTGTCCATGCTGCACATAAAGGAGACATTATTCCCTGACGGGTCTCTCTCCATCCACTTCCATATTCATTGAGATCCTTTTACACAGTTTGATGTGACGGTCATTTCCCTCTGACCTGGGCCAAGACACCAATCCTTTCAATGGCTTACACAGTCACACAGCATAGGACGGCACTGTCTGGCCCACACAGCAAGCAGGTTTTCTATTTAGAGGCAGCCACTTATTTTACGATCTGACTTGTCCCATGAAGACTGGGGTCATTGGGGGAGTTTAGTGACACCACTCTAGAGATTTACCTCCTACATTTTACCTAAAAATCACACTGCAATGAATCACAGCTGAAGGCTGAATGGCTGCAATATATTCATAATGCATGAGACTGGTGGCTGGAAAATGGAGAATACAGAGAAACAGTGTGTATGTCACAACAATTTTTTTTTAATTAAAGGAATTGTCCAGTTAAAGCAGGGATGCACAACATTTTTTGGTCCAAAGGGCACATTGCCATATTGAATCAACCCCCAAGGACCCCCCCAAAAAATTTAAAGGGCTATTTATATGAATACATGTTCAGAACCACCATCAGTACATGAACACATCATCAGAACCACCAACAGTACATGAACACATCATCAGAACCACCATCAGTACATGAACACATCATCAGAACCACCAACAGTACATGAACACATCATCAGAACCACCATCAGTACATGAACACATCATCAGAACCACCAACAGTACATGAACACATCATCAGAACCACCAACAGTACATGAACACATCATCAGAACCACCAACAGTACATGAACACATCATCAGAACCACCATCAGTACATGAACACATCATCAGAACCACCAACAGTACATGAACACATCATCAGAACCACCATCAGTACATGAACACATCATCAGAACCACCAACAGTACATGAACACATCATCAGAACCACCATCAGTACATGAACACATCTTCAGAACCACCATCAGTATATTAATACATTACCAGAACCACCGTCAGTACATTACTACATCACCAGAACCAAGTTTTAAGTATTTAAAGAGGATTTGGAGAGATTCCGCCCCCCCCAAAAAAAATCAGTGTGAACGCTAACTTAAGCTGAGTTTTTGGAGTAGAAACTCACCAAATCCTCTTCATACAATACTTAAAACTTAGGATGTTTTAACATAGTCATGAAGCATGTTATGGATTGCTACAGTTGAAACCAGAAGCTTACATACACTATCTTTAAAGACACATCTGCAGGTTTTTCTCACTATCTAACATGAAATCAGAATAAACCTTTCCCGTTTTAGGTCAATTAGGAACCAAAATTATTTATATTTGCCAAATGTCAGAATAATGAGAGAATGTTTTAAGGCATTTTTATTACTTTCTGCACAGTCAAAAGTTTCCACCTATTTTATTAGTATTTGGTACCATTGCCCTTAAAGGGAACCTGTCAGCAGAAATTTTGCACTAAACCTAAAAGCTTCTGCAGCTCCTGGGCTGCATTCTAGCAAGGTTCCTATTGTTATTGTGCCCCCTTTTAGACCAAATGAAATACTTTATAAAGTGTTACCTTTTTGTATGCAAATCTTGTTATTTGTACACGGGGGCGGGCTGTCTGGTGTCCGTTATTCTGCCTCCTTTACGCCATCCCCCATTGCTCAATTTCATACCTGAGGATGCCGCCCAGTGCTCCCGAGGTCTCGCGCATGCGCCGTGCCACTCTCGCGGGACTGAGCACTGTGCACAGTGTGACCGCTGGTCACGTGTTGCGCAGGCGTGAGATTATGGGCAGCGCTGTGATTCTCATCAGCAAGTATCCGCCCATAATCTCGTGCCCGCGCTTTTCACTCTGCCTCCACCGTTCTGCGCAAGCGCTGGCCAGATGAACCCACGTCACCTCTTACCAGTTCTCTGTATTCTGAGCTCTGTATAACCTCACCCACAGCACTGATTGGCAGCTTTCTGCCTACACAAAGCATACACAAAAAGATACCCTTCCCTATCAGGAGTGGTGTTACACAGAGCTCATGAATATGGAGGACTACATGGAAGCATGTTTACTAGTCCTCTAGCGATAACCTCCTGCTGATAAAACAGTTATTTTTTATAAAAACTGCAGCATGCAGCCCAGTAAGTGACACATTGCTGGAATCAGGGTCTCTGGCTCTACAGTATGCTACCCTCAAATTAGGTGACAAAAACCTGATGACAGATTCCCTTTAATTGCATTGTGCTGCTCCATAGTAGAAGCAGAACATGAAATTAAGAACAATGCTGCTCCCCATATGTGCTGGATACCACCAGCGTTGGATGAATCTCAATATGTTTAATGAGGTCCATCAGGTTTCGGTCAGGGTGCCCGACATAATAACGTAGCATGCCGTATGTTCAGTACAATATGAAAAGGAACCTTCAGCACAGGTGGGAAGCTTCAGAGGGATCGGAAATAAGATTTACCAGTCTAAGTGATCTATTAAAGGCACTAAATGTAGGCATGTTCCCCAGTCACCAGCTCTTACCCCCCATGGAGCAAGTACAGGCTGCAAGCATTGAGGACACTGTCATGGAGAGAACCCGGGAGATCATACAGATATCCCACCGCTTCCACCAATTTGTCATGAACAACACTCTATGGCTATGGACCCCTTAGATACAATAACCCTAATTGGACCTACCTAGCAGCCGAGGTACAGTACAGACCAAAAGTTTGGACACATGTTCTCATTCAATGAGTTTTCTTTATTTTCATGATTCTGAGAATTATAGATTCAAATTGAAGGCATCAAAACTATGAATTAAACCATGTGGAATGAAATACTTAGAAAAGTGTGAAACAACTGAAAATATGTCTTGTATTCTAGGTTCTTCAAAGTAGCCACCTTTTGCTTTGATTACTGCTTTGCAGACTCTTGGCATTCTCTTGATGAGCCTCAAGAGGTAGTCACCGGAAATGGTTTTCCAACAGTCTTGAAGGAGTTCCCAGAGATGCTTAGCACTTGTTGGCCCTCTGCGGTCCAGCTCACCCCAAACCATCTCGATTGGGTTCAGGTCTGGTGACTGTGGAGACCAGGTCATCTGGCGTAGCACCCCATCACTCTCCTTCTTAGTCAAATAGCCCTTACACAGCCTGGAGATGTGTTTGGGGTCATTGTCCTTTTGAAAAATAAATGATGGTCCAACTAATCGCAAACCGGATGGAATAGCACGCCGCTGCAAGATGCTGTGGTAGCCCTGCTGGTTCTGTATACCTTCAGTTTTGAATAAATCCCCATCAGTGTCACCAGCAAAGCACCCCCACCACATCACACCTCCTCCTCCATGCTTCACGGTGGGAACCAGGCATAGAGAGTCCATCCGTTCACCTTTTCTACAAAGACACGGTGGTTGTATCCAGAGATCTCAGATTTGGACTCATCAGACCAAAGCACAGATTTCCACTGGTCTAATGTCCATTCCTTGTGTTCTTTAGCCCAAACAAGTCTCTTCTGCTTGTTGCCTGTCCTTAGCAGTGGTTTCCTAGCAGCTATTTTACTATGAAGGCCTGCTGCACAAAGTCTCCTCTTAACAGTTGTTCTAGAGATGAGAAGGTGTGTCCAAACTTTTGGTCTGTACTGTATTATTCGCCCTCAGGCATAGTGGTGTCCCCGCCTCACGTTGACTCTCCCTTATGTAGCCCTAGGATGTATACTAAGCAAAAGTGGAACTCGCCCAACAACCATCTGTGTGTAAATGTCCGACAAAAGCCTCTATAAGATAACCACCCATACATCATCAACTCATTGCCATATTCTCATAACGATGGAATACCTATCACTGTCAATCATGCCATATAAGAGCTTATTTTTTGCGGAACGAGTTGTACTTTTAAATGAAACCATTAGTTTTACCATATACTGTACTGGAAAACCACAAAAAAATTCCAAGTGCAGAAAAATTACAAAAAAAGTGTGATTGCACAATTGTTTTTGGGATATTTTATTCACCGTGTTCACTATATGGTAAAACTGATATATATATATATATATATATATATTTGCCTTATTCTGTCTGTCTGTCTGTCTGTCTGTCTGTCATGCTTCAAAATTGTGTCCTTACGGTGACACAAAGCTGATTGGCCGCTGGGCTCGCCATGGCCCCGCCCCCCCACACTGATTGGCCTCTCGCCCCGGCTCTCTGCAGGCCCCGCCCCCCTCACGCAATGCACGCTCGCTCTGGCCCAACTGACACGGAGCTCCGACTCCCAGGTGAGTACACACACACACACATCAGATCACACTCACTCTCACACACACCTCACACATCACATCCACACACTCACAACATCCTGGGATATCGCTTGCTTCTACACCGGCTCCGTCACGATCCCAGCAGTGCCAGACATAACCTTGCGATGCTGGGATCTTGACGGAGCCCGTGAACGCTGGTAACCATTATACACATCGGGTAACTAAGGTCCCTTGGTTACCCGATGTGTATCATAGTTACCAGTGTACACCGACTCCCAGTACACATGTGCAGGGAGCCGGCATTATACTCCTCTCCCCCCAGGACTACTTCTCCTATTACAGTCCTCCTATTATACTCCTCTCTGAGTATAATAGGAGAACTATTATAGCATCGGGGATGGAGCACGATGGGGGGTGCGCAGCATGGGGGATGTAGCACGATGGGGGGTGCGCAGCATGGGGGATGGAGCACGATGGGGGGTGCGCAGCATGGGGGATGTAGCACGATGGGGAGTGCGCAGCATGGGGGATGTAGCACGATGGGGAGTGCGCAGCATGGGGGATGTAGCACGATGGGGAGTGCGCAGCATGGGGGATGTAGCACGATGGGGAGTGCGCAGCATGGGGGATGTAGCACGATGGGGAGTGTGCAGCATGGGGGATGTAGCATGATGGGGAGTGCGCAGCATGGGGGATGTAGCACGATGGGGAGTGCGTAGCATGGGGGATGTAGCACGATGGGGAGGTGCGCAGCATGGGGGATGTAGCACGATGGGGAGTGCGCAGCATGGGGGATGTAGCACGATGGGGAGTGCGCAGCATGGCGGATGGAGCACGATGGCGGGTGCGCAGCATGGGGGATGTAGCACGATGGGGAGTGCGCAGCATGGGGGATGTAGCACAATGGGGGATGTAGCACGATGAGGGATGTAGCACGATGGGGGGTGCGCAGCATGGGGGATGTAGCACGATGGGGAGTGCGCAGCATGGGGGATGTAGCACGATGGGGAGTGCGCAGCATGGGGGATGTAGCACGATGGGGAGTGCGAAGCATGGGGGGATGTAGCACGATGGGGAGTGCGCAGCATGGCGGATGTAGCACGATGGGGAGTGCGCAGCATGGCGGATGGAGCACGATGGCGGGTGCCCAGCATGGGGGATGTAGGACGATGGGGAGTGCGCAGCATGGGGGATGTAGGACGATGGGGGGTGCGCAGCATGGGGGATGTAGCACGATGGGGGATGTAGCACGATGGGGGATGGAGCACGATGGGGGGTGCGCAGCATGGGGGATGTAGCACGATGGGGAGTGCGCAGCATGGGGGATGTAGCACGATGGGGAGTGCGCAGCATGGGGGATGTAGCACGATGGGGGGTGCGCAGCATGGGGGATGTAGCACGATGGGGGGTGCGCAGCATGGGGGATGGAGCATGATGGGGAGTGCGCAGCATGGAGGATGGAGCACGATGGGGAGTGCGCAGCATGGAGGATGGAGCACGATGGGGAGTGCGCAGCATGGGGGATGGAGCACGATGGGGGGTGCGCAGCATGGGGGATGGAGCACGATGGGAGGTGCACTCCTCCCCCCAACACACACACACACACACACACAGGGAACCACAAACACCGCCATACACAGACACCCACACACACAGACAACGCTGCACACACACAACACCCAACACACAAACACCGCGGCACACACAAATATACGCACATACCGCACAACACACACATTGCACAAAACATACCTCCCCCCAAAACACACCACACCCACACAAACCGCGCAACACACACAAACACAACGCGACAGACACACAGCGCTCCACAAACAACGCAACACACATACAACACCGCTCTCACCCCCCGCCACACCCAGACAACACCCAGAACATGTACAGTGCCCTACACAAACACTTGGTAACTACACACAACAACATGTATATATATATATATCTATATCTATAACAAAAATCATACATGAACTACACAATACGTAAATTCTAGAATACCCGATGCGTAGAATCGGGCCACCTTCTAGTATATATATATATATATATATATATATATATATATATGTGATGCCTCAGGTTGGTACGAGTTCGTAGACACCAAACATGTATAGTTTTTTTTTTATCTAAGGGGTTAAAAAAATTCAGACATTTGTCCAAAAAAAGTGGTGCATTTTTAACGCCATTTTACGAAACCTGTAACGTTTTCATTGGGATCTATGGCTCAGTGATGGCTTATTTTTTGCATCTCGAGCTGACGTTTTTAACAGTACCAAAAAACGTAATTTTGGCATTTGGAATTTCTTTGCCACTACGCCGTTTAGCAATCAGATTGATTGATGTTATATTTTTATAGGTCGGGCATTTTTGAACGCGGCGATACCAAATGTGTGTATTTTTTATTTTTTTTAACCCTTTAGTTTTCAATGGGGGGTGAATTGAAATTTTAGTTTTTTTTTAAATTTTTTAAAACTTTTTTTTTTTACCTTTTTTATTTTACTAATCCGCCTAGGGGGCTATAAGGATCAGAAGTCTGATCTCTAGTGCATTTCTGTAGATCACAGCTACACAGCTCTGATCTGCTGAAATGCTGCTCTCCTCTCACGACCCTCTGCCGGCAGTAAGAGGAAGTGACTCATGATAGCTACAGCACTCATCACATGACCATGTGCAACCATGGCAACAATCGTCTCAACAACTTTTGTTGGCGGAGGGTGAGTGGCCGGCATGTACAACGCACTGTCACATTTGATGGCGTGATCTAAGGGGTTAACGGGTGTGGGTGGATCATGGATCCACTCGTGCCTGCGAGTCACTCATGTCAGCTGTTCAGATCAGCTGACATGTGCGGGGATCTCTGCTGGCTGCCCGCAGCAGCTGTCGGTGATTACCCTGACGCAATTCATGATGTACCCAGTACGTCATGTGTAGTGAAGAGGTTAAGATGGCATTATCCTGTGTTGCCATACTGTGACGGATTGCTGTCTTCAGCCAAAATTGTGGTTGTTTGCCCCACCAGAGTAAAGATTCGCCTGCAGGATTATATAATTGAACCTCACTCTATGTGACTGGAGATAGTCATGGGATCACTAGGAACAAAGGAGCCTAAACAGGCCATCAGGTTAGGGGAACCCTCGTTGACCCTGATCCCAAAGATACGTCTGAAGGTGACGATGTTTGGGGCGCCTTCCTTGGTCTAGCTCCTGAACAACCAGGGTCTAGTGGCCACCTTCCCTGCATCCAGGAGAGGGCCGGGATAGGAGCAATTAACCCCACCCAAATAAACAGATGAGGGAAAACCCAAAATTCAAACTCACAACAATCACTCACAGAGGTATAGACAATACATGATCAGGAGGAAACTAAACACAACAAAACTATTTCCACATCACACCAAACAGCACACAGAAGCTCACCAGCAACAGGATTGAAAAGCACAAGGACCGGGGAAGCATAAGGCTATGTGCGCACGTTGCGTACTAGCCCTGCAGAAATTTCTGCAGCGATCTGAAGAGCACACGTGCGCTTCAAATCGCTGCAGAAAATGTCCGTAGAGAAAAAAAAAAAGAAGCCGATTCCATGCGCTCTGCCTGCAGCTCCTCCCATAGACAGAGCAGGAGCTGCCGGCAAAGCGCACGGAAGAAGTGACATGTCACTTCTTAGAACACAGCGCTTCGGGCAGTAGCCGAAACGCTGCGCTCTAAGACGCCACGTGCGCACGGACCCTGCACAATCTCCATAGACTGTGCAGGGGACGCAGGACGCATGCAGTTACGCTGCGCTACAAAGCGCAGCGTAACTGCATGTATTTACGCAACGTGCGCACATAGCCTAAGGTTTTATCGGCATGGGAGAACAAGCTCCACCATCTTAAAAAGGGTGGAGGCGATTGTGATAGGTATCCTGCAACATGTTACTCAAGCAGTAATCCACAGGCTAGCAGAAATGAACTCCTGCAACACTGATTACTACCAAGTGCACAGCTGGTCAACACCCGAGCCTGTCTGTGCAACTAAAAAGCAGCATTGTGTGGAGGGTCCGACTCTGGTGTGTGAACAGTGTCAGAATTAGTCCTGACACTCGGTGAGTTTCGAGCCAGACACTGTGTGACAGTACCCCTCTCTCCAAGAGGGGCTTCTGGACCCTTGCACCCTCAGGAACAGGTTTCTCCGGATGATGACGATGGAATGCCCTAACCAGATGCTCTGCATGGACACCAGCAACAGGCACCCAAGTCCTTTCCTCAGGACCATAACTCTGCCAAAGAACCAGGTACTGTAGAGAGTGACAGATGAGCCAAAAATCAACAATTCTCGATACCTGGAGCTCCAAAGAACCATTAACCAAAACCAGAGGCGGAGGAACGGGAAGAGGAGTTCCCAAACCCACCAATTTCTTTAACAGAGACTTGTTGAAAACATTGTGGATCTTATATCATGATGATAAGGCCAGATGGAAAGCCAACGAGTTGATGACAGCCATAAGTCTGAATGGACCGAAGAAATGAGGACCAGTGAGGATACCTTAAGCTTAATGTTTTTTTTGTGGACCACACCAGATCACCCATACACAGGTCCGAACCCAGCACATGTCCACATTCAGCCACATGCTTATACTTAGAGCCCATGCTAAGAAAATGATGCTGAACCTTTTCCCATGTAGATAATAATGCAGAGCCCAATTGGTCCTCTTTGTGTACCCCGGAAGAGTGCCCTTTAACCCCTTAACAACCAAGGACGTACTGGTATGTCCTAAATCATCAAGGGCTAATCACCTTCGACTGCTGCGGGCAGCTGGCGGTGATTCCTGCACATGTCAGCTGATTTGAACAGCTGATACGTGTGCCTCGCAGGCGGAGGTGGATCAGTTATCCACCCATGCCTGCTAACCCTTAAATCGCGCTGTCAAAATGTGACAGTGTGATTTAAATGCCTGCTGCGGTAAACACATACTTACCAGGCTTCATAAGCGGCGCTGTGACGCACTGTGAGCCGATGGTTGCCATTGTAGCACAGAGTCATGGGATGACTCCTGTGGCGATCATGACTCACTTCTTGTAACACCTGGTAGAGCAGCCACTGTCACATGAAATGAGCATTTCAGCTGATCTGAGCTGTGTAGCTGTGATCAAAAGAAATAAATGAGCGATCAGACTGCTGATCCTTATAGTCCCCTAGGGGGACTAGGAAAAAAATAAAAAGTTAAAAAAAGTTTTAAAAAAACTAAAAATTTTTTTTAAAAAAACGAAAAGTTCAAGTCACCCTCCTTTTGCCCCATTGAAAATGAAAGGGTTAAAAAAATAAAAATGTAAACACATGTGGTATCGCCGTGTTCAGAAATGCCCAATCTATCAAAATATAAAATCAAGTAATCTGATCGGTAAACAGCGTGGTGGCCAAAACAATTCCAAACACCAAAATTATGTTTTTTGGTCGCCGCAAATTTTGCGCAAAATGCAATAACAGGCGATCAAAACTTAGCATCTGCGCAAAAATGGTACCATTAAAAACGTCAGCTCAAGACGCAAAAAATAAGCTGTCATTATCCAAGATAACAGTCGCACTCAAGTAAAGGGGAGGGAAAAATAACTGCAATTCAGACCTTCAGTTTAGAAAGTGGCGGCAATCCTTCTATTTTGCAAAAAATAAGCAGTCACTGAGCCATAGATCCCAAAAAATGAGAACGCTACAGGTTGCGGAAAATGGCGCTAAAAGTGCACCACTTTTTTTGGACAAACTTCTGAATTTATTTTAACTTGATAAAAGTAAACCTATACATGTTTGGTGTCTACGAACTCGCAACGACCTCAGGA